>NC_134568.1:191366352-191671352 GCF_050947875.1 Dermacentor variabilis | reverse complement strand
GATGATGATGATGAAATTATAGCTGTGACATTCAGTGATATAATTACGCATTCAGAGTCTTTTAAACCATGAGGTTGCTTCCATAACGCCAAATAATTATAGTCACAAAATGGCAGGAACAAGGTTATCTACAGAAAACACACAAGTCCTATGAGTATATTTTTTTTTTACATATGGCTGTCTTCAATGCGTGTGGGTCGTTAGAATGCGTACACTTCGCACTTGTTGCCAACATCGACGCAACGCTTCAAGCCCGACCTTAGGCACTCAGTTAAGAAGTACTGCTAACGCTCCGCACATTTTGAACATTCCAGCTAATGAATACATAGCGTTTGTCCTGGGCCTTACATTCTTTGCCTTCTTTGAATTATCTTCTAATGGGCATCGTAATTCGCTCTCATCCTTAGAGGACGACAATAAGAAAACTCAGGGGCGGCCAAATTCTACGATAGCACATTTTTCCATAGCGCTTTCTCTGTTTTCGGACAATTCACTTCTCGTGCCTTTGAGGCGTTGATTCATCTTCACGTCTCCCTCATCTTTATTTTTCTCTTGATGTGCAAAGGCTACATCGTCGCCGAAATATACAGATGCGACTATCGAAATGCTCTAATTTTCTCACCTCTGTATTGTTATTCTTTTATGCGTTCTTGTTATAAGTCCGTGGGGTTCCGCGCCAATACTGCGGACAGGGTAAATTCAAGCAACAACAACAGAGAATGAGGGTAGTTTGGAGGAACATGTATGTTCGGCAACCAAAACGCGCAGCTGTTGGCAGCCGCATTGCGTTCATGGAGGTTACGTGTGTTCCATCACTGACTGTGATGCCGACCGCCGTGATTGATCGTGAGCAGAAATTTTTCTGGGCTACTTTTCTGACATGCGGATCCGTTTTCCATTCTCGGTTCATTGCGCCAACAAGGGCGCAGTTCTTCCACTCGGTAGAAGTTTCACGCCTTGGTAGTAAGCTGCACGTTCTCGGCGCTACAAAAATTAAAAAAAAGAAATAAAAGAAAGGATAATGCAGTCGGATACTCTGGGAGCCACGCGCATTGTGTCAGGACAAATAAAGTTGCACAAGAAGCGTATGTAGAGTCACGTGACTGATTAACAGACACACTGATCTAGTGTATGGATGTCTATACTGTTGTGCGCCAGAGCTATGTCATGCCACCAGTCGTCTTGCTGTCACCTCACACTGGAGAGGACGCGCGCACAAAAATGGACGTGGCGCTCAGCCGTGGTGTTGCACCGTTTCACGTTCACATTTAGCGGAGCGCTTCAGAAATACTTGCTGTCAGTGTCAGCGACAGATGGCAGCACCTGCAATGTTCTGTGCAAAGAAAAAAAGGCAGTTTCGCCCGAAGGCGAAGCATTGAAAGCGATAGCAAGGTCAGGCGTCTCGCAGCGCTGACGCGATGAGCAGCTAGCTACGCCAGCGAGGTTGGGCAGGTGTCGCACCTCGACGGCGCACGAGGTGACAGCGAAGCAAAACCGACGGCGGCGCTCGTCTGTCGGCGCCCGATGAACGAATTACATAGGCTTAGCCCCTTCTGCTCAGACCATGTACCACGGTGCGGTCTGTGCACAGCTACCCGGCAGGAACTCCGACGTGACGCGCATGCCAGCAAGCGGAATGCCACAGCGCTGGCCCAGCTCCGGCAGAGCTGAGCGGTGCGTCCACCACGCGCATGCGCCCGCCATAGCGGTACAGCACGACGACGGCGGCATCGGCGGCACGAGTGCGCCTCGAGCGACCGCGTAATTGCTCTCACAACGAAACCTGTGCCAACCGTCGACATTCTCTTTTCTCATTGTTAAGGTAATACCGACGCGAAGGCAGTCCTTGCCGAAAACTGTGAATCACAAAAGTTTTCGTAAATACTATCACACCTCACTGCATTGCCCCTTATGGCTGGCTTCGCCGCACAAAACGTCTGCGAGAGGCTGAGTGGGATTCTCAGGAACCGCAAGATCGAGCAACGTAAACTGCAATTCAGGTGTAAGAAACCTTCATTTCGCTTTTCCGAACGCATTCAAGTCTACCGCACATACCACGGTGCTTGCGGTCTTCGTCTATGATGCACTAATTGTTAATTAGTGGATACACTTTTTGTGCTACTCGAGTTAATGTGTCATCCTGCTAAATATTTTATCAAGCAGTATTTATTTTTTATTATTTGCGGTAACTCTAACAGCCGTTCTGTGATAATAGCGCAGTTGTACAGGTTCTTGAAGCTAATTGTGTTGTGAACGTCTCCATTCTGTCTTCGTCCGCTGGCGCTAAAAATGTTATCCAGGTTCTGCACTTCCTTGTAAGTATTAAAAAGAAGCTGACCAAATTTCTTGAGGCTGGTTTTGCGTTTCAGATCACATTCAGACCATGATGTACCACCTTTATCTTGCACTGCACAAGTTAAAAAAAAAAAAAAAACGTGCGGCACCTTATTTTTTCCGTGTTTCTTATAATCAACAGGTTGAAAGCTCACGTGTATTTTTCTTTTGCGCTGTGTAACCACTTTCATTGTTAAAGCAACATCCCAGGCCGCCAAAAAGCTATTTATGGCATAGGTAACCGACATCACTCTTATAAGAGAATCTATGAAGTAGGGTCGTAGAAATAACCTGGCATTCAGTGTTCTCTTCTCCTCCCATTTTTGACGCATATTTAGCGCCGTGAGAATTATGTTTCGACTTCGCGCAAGGCCGAGGTTAATAAATTTTTCTTAGCGCACCCTGCAAGTCAACAGAGGCGGCATCGTTCTGTGTGAATGGTGTTGTGCGATACGAAATAACGGCGTGAAATTGCTGGGATTACATGCTGAAAGCCTTGGAAGGCGCCGCGCGATGGCGGGAACGCGTGTTTCTGCAGAATGGGTATCTGCGCGCATCTGAAGAGAAACTAAATGCTTACCAAGCGGTTGCGAAGAAAAAAAACAAAGCAAAAAACTGGTGGTGATAAAATTGAAGTGCGCTGAAGTGCTTTTTGTATGTCTTTCTCCTCCTCCTCATTTTTTGCTAAGAGCAAAAGAATTAGTTTTCCTCTCTCAGATGAACGTGGACGCGCCCAGGAATGGAAGCGAAAGCTGTGCGCTGCGTGGGAAAAGATTAGAGTGCGGCGAAGAGGAGAGGGGGGGGGTGAGGGGGCGGCGGGTGCACGGGGGGCAGGACCCTTATCACGGGTCCGCAGACGTAGAGCAGGCACCGGCCAGAAAGCGCGAGCCCTTTTCCGCACACTCTTCGCAGTGCCTACCCTCAGCACTCCCCCCCTATCCATCCCGTTCGCTTTTCAGCAATTTGCTTGCACGCAGCAACACTGTGCTTCGGACCTCGGTTCTTGCTTTGTTCTGTTCTCTTCGTTATCTGCGCCCCTCACACGCACAGCGCCACTCATCCCGTCGCCCCTTTCGTGCTCTGTCTCTCTCTCTCTATTTTTTTTTTATTTCGTTTTGGGCTGCGATGTCCCGTCTTCGAATTTTTCGCCTTGTGATGTGGCGGTGGCACAGCCGGGGCGCTGACGGAGAAGTCCTCGCGCCTGCCAGACGGCGGGAGATTGCAAAAAGAAAATTGTTATTAAGAAGTGGCACACACACACACGCACACACACACACACACACACACACACACACACACACACACACACACACACACACACACACACACACACACACACACACACACACACACACACACACACACATATATATATATATATATATATATATATATATATATATATATAATTGCGTGCGCTTTAGAACTGCGTTCCGCTATCGTCGTTTCACAGGAGGGTCGCCTGACGGCGTCCGCAGGTCACGTGTTACATCAGTGTACTGAAATTTCATGTGCAGAGCGCTTTTGCTTGTGGATTATGTGCGTGCAAGCTTGATCAGCCGCTGGCAGAAGGCGGGTCTGTGTAAAGAGTACGCTAAAAGGAATAGCGAATCTGTAATTTTAGTTTCGCGCCACCGGCAGGTTTTCGGCGCGTTCGGGACAAGGGTAGCGCTGGTTCTATCTTTGTTTCCAGGCTGCCTATCTGCGGTCCACGTATTGCAAATTGTCTGTGTTTGGGCTAGGGAAGGGGGGGGGGGGGTTACTACCCGGATTTCATACTTTCAGTCGTTGTTCTTGTGCGCGAGTATCATATTCTTGATGCCAGATATATCCATTCGACTATTTCAAATGAGAACGTGCCAACAATTCCGTCACCACGTCCCCCTCCCTAATCATCTACGGTAATGTTCATGGGGAGGCTTGTTACGACTTTGAGGTGGTCCCGTAGCGCTCGTCATCCGTTTCGTGACAGAGCGTTGGTAGCGAAGACTCCGAGTCAGGCGTCGGTGAGAATAACAAAAGGGACTTTATACACTATATACAGGTCATTATACAGGACAAGATCGGATTGGCACGGGGGCCGAGAGCTAACAGCCAACGCGACTGTTCCCGCACGGCGACGTCCGGCGAGACTCCAACGCGTAACACATCTCAGTCCACTCAAGAGCGCCACTCGGCTCACGGTGGTTCGGTGGATCCCGTTCTCCCGGCGGCGGCGTCGGGGCTTATAAAGCCCCGAGAAACGATTGTCACTCAAACGGCCCAATACAAAGCCAGCACTCGACGGTCGCCCGAGAGGTCCAACCAGCGACAGCGCTGGCCACCTGCTCAAATTTGCCGCGCGCGGTGACCCCCAGGGGAAAGGAAAACGGCGCCGGGCTGTCTAGCACTTTGTTGCACGTTTGGGCATGTCGCTCGCCGATGCTTCTCCTCAGGATTCTGCTGCCTGGCGGCTCAGCATCTTGACTTCTCAAGGGAGAGTTAGGGCGCTGTGCCTTTCGGCGCAGCCCCGGGTTTGTCCAAAGGGCGTTCGCAGGATAAATTCTGCATCTTGTAGATTCGGAATCCGGGCTGGTTGTACGGGCACAACAGGCTGCAATGTCGCTGGTATGCATAAAAGCAGAGCAGCATTCAATTGTCTAGCTCATGCTCTCTGCGCCATCTAGATTTAGAATGTCAGCTGCCATTCATTCGACAATCTTTACTGCGACTCTTCGCTTACATCGTCATGACCCATAGTCGTAATTAACATGTTTTTATGAAACAAGTTTGTTAGTTTGATTTTGAAATTCCGAACGTCTGGCTATGCAAAAGACAGACGATCGACAAACGGACTACACGAGAATGCAGGCACTGTTTCTTTGTTACTCGTTCTTTTCAATGAGGCTCGCTGGAAAAAAAAAAGAAAAAGGAGAAGAAACTTACGCTCCCCTTATGTGCCTCCCTACTGCCTGGTATTGATGTGGCTGATGTGGTTTGAGCTTATCGACATGATGCTAAGAGAAACCAAGTTTTTCTTTCTTTCTTGTTATACTTCTCTCTATAGTTCTTTCTCTGGCAACTGCGACAATTGCAGGCGTACTCTGTCAAAGTGACCAGGTGCGTAAACACAACTTCAAAATGGGCGACACACTTTGTGACATTGTACACGTGCCAGCAGCAAACGAGCCGTGAGCAAGCTTAGCCCTCCTCTGAGGCTGTTCTGGCCTCATCGTGTTGTGCACCCGACGAAAGGGTGCGCGCCATAGCCCTCGCACATAGGGTCGGTTGTCCTGGTACCGATTTTTTTTAGTCGTTCTTGTTTTTCTCCTTCTTTAAGCCTCCGATGTATATTTAGCTTCGTGTTCGCATGGCGCTGATGTGGGTACTTCATACTTCGTGAGATATTGTGACAGCGAGTCTGCGATTGAACTCCGCCACGTATACCCTGTCTACTGCGGCCATAGGCGTTTGTTCTTATAACGTGCAAAAATATTGGGTACTATCATTAATCATAAAACTAAATTATTGGGTTTTAGGTACCACAACCACCATCTTATTATGAAGCACGCCGAAGTGGGGCACTCCGGATTAATTTTAACCACCTGGGGTTATTTAACGTGCACCTAAATGTAAGTACACGGGTGTTTTCGCATTTCGCCCCCATCTAAATGCGGCCGCCATGGCCGTGATTTGATCCCGCTATCTCGTGTTGAGTACTATCATGCCTGCATAATTCATCGTCATTGCCATGATATATCACAGTTCTTTCTTTCTTTCTTTGTTTCTTTCTTTCTTCTTTTCTTTTTCTGCCTTTCTGCCTGCCTTTTACATATTTTCTTCGTTCTTGTGCGGCTTGTTGACGAGAGCCCATTGCTAGTTTCAGAAATCGCAGCGCTATATAAGCGCTTTCAGAGTAAGATTAGCGCACGAATTGACGTTGTAGTAATCAGAGGCGGCGCGTTGTCATGTATACCCTGTTGGTCACGACATTGTCTGCTGGAGATCCCTGAAAGAGCGTGCGCGCGCGAGCGTTAAGCTGGGCGCGCCTGGGGACCGAGCAAAGTGTCAGAGGTGGCCATCATTTGCGCAGGCAAGAAAGGAGAGAGAAGGCTGCTTAACGCAGGATGAGGAAGGGTGGAGACCTGCAGGTGTCACCAGCACATCGTGCGTGTGGGCCCTGTATACGCCTAGATATTGACAGCCGTGTCGTCGCGAAGTCTCAAAATAGCTGCGCGTTTTTATTACATGCGTTGGGAGTCAACGCGCTTGTCGCCATGGCTGAGGCAACAGCACACTGTAGCGTCGCTCCAACCAGTACCCAAAATTCGCTCGTCTTAGCGGCTTACATTGTCTCGGGTGATAATAATGTCTAGGCGTGCGCAGGTTCTTTTTTTATCATGGGTCGAAAACATCTGGCAACACACGGAGCTATAGATGAATGGTGCAATGCTGATTCTTGTTTCTCCCATTGATAAAGATTACAGCCCGGCATGTTCCAATAGAGGACAAGAAGATAACGAGGTTAGTGCGAGCCCTACATATTGCTGCTGATGTTGAATAACCGAAGCGCAAAGAAACGAACTACATAGAAGGCAACTGAGACCTTAAGTTTAATAGTGAGCGATCAAGTGGTAGTTTCTTGATTATCTAATTTCTCTCGCTGTGAGTGCTCAGGACACGATCCACATAATACAATTATTTATCAGAGCGCCGAAATTTTTCTCACTGACACGGGACCGGGTTCTGCTGCAATTTTGTTCCTGTCTGGCTCTTTTCTCCGCCTCATCATCACTAGCGCCGCGAGTGGCTAGACGACGCAATGAATTATGAAAAATATAATAGAAGTAAATATAAGAAATAGTTATATTAAGCCATCTCAGCATTTAGTCCGCAAGACTATTCCTGTGCGTCCCCCCTTCCCTATCTCAATCTTGATGCCGAATATTCGGTGAAACCAATTAAAATGAAAGTGTAGGGATGGTTTAGGGAACTGTAAATAAGGATACGTTTAGGTAGCCAAATCGATTTATGTTTATATGTATTTATATGTTTTATGTTTATATGATTTATGTTTATATGTATTTATATGTATAGCAAACAGCGCAAAACACAGAGCAGAGTAAGAAACGAACACGGCGTCGGGTCTGTTTATTTGTCTTACTCCTCGAAGGTACGGGCAGACCAGCAGACCTCCGGTACGTATTCGAGCCGCTCTTTCAAGATTCCAACGTCTATAGAGCAGTGTAAATAGAGCATGGACCGCAAGTCCTCTGCCCCCTCGGCACAAAGAGGCGCAAACTCGATGAAGTTGTGCATAGCAGCGCCCGTCAGGCCCCCCGCGAACGATCAGGGCGGCAGCAGAAGGGGTGGGCGACGCAGCCGCGCCGACCACCTGTCCGGAGAGCGGCGGCAGCCCCTGCGAGTCACGCCAGCCGGGGCTCAGGCCGGCGGCGGCCGAGTTCACGCCCCGGGGTGAGGCCGCGAGTGGAAGAGCTGCCGCACACACACCGGGCGGGGTAGGTGCCGGGGACACCTGCGTCCCTTGATGAGGCCGCCACCGCATTGATCACGCGCCGGTTGTATCGTGCGCGCACGCTGGGCGGGCCGCGCCGCTGAGACGCGATCGCCAACAAGCAACGTCGGTGCAGAAACGGGCGCTCGCCGCTTCGCGTCGCCGCCACGCACGCCGGGTCGCCCGCAGCACGCGACAGGAGAGACGCGCCGGCGTTGATCAAAGCTCGCTCGCAAAGAGCGGCAACCAGATATATCTGACGTGCTTTCCGCTTTGCGTCGTCGGTGCTCTCGCGCCGCGCGTTGACCACGCCGTTGTAACCGAAATGAGTTCAAGGGGTGCCACCCCTTCAACAGCTAGCCACGAGGAATACATTTTTCTCGGGCATTTGAGCGAGGTTCTTGTTCAGCATGAGCTGGACGAGCCCACGGCGTGCGATGCGGCGCTGGAGATACGGCCACTGTAGCACGTTTCACGTTGTGGTTACCACTTCAAGCGCGTTGGTCTCAGGCGAGGCCACCGGCGTGCCTTTAGCACCACTTTTGTGGCCATAATAAAATGTCTGGGACAATGCCGCGTTCGTAAAGGCGCAGTAGCTCTCCTCGGGTTACAACGTGCAATCACATGAACGCTTGGTTATTTTTTCAGTGGTGTACGCCTTCTAACCAGAGTATACGCGCCACAATTCTTGATGCGCACGCCGCGCAGTGCTCTCCCTAGGCAGCCCTCGCCGGTGAATCAAGTGATGTAATACAATAATCAATTGCGACACTGGGCAGTGCAACAGGGCCGTCGCGGAGTCAGAATCACGTACCAGCTAGCCCAACAGCAAACGCGCCTCAAGTGCTTTCCCACCTCAGAAAACCGTATAGTTTTGCAAGTGACGCCGAAGCTGCCCTCCTTGTCTGTTTAGCGTTATCTTCGTGTTGTTCAAAAGACGCTTCTTCGATGTCGTATATTTTCACGTTGTGAGGTGGAAGCTGGCGGCGAAATGAGTCTTCATAACTATTTCTCGCACAACCGAAAATTAATACGAGCAAGACAACATCGGAGGGCCATGCGTGTGCGCTGAACAAACACACTCCTTTGGCGTAACACGAGGCTACAAATCATAACCAAATAAATAAATAAAAAATAACGAAGCTTCAAAGTTGACAATGCCAGCAGGTGGGTTCCGAGCTGGTGCGTGAACGCCTCAGACGCGTGTGCGATCTCAGCATCAGCGTACAGCTGCAGCTGTCTGCTGCGCTCAGCGCGATGCGCTGACTTTCTTTCTTTCTTTATTTAAGCGAGAGGCAAAGCTGCCGCAGCGTAAAAAGAAAGCTGTTGGCGTAGGCCTAGTATGAGAGATGGCTCATAAAAACCCGTCCTGTGCGCAGATTTGAGGCTCGCCTCTGAGCTGCATACAGCGAATCGGGACACGCAGCGGAAGCGCGAACAGCGATACCCGTGAAAAGGCGGCTTCACGACGGCTTCACTCCGATAACAGGGTCCAGATATCGCTGCGCTCCTCCACTCATAATCTTATTATATCTAGCGGATGACCGTTAGGTATATGAGATACCGTTTAGCCACGCCTACAGACTGTTTTGATCTTGTATACTTCGTATATGTTGCATATTTTTGCCCTTCGTCATAGGCTCGGATGCCACCGTTGTCGGCGAAATCGTCCGCACCGATCCGAGCTGATAAGAAAACAAGACCGGATAACGAAACGGATGGCTACAAAATACAGCGCCAGAAATCCACTTGGCGGTAATTTTACGCTGTCTGTTGAGCTGGCGAGTCGCCTGGGCTATTCGCCGCTCGAAACTATTAGAATCTTCCGCAGAAGGCGATTAATTACTGCAGACAACACGAACGCAATCATATTATCAAACTAGGTCTAACTGAGGAACTGCGTAGCTCCCTTCGTGCTCTGCGCACCTTTCTTTCCTGTCCGAGGGTTCTGCTTTCTGTCCGGCTGCGCTGGCAGCGCTGCCAGACGCATTGTGTGCGAGTACTCGCTACGCCAGGAAACACACTAACAGAATGGCAGCAGGAATATTCCTCGCCGCGCCGTCGCGTGGTGTCGATAAGCTTCCGCGACGTCAGGTGATTGCTTCTAACACTTTGCCGCGTTGAGCCACTTGACGCATACCATGCAACACGCCGGATCAGCTGCTGCAAAGAAGTAAGCGCGCCTGCATCAGAGGGGCGGAGCGAACAATGCCGTTCATTGCCACAGAGGCTGCGCGCACGTGATGTCACAACGGCCACGATCCTGACAAGATTCGAAGCGATCTAATCTGCTACAGCGAAGCTGTATGCCTCTACCGTCCAAGGAAATTTTCGTGTCGTTGTTGGCGTGGTAAGAAAAAAACTCTTCACACGCGGGCCGATCCCGGAGATAGCGCAATACCGGCCCGATCCGCGGCGGAGGTGAAGCAGGCGTCAAGCACTCCCCATACGTGAACCGATCCCGAAGATGGTGCAATACCGGCCCTACCCGCGGCGGAGGTGCAGTTCGCCATTAAGGGGCCCACATACACAGCTTCGCTGGTCATCCTTCTTCACAGAGTGGAAGGGCACTGAGCTGAATCATTCGCCCTCCGATGAATTTCTGAGCCGGTTGAAAACTGCTGTACTAACTGTTATATTTTTAACAACTGAATTTACAGCCATCACTAATTGGTCTTAGGCGCCTGCTTATGCGACCTGCTTCGATAAACTATGTATGCACGTAGTGCAAGCACTATGTACCGCCAGTAAAAATATTTATATCGTTGAGTCAAAGATGGCTTCATACTTTCTAGTATACCGCATCTTGTTTTCTTATTGGCGCTACTGAATCAAAAGATGCCAAGTAATTCAAATGTTATTCGTAAACTTGCAGCTTGGCAAGTTTCAGAATACTTGGACTTCGCGCCATTCGTTTCCATCTCCGCGCTGCTCTCTTACGAAGCAAAGTGTACGGGCATTTCCTCGATCCTTTTCGATTGCGGGGTTTGGTCACAGGCAACCACTACAACAACAACAAAGGGAAAAATATTAAAAAGAAAGAAAAGAGAAATGAAGAAAAAATGTCACCGCTGCAAGGGAGAAATATAAAATAAAGAAATAAAGAAATAAACTCGCAAGAAAGGCGCGTGATACGAGCCGTCGTTCTGTCCATCGTGCGGTGCGCACGCCACACGCTGTCGCGGACCGCACTAATTCTCCGGCTGTGCGCCAGCACCGACGTGCACCTCCTCTGTGCGCATGTCGTGCGCCCTCGCCTCTTTCTTGGTACGTGGGGCACCGTGCTGCGACGCCTACGTGGGAGACCAGCGCGAGGGCAGACCAATGTGGTGGCGTCCAGGCTTTGCTGAAAAGCTGCCTACGAAGCCTGATCCTCGGACGTCTGCTCCTACAGCAAGGCCGTTTCGAGCTTCTATATATATATATATATATATATATATATATATATATATATATATATATATATATATATATATATATATAGTTACAAGGTTCGTATACGCTAACGCGGAATTTGGATTCCAAGCGCCCCTGGCTCTGTGCACGTCCTTGCCGATGTCCGGGCTTCGTTTGCTTCTCACTGCGGAGAGTGCGCGGATTCTTCTTCATATACCGATTTCCTTTCTTTCTTCTTCTTCTTCTTCTTTATTTAGAGTCCGGAAGGAGGCAAGCGACTACAGCTCTCTCTCGCGGTTCCTTCTTAGAACAGCGGGGAGCTTAGGGACCAGAGAGCAGCCTAGTTAGCTCAATGGTGCAGCGTCGAACGCGGAAAGCCCGTTGAGCTCCTCGAGTGGCTGAGTCGGCGCTGCCTGGAATGGCTATTTGCATAATGGGTGCGGTTTCGTTTGCTGCTGACCCTTTTCTCGCTCTTTCATTCTTTCTACTTTTGTTTAGTCAGCGCCAGGGGGAGGGATAGGATTGTTTTCGTCTGATGTTTTTCGTTCTCGGTGGTCCCACTATTGCCGTTTCATGCGAAGAAAACAAAGCTCAAATGAAAATTAAACATGCTCTTTTGTTACTAGAGAAGTGGGGAATAAGCGGCTTTATGCTTTATTTTATCCTATTATTCCTATTATTTGTTCAATCGCAAGAAACCATTTCTGCCAGGACAGAAGAATGAGTTACGCTTAAAACGCCAAACAATACCATATAGTATTATCCTTGATCGAAATAATGGACAGTGCACCGCTCTCCTTGTGTTTGCATGTCTGGAATACTCTATGCGGCGTGAACTCTTCAATCTTCTTTCAACAGAATACCTAGCATCCGGTAGCTAATTAGTTTAATTATTCCTTACTTGCTAGTTCCATACGCTGACTAACCAGTGAATAAGCACTGTGAGCCAGTGACCGACAATGCTCAGTCTTTGAAAAAAAAAAAAAAACAATTTGTCAGTCTCACTTTCTTTTGCAACCCCAAAGTTTCGTTTTATTAAAAGTTCGTTCTCCTTTCCTTTTTTTATTTCAGTAGTTTGAGGCGCGGAATCTTGGTACTAATCATGTTATTCCGATTCAATTTCGCAACCCGCTTGCCCATGTTTTTCCCGCTGGCTTATTTTCTAATATGGCGCAGATTTACTGATGGCTTCTGACCGTAAGCATGGCAGCAGCTTCACCTCAAGCCAGCACCTTGCTTGTCGTCGTAACGTAAAATTTTAGTTATTTAAATCTGAAAGGTAGATGTACCCGCTTTTATAGACGCCCTTTCAATCATATTCATGAATAAGCACCCAGTACTGACCTCTGGCTGACAAAGCACTCAGAGCAACGGTGACATTTTTTTCTTATCGTGGCCCATCACGCGGGTTCCTGCGGCCCAAAACGAGTGCAAAAAATCTCATTGCAGCATAAAAAAAGACCGCGAAAAATCAAAACACACGCACACAATATAGTTTGTCCATCTATTTCGTCGGCAGCCCTAGACCTCTTTATTTTTCTTCCGGCTACTCAACTACTGTCTGCGAAACCATTCGCGTTCGGGAAAATCGCAAATGTGAGAGAAAAAGAAAACAAAAGGCTTGTCAGAAAGAATATGATGCGCTTATTTAACAACGGTGTAGCGTTCTTCCGAAACTCGTCCAGTTTCACCCGAAATGCAGCTGTGTTAGGCGTTTCAGCAAAGTCTTTTAATTCTTATAGGCAGTGCAGTACAGATGGGAACCATATTCATAATAGCGCTCTTACGCCAGAAGTGTTCGTAAAGGCAGCTGCCAGCCAGTCGCGTTGCCGGACATAATATTGGCGAAGCCGGCCGATAGCCAATACCACTTACGAGCGAAAAGCATTGTGTTTCGGCTCCAGGGCTCGTATTCACAAAAATATCTCACGTTAGACTTGCTCGGAAAACTCCAGCCAATCCTGATGCTGGACATGTTTTTAGCCAAGGTCGCCGGTCAGTCACAGACAGCAATTACGAACGAAAAGTTTTGCGAATGCGGTCCCAGGGCTCGTATTCAGAAACAAGTTACGCTGCGATTGTTCGTAGGAGAAAATGCGAGCCAATCCTGATGTTGGACATATTATTAGCGAAGGCAGCCGGCCGATGGCAAATAGCACTTTGGACGAAGAGATTTCTTAATGCAACCCTAGATTCCCCAATTGGATGCTGGTTGTTTCATTTTGGTTTCTTTCTTAGAACTACAGGCATATATATTAACAAACAAACAAACAAACAAACAACGATTAACAACCAGATGCGATGTTTTAGCGTCAGCCATTAACATGCCCCGTATGTAAGAAATACCACGTGTAGGCGTAATACGTAATCTCAAGTATTTAAACGGTACCAAGACATCGCTGATAAGAGCTCTTTTCTTCTTCTTCTTCTTTATCTTTTCTTTTTTTTTTCGGTCTAGTGCAACCATTTTGTTACAACGTACTCAACCAAACATTTACACCATGAGAAAGAAAGATAAAAAGAAGAGAAAGGAGAAACAGGAGATAGTTTCCCACACTACGTCTGATCTCAACGCAAACAGGAAGCTGTAAGCGGTGTAGTCGTAGATGCACTGCACTCATCTCCTTGTTGTTGTTGGCATTGTTTTTTTACTTGTTTGCTTTTTCTTCTATCTGTGCGTATGTGTGCGTGGGGGGGGGGGGTAAAGTCGTTCAATTTATGTCATTGTTCCTCTTCCACATGCAGGCTTTCACCTATAAAGCTTCGAAGCGAAGTAGTTATAGTTTTGCGATATCCGTTGTTGACTGTCTACTTTCATTGTTATATGCCCTCTTTCAAAATTCTATCAATACTAACCTATGCAAGAAAAACTTGGAGAATATCAAAAGCTTGAGAATAAGCTAAAAGCGGCGCAACTAGAGATATGAAAATAAGAGACGTAACCTTAAGACAGAGGAAGGAGTCAGTGTGAATGAGATAGTAATCAAATATATCTGATATTCTAATTCAGAATAAGCAAAAGTGGAGTTGGACAGACGATGTAATGCGTAGAGCACATAATCGGTCAGAGCAACAGAACGTATGCCGAGTTAAGGGAAACGCAGTAAAAGAAGAGAAGATCAGGGGCCAATTTCACAAGACGTTTCGTTTTTAAGTGCTATTTGGTATTGGCTGGCTGCCTTTCTCTAATAGTATGCTCAGCATCAGGATTGGATTAAATTTTATTTTACGAACAATTGTAGCATAAGAGTTTTTTTTTCAAAGCCCTTACGCTAGGATTGTTCGTAAGAGCTAATTCTAGCCAATCCTGATAATGACGTACTGTTGGCGAAGATGGCCTGCCAATGGCGAAGAACACTTATACACAAAGCTTTGCGAATTCGGCCACAGGAAATTCACCGGCATAGGTTGGACTCAGCTGACGCGAGACCATGAGGTAATTCGAGATTTTCGAGAAAGGCGTTCATCATACAGTGGACATAATAATATGATGATGATGGTGAACATGCTCATGGTTGTGGTGGTGGTGCTGTTGTTGGTGGTAGTACCAGTGGTGGTGGTTGCAACGAAGCATAATTACTCACTTCAAGCAGTTCATATGAACGGGGTGCGCTGGCTTTCCTTGTATTTACTGTGAACCAAAAATTGGCCAACAAACTCTCTTGGTTGAACCAATAGCATGCAATACGAGGTTTAAGATTAGAAGAACATAGCCAACGGCTTTTGCATCACTGCCAGAGTGAAGTACCAGTGCACATGGAGAAGTGTTCACTACTCGCTAAAAGGAAGATCGAATTTTTTATGCTTCCACTCTGCTTGGAATAATAACGTGACAGTTGTGTGTGATTAGCGGGTTCTTTAGTAGGTAAAGTAATACGGCGTGCGTTGAAGCAAGGCGGCTGCTACTGCGTAATGCAGAGCACACATATGTGTCTCAAACTAGTCTGCGTTCTGATCTTTTAGCAATGAGCGCACAAATTTCAGGAGCGCGAAGTGTTCAATAATGCTGCTGCTGGGTCAACATGGGAATAATGCCACAGCGGAGATCACATCAGTGGAGAGCAATGCGACGTCACCGCTTGCCTCACTGGTGGCGCCTGCGCCATGTGCGGGCGTGTGGCTGCGTATGTTGCGTAACGAGTCTTCCTTGACGTAGAGGAACACGTAGAGGGACGCCGAGCGCAGGACTGCAGCTTATGCAGGTTTCCAACTATACGCCCGCTTTCCCCGATCGGTCCTCGGGAGCAGTTCAGTGGCTAAAAGCGTTTAGTAGCCGAGTACAGGCATCATGCAGAACACTACGGTTTCTTGCTGTAATGGAGCGGCTCTATGCATAGAAATGGGGACGTGTTCTTTCAACAGCAAGTGGTCGCGCAACACACGGACGTCTTCTTTTGAATCCACCATTGGCCAGAAGGCTCTTAAAGGGGTTTCTTTTGTTATATTTGTATTTGCCTGGGTGCGTGCGTGAAATTTTATTAACAGCCACCAGCATCAACCGAAGTTTTATTCCAATTATCATAAAGTGAATATTCACTTTACGATAATTTAGCAGAAACAGACACATGTCGCAGAAAGGGACGGCAGCGCAAAGCGAGCAGTAAAGGTAGCGCATACATACATACATACATACATACATACATACATACATACATACATACATACATACATACATACATACATACATACATACATAATACATACATACATACATACATACATACATAATACATACATAATACATACATACATACATACATACATACATACATACATACATACATACATACATACATACATACATACATACATACATACATACATACATACATACTGGCTCACTGGCTCCGGACTGGCCAGTGGAATCACTGGCTCCGGACAGGCCGCCATTGGAATATGAACCTGGCAACGTTTAACGCTAGAACGTTATCTAGTGAGGCGAGTCTAGCAGTGCTATTGGAGGAATTAGAGGGCAGTAAATGGGATATAATAGGGCTCAGTGAAGTTAGGAGGCCAAAAGAAGCATATACAGTGCTAAATAGCGGGCACGTACTGTGCTACCGGGGCTTAGCGGAGAGAAGAGAACTAGGAGTCGGATTCCTGGTTAATAAGAATATAGCTGGTAACATACAGGAATTCTATAGCATTAAGGAGAGGGTGGCAGGTCTTGTTGTGAAACTTAATAAGAGGTACAAAATGAAGATTGTACAGGTCTACGCCCCTACATCCAGTCATGATGACCAGGAAGTCGAAAGCTTCTATGAAGACGTGGAATCGGCGATGGGCAGAGTAAAAACTAAATACACTATACTAATGGGCGACTTTAATGCCAAGGTAGGCAAGAAGCAGGCTGGAGACAAGGCAGTGGGTGAATATGGCATAGGCACTAGGAATAGCAGGGGAGAGTTATTAGTAGAGTTTGCGGAACAGAATAATATGAGGATAATGAATACCTTCTTCCGCAAGCGAGATAGCCGAAAATGGACGTGGAGGAGCCCGAACGGCGAGACTAGAAATGAAATAGACTTCATACTCTGCGCTAACCCTGGCATCATACAAGATGTGGACGTGCTCGGCAAGGTGCGCTGCAGTGACCACAGGATGGTAAGAACTCGAATTAGCCTAGACCTGAGGAGGGAACGGAAGAAACTGGTACATAAGAAGCCGATCAATGAGTTAGCGGTAAGAGGGAAAATAGAGGAATTCCAGATCAAGCTACAGAACAGGTATTCGGCTTTAGCTCAGGAAGAGGACCTTAGTGTTGAAGTAATGAACGACAATCTTGTGGGCATCATTAAGGAGTGTGCAATAGAAGTCGGTGGTAACTCCGTTCGACAGGATACCAGCAAACTATCGCAGGAGACGAAAGATCTGATCAAGAAACGCCAATGTATGAAAGCATCTAACCCTACAGCTAGAATAGAACTTGCAGAACTTTCGAAGTTAATCAACAAGCGTAAGACAGCTGACATAAGGAAGTATAATATGGATAGAATTGAACATGCGCTCAGGAACGGAGGAAGCCTAAAAACAGTGAAGAAGAAACTAGGAATTGGCAAGAATCAGATGTATGCGTTAAGAGACAAAGCCGGCAATATCATTACTAATATGGATGAGATAGTTCAAGTGGCTGAGGAGTTCTATAGAGATTTATACAGTACCAGTGGCATCCACGACGATAATGGAAGAGAAAATAGTCTAGAGGAATTCGAAATCCCAAAGGTAACGCCGGAAGAAGTAAAGAAAGCCTTAGGAGATATGCAAAGGGGGAAGGCAGCTGGGGAGGATCAGGTAACAGCAGATTTGTTGAAGGATGGTGGACAGATTGTTATAGAGAAACTGGCCACCCTGTATACGCAATGCCTCATGACCTCGAGCGTACCGCAATCTTGGAAGAACGCTAACATAATCCTAATACATAAGAAAGGGGACGCCAAAGAATTGAAAAATTATAGACCGATCAGCTTACTGTCCGTTGCCTACAAAGTATTTACTAAGGTAATTGCAAATAGAATCAGGAACACCTTAGACTTCTGTCAACCAAAGGACCAGGCAGGATTCCGTAAAGGCTACTCAACAATAGACCATATTCACACTATCAATCAAGTGATAGAGAAATGTGCAGAATATAACCAACCCTTATATATAGCTTTCATTGATTACGAGAAAGCGTTTGATTCAGTCGAAACCTCAGCAGTCATGGAGGCATTACGGAATCAGGGTGTAGATGAGCCATATGTAAAAATACTGGAAGATATCTATAGCGGCTCCACAGCCACCGTAGTCCTCCATAAAGCAAGCAACAAAATCCCAATACAGAAAGGCGTCAGGCAGGGAGATACGATATCTCCAATGCTATTCACAGCGTGTTTACAGGAGGTATTCAGAGGCCTGGATTGGGAAGAATTGGGGATAAAAGTTAATGGAGAATACCTTAGTAACTTGCGATTCGCTGATGATATTGCCTTGCTTAGTAACTCAGGGGACCAATTGCAATGCATGCTCACTGACCTGGAGAGGCAAAGCAGAAGAGTGGGTCTAAAAATTAATCTGCAGAAAACTAAAGTAATGCTTAACAGTCTCGGGAGAGAACAGCAATTTACAATAGGCAGCGAGGCACTGGAAGTCGTAAGGGAATACATCTACTTAGGGCAGGTAGTGACGGCGGATCCGGATCATGAGACGGAAATAATCAGAAGAATAAGAATGGGCTGGGGTGCGTTTGGCAGGCATTCCCAAATCATGAACAGCAGGTTGCCATTATCTCTCAAGAGAAAAGTATATAATAGCTGTGTCTTACCAGTACTCACCTACGGGGCAGAAACCTGGAGGCTTACTAAAAGGGTTCTACTCAAATTGAGGACGACACAACGAGCTATGGAAAGAAGAATGATAGGTGTAACGTTAAGGGATAAGAAAAGAGCAGATTGGGTGAGGGAACAAACGCGGGTAAACGACATCTTAGTTGAAATCAAGAAAAAGAAATGGGCATGGGCAGGACATGTAATGAGGAGGGAAGATAACCGATGGTCATTAAGGGTTACGGACTGGATCCCAAGGGAAGGGAAGCGTAGCAGGGGGCGGCAGAAAGTTAGGTGGGCGGATGAGATTAAGAAGTTTGCAGGGACGGCATGGCCACAATTAGTACATGACCGGGGTTGTTGGAGAAGCATGGGAGAGGCCTTTGCCCTGCAGTGGGCGTAACCAGGCTGATGATGATGATGATGACATACATACATACATACATACATACATACATACATACATACATAATACATGCATACATACATACATACATACATACATACATACATACATAATACATACATAATACATGCATACATACATACATACATACATACATACATACATACATACATACATACATAATACATACATACATACATACATAATACATACATACATACATACATACATACATAATACATACATAATACATGCATACATACATACATACATACATACATACATACATACATACATACATACATACATACATACATACATACATACATACATACATACATACATACATACATACATGCATGCATACATACATACATACATACATACATACATACATACATACATCTAACAGCTGGGGAATGTTTTTGCTAATGTGGGTGTAGGCTTGAACCCGAAAATCCGCCCTCGGGCTACGAAACCGGTGCCAGCATCGTTAGAGAATATATTTTTTGTATGCCGTCATGCGCACGTATACATATGTGCCTGGCTGTCCGCTTGAGCGTGTGAAAGTGCATGTGCGTAGCACGAACGGGCGGGCTTGCGCGAGCGGTTTTGCCTTCGCGCGTGTGCAGAATTGCCGCACGTACAGTAAAGTTAAAGTTTCGGGGGCAGAACGATGGCTGCGGGGGTGAGAAGGGTGCGAGAATAGAAGAGGGACGGGCGCACACAGTGCAGAAAGCGGCTGCCGGAGTTACTTGCCGCGGGTAACTCCATTAGGGCGTGGAATGGTTCAACGTAACGATAGTGTTTTTTTAGAAGGCACAGCAGCAGCGAAGCACTCGGCCGACCACAGTGTGCTTCTACTAAAGCTCGGGCACGCGCGAAGCGTAATGAAGGAAACGGGCTGCATGTAAAGCATGAACACAAATGTGTAAGTAGTGCGGCGCCACTTTCACGTCGTACGGTGCAGCGCGGTGCGTCTTTGCTAAAACCGCGGACTCGGTTCGTTTTACATTTCACTCGGAACTTGCGTGACTAGGATATGAGCGCTAACCGCGCGCGCGCTCGCGGTACCATTCGTTGGATTGCAGTTTTGTTTTCATGCGGCGCTCGCAGAGGGCGCCGGGCGCAGGCGTGGGGCGCGCGAGCGCCCGTTATCCGGCGTCGAACGCAAGTGTTCCAGCTCTCACGCGTCGCGGGGGTGCAGCGGCGTTGTCGAATGTGCCCCCCCCCCCCTATCCCTTTTCCCATACCCCAAAACCCGTCGTCTTTCTACCGCGTGCCGCTGCGCAAACTCCCACGGTGCTGTGCCTCTAGGGTTCTCGGCGAGGCCCCTTCCGCCCCCGCCTTCGGTGTCCGCTACTTTGTCGGCGCCCAATGAGCCACCACCCCTCGCTTTATTTACTTTTCTCTGCTACGTGTGTCGCCCCTTTGGTCCGCGCACCGGGTCGCACAGCGCAGGTTGCCTCAAGACAAGATGGTTTCGCTCGCCGCTGTCAAAACTAGGCCGTGTCATTTCTCCTGGTCTGCGGAAGCAAAAGTCTGCGCGTCTGCCCGCCTCTGATAATGGACCTTTATCACGGTACAGGGGGAACCGAAGCGGAAGGCGTTGGAAGATGCCGTGTTTGGATTTCACGACTATCAGGGATGCTAATTTCTTGCGTCCCTTATGGATGCTAAATGGGATCTGATGCTAAAAGAGACCTGGGACAGAGAGACTTTAGGAGGAGGAGGGTGGGAAAGGGAAAAAAATAAAATATATGATAATGGTATGTACAAGCATGTACTGAGGCCGACTGAGTCAACTTGCATTGTGATGGAGTGACTTTGGCTGTGAGTTCTTTTGTGGCGACGTACGTCTCAATCTGCGCTTCATTTCGCACGCCTTTTTCACGCGTGCGCACGTGCGGAAAAATGCACGTGTCGCACACAAGTGCACAAATTTCGTCTTGCACTACTCGCGCGGACCCATTATAAGCCGAAAATTGTGCACCTGTGTGCTACATGCAACGATGCAAAAAGGATGCAGCGATGGTGTAGAGGTAGAGCACCCGCCTCCCGTACTAAAGGACCGTGGTTCAAATCCCGGTGCCGCGCAATTTTCCACCGGATTAAAAAAAAAATCCGCGTGTTGATAAAGTTGTATAATCAGGCCTGGAATACACCCTGATCCGGGTGACCAGCCGGCAATGCACTCCCTCAGCAGAGCAGGATTGGCTACCGTGGTGCAGTATTGGCCACAATCTCCTATATGAATACAACAATCAAACCCCGGCCCTCAGTCCCCAGCAGCTGCGAAGCAACTGACCACGGCGGCGGTTAGACCTGCGACGCAGCAGAGGGGGCTAAGAATCTCTGTATCCGGACAGGCCGCCATTGGAATATGAACCTGGAAATTGGAAATTGAAGGTCGTACAGGCCTACATCCTGTCCTGATGACCAGCAAGTCGAAATCTTCTAGGAAGACGTGGAATCGGCGATGGGTAAAGTCAACACAAAATACACTATACTGATGGGCTACTTCAATGCCAGGGTAGGCAAGAAGCAGGCTCGAGACAAGTCAGTGGGGGAATATGGCATAGGTTCTAGGAATTATTAGTTATTAGAATTATTCTAGAATTATTAGTTATTATCAGAATAATATGCGGATAATGAATACTGTCTTCCGCAAGCGGGATAGCCGAAAGTGGACGTGGAGGAACCCGAACGGCGAGACTAGAAATGAAATAGACCTCATACTCTGCGCTAACCTTGGCATCATACAACATGTGGACATGCTCGGCAAGGTGCGCTGGAGTGGCCATAAGATAAAATCTCGAATTAGCCTAGATTTGAGGAGGGAACGGAAGAAACTGGTACATAAGAAGCCGATCAGTAAGTTAGCGGTAAGAGGGAAAATAGAGGAATCCAGCATAACAGGTATTCGGTAACTCAGGAAGAGGACCTTAGTGTTCAAGCAATCAACGACAATCTTATGGGCATCATTAAGGAGTGTACTATAGAAGTCGGTGGTAACTTCGTTAGACAAGATACCGGTAAGCTATCACAGGAGACAAAAGATCTGATTAAGAAATGCCAACGTATGAAAGCCTCTAATCCTACAGCTAGAACAGAACTGGCAGAATTTTCCAAGTTAATCAACAAGCGTAAGACAGCTGACATAAGGAAGTATAATATGGATAGAAATGAACATGCTCTTAGGAACGGAGGAAGCCTAAAAGCAGTGAACAAGAAACTAGGAATAGGCAAGAATCAGATGTATGCGTTAAGAGACAAAGCCGGCAATATCGTTGCTAATATGGATAAGATAGTTCAAGTGGCTGAGGAGTTCTATAGAGATTTATACAGCTTCAGTAGCACCCACGACGATAATGTGGGAGAGAATAGTCTAGAGGAATTTAAAATCCCACAAGTAACGCCGGAAGAAGTAAAGGAAGCCTTGGGAGCTATGCAAAGGGGGAAGGCAGCTGGGGAGGATCAGGTAACAGCAGATTTGTTGAAGGATGGTGGGAACATTGTTCTAGAAAGACTGGCCACCCTATATACACAATGCCTCATGACATCAAGCGTACCGGGATCTAGGAAGAACGCTAACATAATCCTAATCCATAAGAAAGGGGACGCCAAAGACTTGAAAAATTATAGACCGATCAGCTTACTGTCCGTTGCCTACAAAGTATTTATTAAGGTAATCGCAAATAGAATCAGGAACACCTTAGACTTCTGTCAACCAAAGGACCAGGCAGGATTCCGTAAAAGCTACTCAACAATAGACCATATTCACACCATCAATCAGGTGATAGAGCAATGTGCGGAATATAACCAACCCTTATATATAGCTTTCATTGATTGCGAAAAAGCGTTTGATTCAGTCGAAACCTCAGCAGTCATGGAGGCATTACGGAATCAGGGTGTAGATGAGCCATTTGTAAAAATACTGAAAGATATCTATAGTGGCTCCACAGCCACCGTAGTCCTCCATAAAGAAAGCAACAAAATCCCAATAAAGAAAGGCGTCAGACAGGGAGATACGATCTCTCCAATGCTATTCACAGCGTGTTTACAGGAGGTATTCAGAGACCTGGAGTGGGAAGAATTGGGGATAAAAGTTGATGGAGAATACCTTAGCAATTTGCGATTCGCTGATGATATTGCCTTGCTTAGTAACTCAGGAGACCAGTTGCGATGCATGCTCACTGACCTGGAGAGGCAAAGCAGAAGGGTGGGTCTGAAAATTAATCTGCAGAAAACTAAAGTAATGTTTAGCAGTCTCGGAAGAGAACAGCAGTTCACGATAGGTAGCGAGGCACTGGAAGTGGTAAGGGAATACATCTACTTACGGCAGGTAGTGACCGCGGATCCGGATCATGAGACTGAAATAATCAGAAGAATAAGAATGGCCTGGGGTGCGTTTGGCAGGCATTGCCAGATCATGACCAGCAGGTTCATGATCTGACGAATAGCGAATGTGACTTCCTTCCATTACTGAGTGGAACTCCCACTTGCTTGATATGATTTTTCCTTTGCTTTTTTTTTTAATTTCCGCCTTAATGTGTGGACAAACGTTCAGTTGCAAGTAACAACGAAAGCGCCGCTCCAACTTGATGCTCGGTATCTGCACAAGGCAACGGGGACCTCCGGAGACGCCTGGCAGAGAGAGACGTTGAAGACGCGTCCAAGTCCTCGACTCCTTCGAACTTACCACCTATACTCAATAGAAGTCTCAACGGCCCCATCTGCTGTGTTGTGCTGCAGTTATGCTGTGCTCCATAATTTAGTTTTGTCACTATAGAGCACAGACGCTCCGTGTAAAATATGACGAGGGCGCTGCCTGCCCACTTTAACCGTTCACCATGTTTATATGGTATTTACCTCCACGAACCGCCGCCAAAAGACGGCCCTCGCATCTCGCGCGCTCCGCCACACTCTGCGGAGCAAAGGTCACCTGTGCCAAGGAGCCGAACGGGAGAAACAGGAGGGAGGCAGAACCAGTTAAATCATTTTGACCCCCTGTCCGGGGATACTGGGCGTTAGGATGTTGGTGAGTGGCTAGAGGGGCAGTTAGCTCCGAGACACGGACGGCACAGGTCTCATCCGCCGAGCAGCCCGAAGAGCTATACAAGCGCAACGCGAGTGTGTAACCGTTTCGTTCTTTAAAACGACCGACTCTCGTTTTCTCTGACAGACAATACACTTTCTTCGTGAACATTTTTTTGCGCGCGGTGTAGAGGAGCAGCAAAATGCGCGTTTTATTTCCGGAACACACGTGGGGCGCTTTGATGGGAATCACATAGCGCATTTGCCCATGACGCTTACGAAGAGCAGGCGTCGTGCTTTCCTGCTTTCACTTTCAATCTCTTTCCCTCTAACGCTACAACTACCTCTTGATATATATATATATATATATATATATATATATATATATATATATATATATATATATATATATATATATATATATATATATATATATATATGGGAATACGGATTCTTTCACATCGTGGGCACGTTCACCTGCATAGAACAACTGGAATGTCGCTCTTTCACGAAGTTCGGAATACGTGCAATTTCTCCATCGGATAATCGCAGCTCAGCAACGGGAAGCTTTCACCAGATAGATAGCTGCTTTCGTATACTTTATGTTGCGTGCCCCCAACCAACATTATATACTCTAAATTCCATTCCGTACAAGAGAAACCTTTCGGATTGACGCCATTTCCGCCGAGAGGATAGCGTGCCTCCGAGAAAGAAGAAAATAAACATTTATAGTATATCGATCTCGCTTGTCGCGACACACAAAAAGAAACGGCGTACAGATCGCGGCTCACGCAGAGCCCTCTCGTCGCGCCTTTAGCGTCGCGCAGCGTCAGCGCGTGCTTCGCCGGAGGCCGAGGAGGAGAGCGCGGCTTTGTGTCGCTCGTCGCGAGGGGAAAGGCTAGTGCGAGGTGGTGCACCTGAGTGCTACTCGCGAGCACCTGAGCCGCGCGGCACGCCGTCGGGCGCTGCCAGAGCTGACGCAGCTGACGCGGCGGGCGAGCGCGAGGCGCCCAGCTGTTCTTGCGAGCGCGTGCAGCTGCCCAGTCTGCCTCCCTTCCACCCCTCCGGGTACGCGCACGCACTGCGCCGTCACATCTGGTTGCCCTCTGCCTCCCGCCCCTCGCTCGCAAAGCACGCACACACGCGGCATCGTGCGCGCGCGCTGCTGCTGCTCGCGCACACACGCAACCGGCCGCCTCTCGACTCGAGGACAGCGTGCGCGGCCGGCCACCAGCCTCGGGCCCGGCATGCACCTGCGGCTGGCGACGGCTCCCTCGGTACGGCGCTGCTGCTGCCTGCCCGGCCGGGCACTCCAGGTACCCGGACGCTCTCTCTCGAAATCAGCCCTCCGCTCACGCGCCGCGCTTGACCCACGTGCGTATGCCGGTGCGTGCAGTCAACTTGGCTCCTTCCTCCGATCGAGACAGACTCACGCGCGAGTTTCTCTGCGAGTTTTATTTGCTTCAAGAAATCGTTTCCCTCTCCGTGGTACGTTCGCTTCAATGCGAGACGAAATTAGACATTATACTATGCTTAGCATTATACTGTGCCTAGCAAGCGTATTTGATCATAGCGATAGTGTCAACTGAAAACCAAGCTGTCGGAATCGCGTTGGAGTCACTGGTGGTCACTTGGGCTGCGTGAGACCGTAACATTGGGACAAGCGCCCACGCAGACCTGGGCACTGTGACCGTTCAAATTCTGTGTCTCTGCAGCTTGTCTCGGACATAGATCAATCTGGAGCGCGCTGCCGAATGCGTTGCTTCATATCCGCGCAGATCGCCGTTAACCTGCCTTGAAATACATCCGTCTACTTGGCATTTTATACTCACTCTAGCTCAGCTGACTGTATCAGTAGTTTCGACGTCCCTATAGAACAGAGACGCAAAATAAGAAAAGGAAAGGCCAGGGAGGTTATTCGAGAAAGCTTCTGGATGGGTGCCTGTTCTGGGCAAGAGGGGCCAAAAAAATTCAAGAGGTGAAAAATAACAGAAACACGGAAATGTTCGAGCACGAACAGTAAGCGCGCAATGCAATCACAACATGTCGCAGTATCCGAATGCTTTTAAAATAGTTCAGCAGTGCTTTTAAGGCCGTCTGCACGGATGCTGGTCTGGAACAGTGTCTAAAACATCGATACAACTTGTGGATGCAGCTGGTACATAATCAGACCGATTCGTCACGATTCAGTTTGAGATCTGATGGTTGTTTAGCTTGACTTGTATAGAGTGCAGAGATAATTACTTGCTAATCCTCAGAGGGCGTCTCTGTAGAAGAGTTTTTCTTTTCTTTTTTTATATCTGGAATGTTTAATCTCAGTATATGCTCTCATATCTTTCTCTCTCTTTTTGATCTGCCAAGTTAGCTCATCAGCTTAGCGCCATATCTGCAGAACCAGCGCGATCAACTCCTTCGCTGCCGCGTGATAGTACCTTACCATGTAAGATACATTGTCGGCCATAAGGCCAATTGGCGCAGCTACTCTGTGATTAGCAAAAACATAGCGCTGTGTGCACGAAATCTTATCAAGTGAGATGAATAATTTCTCCCAGGAAGCCTAGGCGCGAATATTGTATCTAAACACATTTTCTATGTCACATTTCTTTGACTTTCTCACGATAACTCGTTTTAGCGACGAAATATGTCGACATTTAAGTTATGTGCATGTCTAGGGCGACAGTTCTTGCAAAATATACACAAAAAATACCGCTCTTTGCCACCTCACCGTTGTACACTTATGTGGCGTACGTGATTACAAATTTTATAAACATTCTTCTGAAAGCCTTGCTTGAGGCTAACACCAGATCTGCAGACGGTCGGAGAGACCTGTCGACGACGAGCTACAGCGCTCTTTCTCTTCCCTCCTTTCTCTCTTTTTGCCTTTTATCCCCTTCCACCAGAGCAGGGTAGCGAACCGTACGCTCCATCTGGTTAAGCTCCTTGCCTTTTCGTGCTTCTCTCTCTATCTCTCTATTTTGCATTGAATTAAGTCATCAGACAATGTGACAGTGAATTTGGTTGGTGTGTGACACAACCAACCAAATTCACGTTAACGTCTACTGTCAGAACAACAAAAATAGAAAAAGAAAGAAAGAACCTCAGATTAGCTAAAGGACATTTCCAATTTCGCATCTACAAACTGTTTGCCGGAAATCGAAATTTGGAGTCACTGCGCATGTAAAATCTCAAATGACGTCAAATAATTCGCAGTGATTCCATCACCGCTGTGGATACCAATAAACGAAATGCTGGGGATGGGAAATTATTTCGCAGGGCCAGTCCGTCACATTGAAATGTCTGACCGTACATCGGTAGCGCCATTTTGCCACAGATTTCATCCTGCGTAGCATAAAAGCAAGTGACCAATAATGTCATACATACGGGGTGATCATTTTTAGGTCTTCCGGAATTTTGAAAAACCTCCTGTAGGAGATAACATAATTCTGGTCTTTGAGCATGATATATCTAAAGCCACATTCAACTAATTAAACCAGTTTACTAATTAACTTCCTAATTCATTACTTTATGCCACACATTGCAAGTTATGAATTGTAGCCGCTGATTTTGCAAGGCGTATCAACTTGGAATGAATTTCCAGCAATTTGGAGACATGCGTTATAAACTCGCCATAAAAATGCACTGTTGTTACACTTTCGTTTTAGAGCGCAGCTCTTAATGGCCCGTTCCTGCGGCGAGCAGCGGCGGCGGCGGCGGCGTAAGCGAACGAACGAGCACAACAGCGAAAGATGAAAGAGCGAAAGCGGAGCGGCAGATGAAATGCGCGAGCCGCGAACGGCGGAGACCAATGAGAGCGGCTCCTTCAGTGATGTGCGCGCGCGGAGCTGGTTTCATTCGGACCCACCCGACTGCTCTATGCATACTCGTATCTGGTCTCAGCCGGACCGCGCGTTTCGTATCATCGTCTGATTGCGCCAGCTATTGCTCGCGCTTGTTCGGTTTGCTTGGTTTGGTCTGGTTCGGGCTTGTTTCGAGCGTCATGGTTTGCGATTGTTTTGTAATATGAATGCATGCGCGACGGAAATCTTGCAGTACTTTCTGGAAGCCAAGCGCCACCAGCGATTAGACTGGAACCTCCGACAAGTCATGTATATAAGCCGATGCGCTTGACCCGCAGATAAGGTTTCCGACGATTGCCAACTCTGCTACATGTCTCTCTCAAATTCTTTGCCTCAATGTATCTCTAAATTAAAATACTACAGAGCTGAACTCAAATTTCGCGTTAGGGCGTATCGTAATTGTAGGTGAATTTTTTACAAAACGCTCTTGTATGCATTGAAGCACAAAAGTTACTGGAACGCCTATGTATTTGGTCCCTGGAGATTCATTTCAAGTGGATACGTATTGCAACCTCGCCGGCTGCAATTCGTAAATTGCAATATGTGCCATACAGTAATTAATCAGGAAGTTAATTAGTGATTTCTAATTAAATAGTTGAATATGTGTTTCTATTTCTCGTGCTAATTTCGGCCGCCTCTTCTCGTCCGCCTCTTGTCTCAAGAATTATACTATTTGCAAGAGGCAATTTTTAAACATTGCCGAAATCTTAAAAATGATCACCCCGTGTGGGTTCTGTGTAAATCCTTCTTGTCCGGCGCAGTGATGGTCACGTTTCACAGCATGTCGCTAAATTGGCGCGCTGATCGTATTGCGTTGATGTGCCGGACTGGCCTCCGTGAAAGAGTTTTGTCGCGTGAAGTTCGATGTAACATTAGTAAGACGCTACTGCTTACGAACTAGAGTGCATCTCTCAATGGATAGAGGACTGCATGAAAACATTATGTTTAGTGATTTGGACCAAAAGGCTTATTTCTTCAGCACAAAGCTCGCTCACTTCATTCTAAGCATTCTGCTCTGTTTAAGTGTTTGCGCAGACAGCGCGCAGCTTCGTTTCAATTGAAGAAGCTTATGCACCGCAACACCACTGACAGATACGTCAGCGTTTCCGAAGACGGTGTGATCTGTATTAGTGACTTATCAACCTGTTACCGCAAATATCTCGCTCGTCAGAGCCTTGGGCGGAGCTTTGAAACATGCTGTCACATGTTGAATGCAGCTTACGCGTTGTAACCATGCACTGAGCGCTGGGCCGACTTGTTTGTAAGGTTCAAGCGACGAAACATTTACTCGAGCTCCACAGGGGGAGCACGTGGCTTGGCGTTACGTGTCTGAGGTTTGCGTCACGTTCGCGGAAAGTGCTGACAAATTATTCCTATATTCTTTAAATGACGCCATGACCCGTTGTGCCCGGTGTGTTCTAAAATCTAAATTACCACCGAGCTTAGTCATCCTACTGCACCATGTGTTCACTGAGGAGTCCGCCCGCATGTGAGCCGTCACATGCCGTCTCCTTCAGACAATCGACGCTTTCGGAAAATGTGCTTTCTGGCAACCTTATTCAACAAGTATCGACTGCGTTCGTGTTTTCAAATCGAAGTAGGGCGCACTTATGGCTTTAATGTCAGACGCTGGGTTGACGAGCTTTTTTTTCTTTTTCTCTTTCTCTCTCTCTCTCTCTCTCTCTCTCTCTCTCTGGCGCTGACAAAGGACTTTTCAGCGAACAGTATACATTGACATTTGTTGGATTCTTGCCATCCTCCCACCCTGACCTCTTCGACGGAGCCTCCTGCATTGAATGAATTGGTACGTGGCGACCACATTCAACTAACAAAGAAGATCGCTCCGTACACAGCGGAAGGTAGAAGCATGGTTAACAGAGTTGTGCACATAGCGACTGAGGCCAGAGGAACCAGCGTGGCGCGCAAACAAAAAAAGAAACGCCGCTGCCGCCTTGTTGGTGACTAGATGGCGCAGCTCGCGCGCCATCTAGTCACCAACGCAGAGAGCGCCGTTGACTTCGGCACTCTTTTATCAGTACGCACAAGTGTAACACGGCATTGGCTCCGTCTCGACCGCCTGCACGCACAGGTCGCTGATGCGCTCTGTTGTTTCGTTTCATTAATTGTTCTGTGTTTCTTGTGGTTATAGACTTTGATCACTCAGAAACGGGAAAAAAAAGAAAGCGCTGACGTCCTGGCATTATCGTGTCTATTAATAAAGATCGCAGTACGTGTTGTGTTCGTCACACACTCGCCGCGACACTGTCTAGGTGTATACGTTACTCATAATCTTCCAGCGTGGAGCCGGGTAGGCACCTACCACAGCGCTTCTGAAACTACGATGCGTGTCAATAAGCAAACTGTTGGTGCCATGCGGGCGCAGATCGCCGGTCAAGCTGCACTTCTTGGGGCATTTTCTATGTGCCCCTGGCACCATGTGACATGATGTCGAAAAGAAAAAAGTCGAATCAAATTGATCTGACTTCGGCTCCACTCTATCTCCGGTGGGAGGCGTTCAAGGGCACCGTGTCTTTGTGAATAAGTTCAACAAGCCTTCTCCACTGAGACCGTCAGATGAGCAACAAGGCGGCGGTGCTTTCTTCTTTTCCAATCAAGCGCCATCGTCAATCATCTCGTTCACATCAAAGGTTGAAAGAATCTCGATGCTGCGGCGTCAGATCTCGTCACCCTTATCCCTCCCTGTTCCCAGACACGTTGTAGACACGCGAAATCTTGTTCACTCCCAACCTTACTTTCCTCTATCAATCTGTCTCGCACGCCCACACACACCGGTAAACAATGAAAGCTTTCAACCGTACGTGACGCCCAAATCTTTCTCATTTCTTTGAAATGCTACATTAGCTGCGTGTTTCGGAAGTCACGAGCTTTTAAGGCACTTGAGAAGTACAGAAAAAGGCGTTCGTGGTCCGACATTTGTATATTTGCTTTAAATGTGTATGCGTTTCGTAATTGCAAGCTTAAACGAGAAGCTGGTGCATTCTTATACATGTCAAATGCACACTGGTAAATATGTACGTGCGTCTCAAAGAACTCGATGCCTTGTAGCTTCGCTTGACACGGGGTTAACGCGGACCAAGTGGTAGCCCGACTTAATTTACCTCACGCACCACTATATTGCGCCTGCTGCTAGCTCAGCGATATAGTTTTGCGCGTAGTCCCATTGCCTTCTTTATTGTGTTTTCCTGTTTCTTTTTAAGCGTAGCGCAGCTCTGTACGCCCTACGCTGCCATAACAGCTGGCGGCTGTGGGTATATACAAGTGCTGCCTGGCGTGTGGGAGCGCGCACTCGTCGGCAAGCCCTGTCGCGTGCCTGTGTGTGTACGAGTGTGTGCCCGTGTGGGCCATTACACTCGCTCCGGACCAAGCGAGAAAACCAGGCCTGCGCTGTGCAGGACTCGGCGCTCTGACGGCCAGTCGCATCGCCCACCGAAAGCGTTGTTGGCGAGCTGCTGCGTTCACTTGACGCCGAGGATGTGACGCGGCGGGACAATGTACGGCACACTGGGAATCTTACGGTGGAAGGGCCGGGACCGTTGCTGTACGTATTACATGCGAACACGCGCTCTTCGCGAAATGCACGAAGACAGCCAAACAAGAGGCCGTCCGCTCAATCCGCGTGCCGTTTCTGGTCACTCTCGCTTCAGTCGTGTGCCTAAGTTCCCGAGCTTGTTCTTGCGGCTATTTTGCGTGCTTCTAAGGTATCGACGGGAACAGTAAGTGCAGTTAAACACAATACGCAAGAACCATCGGGGCCTGCCAAAGGCCGACAGGGAGGGAAAAAAAAAAAAGAACTTGAAGAAAGGACGTGAACTGAATGGTCATCTTGGAAAACGTGGGCAGCGTGCAAAACACAACAAAAAGAAGAGAGTGCAGCGTCTGTGTCGTTCCCTCACTCCTTTTTTTTTGTTTTGTTTTGCGCGCCGCACGTCCATTCTTCCTTTACTAAGTGGGCGTTTATCGCTCTCAGAATGGACCGATCGTGAGGTCTACGGTACGTCGCTCGGGAATACATTTACTACTTGGCGTGTAGTCTGGACGCATCGCGAGAGTTGTATGAACTAAGTAGAAGCTTGAACATTCCAACGCAGTTAATATATTCGCCTCGCGGTGTCGGCTGAAATTTGAGCCGTTGAAGACATTCAAAGCTTTAGGAGTTGCAGTAGAGTTAGAGACGTGGATGTTGGAAATACGAGATCGGACGAAAGTTCAATACCAGCGTTTCAATGAGACAGATCAAGTGCCGCCGTTTCAGAAAGTGAATATGTTCCGCCGCAATCGCCTTGTGTGCATATTTATGTACTCCTTCCCAAGTAGTGACTGAGCCCAATGCTGTTTAGATCAGACGAGAACTGGCGTACTCAGCAGGTAGCCAATCGCACACTTAATGTGGTTAACCTCTATGCCTTTTACCTCTTGTTTTTTTCTCTCTCTCTCTTATGTACTCGACTTACAGTGTAACACTTGTAAATCGTAGCAGAAGAAGGTAGATTTTGTTTTCGTTGGCCATATAATTTTTGTAGCCATATAATGTGAATTACTTTCGCCATCTACGTCTGTGTACAAAGAGATTAAGCGAGGAGCTCTTGCTTTTAAGCAAGTACTCCGCGCTAAGTCTATGTTTTGTACGTTTTTCTAGAAACTATGAAAGTAACCTCGAGCAACAAAACAAAAGTTGCGCCGCTGACAACGACGTATTTACACAAGCATGCGCACACATGCTGCGACTAACTTCTTTTATTCATTCGTGCCTAGGGCATCGGGCGTCATTTCATTGCTACAACTTGTTTTGTTAGCGTGTAGAGAGAAAAGGAGGAAGGACAGGCAAGGGGGTTCACTCATGCCTGAATTCAGAAGCGATGCACCCAAGCCCACGTTCTGTTTTAGACGGTATGGGTTTAGTTACAACACTCTGCGGCACATGGTAGGCAAGAACTCTATTGTTGGACATTGCTCATTGACGGAGTCAGCACGTGAAGCGTTCGGCCGAAATTGAAGCGTATGCTTGCACTTTGTACGGAGTTCAAATTTAACGTTACTTCCTTTTTAGCCGACGGCTGCATCGCAGTGGCGTTTCGTTCCGTCTATTAATCGCGTTGCGCTAGCAAATGATCCTTTTCCCAAATCACGGAGGCTGATGAGGTGCTCTTATATTTGCCTCAATGACCACTGAAGATCGCGTCCTTTGGATCGAAAGCGTCGCTGTTTCATGGGCTCACGACATCCGCGATGTAACTTTCAGAGAGCTTCAGTGAACGGGCACCGCAGGAAGAGGGCCACTCGGATGACACAGCTTTTACTTGCTTCCACAGCCGTAGACCATTGTCTTGAGCAAACAGTGCATGCAAAAAAGAAATAAAAAACGTGCAGAGATTAGAAAGACGAAACTTTGGATGAAAATTACCGCCTGACATAGAACCCATGGTCCACATTAAATCACGAGCATATTACGCCTTTCACCACAGTCTGTCTAATAAGGAAGGAAAGTGGAACATGGCAGGATCCTCACGCCTTTCGACAACTGTTTCGACAACACGGTATGCCTTCGTCAAGGCCTCGACAAGGCTATTTCACTTGCTGACGCGCTTACACAATGGCTCGAGGCCGCTGCGCTGTTCGCTTTTGGTTTTTGTATTGCCGGGTCTCCACCTACCGGTTAGTTTCGTATACTACATTTTATTACTCGCCCAAGAGTGATGAGCTTCAATTGCGCAAATCTCGATTCTCATGTAACAACACCCGCGCTGCGGTGGCTCTTTTGCCTATAGCGTCTTGTTGCTGATCAAGAGGCCGCGGATTTGATTCCCGACTGGTGGTATTGGGGGCGAAATGATATATATATATATATATATATATATATATATATATATATATATATATATATATATATATATATATATATATATATAACAATTGTTTATTTAGCTTAAGGCGCACGTCAAAGATGTGGTCAAAATGTTTAATTTGGAGTCCTCCACTACAGGGTCCCTAATAACCCACTGCACAATTTCTTTCTGCACTGCCCAGTTGGTTTCTATCTGGGAACAGCATTAAAGGAAGCTGTAAGGGCGGCGACAAGCGGCGCGAGTTTGCGTCTTGCGCGAAACTCTTTTCAATACCAAAGAGCCAGCTGATCAGACAGGTGTACAGGCCCACTGCTTGCCTTGATCCGCCGGGCCTTGGGGCACACATCTGTCGTCTCGAGTGGTCTCCTGAGCGTCTGTGTCGAAATGGAGCACAATGGCCCGTCCGTAACTTTATTCACATTTCTGGTGTACTGCGCAAAGGCCACCGTACGCACAGACAATAGGAATATTTCTTTTAAAAAATTATGGGGTTTTACGTGCCAAAACCACTTTCTGATTATGGGGCACGCCGTAGTGGAGGACTCCGGAAATTTCGACCACCTGCGGTTGTTCAACGTGCACCTAAATCTAAGTACACGGTTGTTTTTGCATTTCGCATCCATCGAAATGCGGCCGCCGTGGCCGGGATTCGATCCCGCGACCTCGTGCTCAGCCGCCCAACACCATAGCCACTGAGAAATCACGGCGGGTGCAATATTTCTTCGTTGCAGGACTTTGCATAGGCCTATGACTATCACTATTGCCTTAAGGTAACATTCATTCTCCTCTGCCACTGTTCTGCACAGTATACACTTGAGGAATTTGTACGGCTCTGAAACCATTTACTGCGCTAGTAGTTACTACCTCGAGTACCTCCTACACCCCAACCTTTGTGTAGAACTCCTACATCCGTGTACAAACTCTTGAACTAATATGCAACAGTAAAAACATTCTGCGTAACAGAACGCAGACTGCAAGCTTTGTCTGGAGCTCCTAAGTGTTATCGCAGTAAAATGTTGCATAGGCCGTATCCGTATCACGTACTAATTAAACGATGTATGGGTCACGGGACGACGACACGCGTTTCAGCGTAACGGAGCGGACTGATGGACAAGTGAAACCGGGGCTCTTGACACCTGTCGCAGTGAAACTAAAACGAACATGCCACGCGGTCATCCTGGGAACGTCCGTGCATCCCGCCCTGCAACGCTACACTTCCTGTCGCTGTTGCCGGGCGGCCGCTGTGACGCGACCCAGGACTGAAATCCCGGGGCCAGCGTCCGCGGCGAGCCCGGGGCGCAGCGAGTGCAGCTGCTGCTGCGGGACAGGTGGTCGGCCAGCGCGCTCCGCTCCTCGCACAGCTGCGTCATTTGCGGCATGTACACTTGACATTGTTTGTGCCGCGCTGACTGCATTGTGGGGCCAGCGCCGGGTCGAGCGCGCACACGCGCTCTGCCATTAACAGTCTCCGGCCACCTGCGACAGCCGTCACTGTGGCAGGCGGTGCGCCGACGACGAGCAGGCCGCCGTTGAGGGCGAAACAATGCCCGCCCCGAACTGGCCGGGCACAAATCATTCGACACGTCGAGTAGGCACGCCGTTGCAGCGCGAAGCAAAGCAAACCAGTTCAGTTTCCCGGTAATACTAACAACGAGAGTATTTATGAGGTACCTTTACGAGGAGTGCACCACCGGTTGGCTCCGATTTCGCGTAATGAGAAATTCCGTAAAGATGTCTACGAAAGTAAGCGGCAAAGTGCATCGTGCCGAGCAGAGGTAACCAGGAGCGAAAACTCAATAAAGCTGCTTAATTGCAAAGAAATATAACGCAAGAGAGCAACATAAATAGCCGGCAGACACGACGCTTCTTCCGATTCTGGACTCACTGACACAGCAGCGGGCTTTCGCATCGGACATCTGGCAAAAGTTCAGCTTCGTCCACTGCAGTATAGGATGTAGCGGCCTCCGAAATACATGCACAAGCGTCACCACTCTCACTGGGGTGCGCAAGATCCCGCATAAATTGCTAAGCGTGGACGCTGCCCGGTGGATCAGTGGACGGTGCGTCCAAACCAAAGTGCCCATTGCCGCAGGGAAAGGAGTTCGATGCTCGGCGGAACGGTGGTGGTGGCCGCGATAGGCTGAGGATGAGGAAGTGGTGTGGCGGCGACGACGACGGTGCGACAACACTTGATGCTTCGTGTGGCTGCTAGCAAAGTAAATCGACGCTTCAGCCCATCCCGTCGACATTACCACACGTGCTGTTAACATGTCTATATAGCATCCGTGGCAAGGCACATTGTCTGTTACATAGATTGTAATGGTAGCAGTAATTTGATGGTTATTAACATAAATAAGTATAAAGAAATACGAACCCAGTTGAAAAAGACAACAGAAATTTCTGTCGCGACTACAGAAATTTCTGTTGTACGACAGAAGTTCCTGGCGTTTCTGTAGTTGCGACAGACATTTCTGACGTTACGACTGAAATTCTGATGTCGCAACAGAAACGTTCAGTCGCGACAACAAGAGTTCTGAAGTCGCGACAACAGCTTTCTATCGTGAGAGCGATTCTGACGTTACGGCAGAAATTCTGTCGTCGCAACAGAAAGATTCTGTCGCGACGACGAAGAGTTCTGAAGTCGCAACAGAAACGTTCTGTCGCGACAACAAGAGTTCTAAAGTCGGAACAAGAGCTTTCTATCGTGACAGCGACTCTGACGACAGCAATTCTGACGTCGCAACAGAAACATTCGGTCGCGATGGCCAAGAGTTCTGGAGTCGCAACAGAAACGTTCTGTCGCGACAACAAATGTTTATGAAGTCGCAACAACAACTTTCTATCGCAACAGCGATTCTGACGACGCAACAGGAACTCTCTGTCGGGACTACACATTTTCTTTCGTGGCGTTAGAAATGTGCCACTCTGTCGCAGCGACATAAGTTCGGACGCCGCGACAGAAGCGCTTTCCGTCGCGAAGCTTTAAAATTGTATGTCAGTTTTGCATCGGTGGTGTACACTGTACTTTTATCTTGCGCGGTATTCAATCGTGATTCTCTGAAGCCGGTATTGCTGATAGCACCGACACCGGCATTCAAGTCGACGTGCCCAATTGTTATAATTGTGCCGTGACGACGCCGCACCGGCCCCAACTCCCTACCGGCCTCCTCAAAATCGGCCGCTGATCAACATCATACAATCTGCGGGAATGGCTGCGTATCCGTTTTGTTTTATTTGGCAAGATGTGGCGCACAAGCCTGTGGACTTACATGTGCCGTTACACTGACACATTAGTTAATTTCCCAGAAACATTGCATAACCTTTTGTGAAGCGAAAAAGAAGTTTTGGGTTGTTCCACAAAGTTGCGGGAAAAGCTGTCTCGCTCGGGTCTCATTATTCTGGAACATCGCTGCCGTGAGAAGCCAGTATGCTGTCAGAATGAACACTCATCCACGAATGTTTATGTAGCTATTTTGCATTGTACACACGAATTATATGCGTGCTCAAAAGTGTAAAGAGCAAGAGACAACTGTCGAAATTAGGAGTACCAACCCTAACAGTGTCCCCGGTCACCCTTGTCTATTTCTGAATTTCCTATTTAATATGGATATCGTACGGCAAAATCGATGTTCTAGCACTCCACGATGTACCCATGGTAACAACACTTTTGCTCTTCTAGAGATGCGGCATTTGACGCGGTGGAGTGAAAGCGCATCTTGGCTCTTAAAATGCAAATACAAACGTCAACGCAGACAGAGATTCTTACTTGTGACATAGCCAAAATGTACACTTGAATAAATGTTCGGCGTGGTGCAGTGATAAGATGCTCGGCTCGGGATTCTCAGGTCCGAAGTTTGAATCTCGGGCGGGGAAGTTTTCTTTCTTCTTTTTTACTTTTATATTTTTCTTTTCTGCACTAATAAATTTACATATCCTTAAAGATGTCTCTCTCAATTTTTAATTAAACATTGATCAGTAACTACAGAACTTTCGACTACAGGACGGCACACTACAGACAACAGAACTAAAGAAACAACGTCCCAAAATACGACATACTGAAAATTTCCTGTTGTGTTTTTCAAGTGGGAAGCGAAAGAAATTACTTCTGACCGCACTGTTGCTGTGTAGCGCTGTCTTGACAGCGCTATATACACACACGTGAATGGCGTCATTTGACACGTGAATGGCGGTCAGCAGTGGGGGAGTGTAGGCGAATAAAAAGCATGGAGAGAGGATAGCAGAGAGGATAGCACATACAGGGGAACCATTTACAAGCATACAGCAGTACAACTAGGCAAAGGTTTACTCACAGTTCGCTTGTGAAGTGACTTCATCGAGTTAATTTGTCAGCCAGAGGCTCTGTACACTGGGCACGGTTAGGTCACGAGTGGAAAAGTCTTAATGCGTTCTAGTAGCCTTCCGAAAGACCGAAATTCTGGGGTTTTACATGCCAAAACCACGATATGATTATGAGGCACGCTGTAGAGTGGGACCTTGGATTAATCCCGACTACATGGGGGTTCTTTAACGTGCACCCAATGCACAGTACACGGGTATATAGTAGCGCAACGCCAAAATCACAACACCACCACTGCGGATTTCCGGAAAATTCTGCGATCGACTTGTCGGGGTAACAAGCACCAAGGCACGACGAGAAAATTATGGCCTACTTTAACACGTCTGGTTACGAAACTGTAACACGCAGTGCAAAAGGGATTGGGGAAAAGAAATGACGCAGTTTCGTCCGAAAGGCAAAGCACCGATTGCGATAGCAAATTAGCAGATAGCTATGCGAAATAAGGATATAACTTTATCGGCCGTATAAACTTGCGAACATTCGCTTACTAACTAAATTAACAATGATAGAATATGTAAACACGGCTGAACGAGGACGCGTAGAAAGAAACAGAAACACAGAGAGCGCTGTCTCTGCGTTTCTCTCTACGTCCTCGTTCAGTCGCGCTTACGCATTCTATCATGGATTCATGCCAACTAGCCCGCCAACGTGTTTTAACTAAATTAACAAGCACGGTGTCACGCGTGCACAGGTAAACCCGAACACATCTCGCTCGATGAGCGCAGAAACGCACTGTCAAAATGCTGGAGTGAGGAATCGCGGCAGCAGCTGCGGGCGAATTGTCCTTGGTGCATCTCCTGCTTCAACGCGAAAAAAAGCGTCGAAAGCACAGCGCATAAGAAGCTACCTGCACTACGCACACACTGCAAGCATCGCAGATCGCTTTGAAGATGAGGCCCGCGGGGGCGCGCACTTTGGCCACGCCGCAGGTCGCTTTCCAAGATATGGCGCCTGCCCGTCTGCGCCGTGAGCAGCAGCCGCCGAAGAAGAACGCACCCCCTCCTTCGCCTCACTCCCATGGCTCGCGTGCGACAGGAGAGGGGACGCTTCCGGCCCGCCTTCCTCGCTCGCGCACGCGAGATTGAGAGGCGTTCGCCGGCTCACGCTCGCAGGCTTTCACTCGCACATACAGTGTATGGCGCGTAGCGATGATTTTATCGACCTTGGACTTTATACGGAAACTTACGGCGACGCCGACGGCAGAAATGCACCTGGAGTGTCCATATAATGGTTATCGGAACAAAAGAAAACGTTCAGTGTTTGGCACGAGGGGCGATTCAATAGTTTCTAGAATCGCGCTGCTTGCTCTGAGTGGACAGTGTATTTGTGTGCATGTGCACCCGCGCTGCTTCGTCCAGTCATTCCTCTACACCTGCACTCTATGTTCCCTTTGTTCAGCCATGAAAAAGGGAGGTGCGAATTTCGCTGCGGTGCGGCATGTTGCTGATTCACCCGCCAACGTTCCGCGGAAGGTACTCTATGACAAGTCAGCCAAGGGCTTCGGTTTCGTGTGGCCAAGGTTTGCGGATGGTTAAGTGGCGTTGTTTTTTAAATTAAATTTTGAGGTTTTATGTGCCAGAATCACAATTTTACTACGAAGCATACGGTAGTGGGATATTCGGGATTAATTTTGATCATCTGGGGATCGTTACGGTGCACCTAAATCTAAGTGCACGAGTGCTCTTGCACTTCGCTTCCTTCGAAATGCGGCATCACCATCCGGGATTGAACATGGAACCTCGAGCTCAGCAGCACAACGTCATAGCCACTTATCTAGCGTGACGTGTAGCGCGGACGTTCATAAACTTTTTTCGCAAACCTTTATCATGCTGGCGTTGGTTATCCCAGTTGAACGGCGTTCTGAGGCCTAACATCCTCTGCAGGCATTATGGTGGCCTGGAATCGGTTTAATCGATCGGTAAGTTTGGCTATATGGCCCATAGCTTCATCTTGAAATGTCTTTTCTCTAGACGGAAACAAAATTAACGCAGACCCTTTGTTATTTCAACTCACTCGTCATGATCACCATAATTCGACATCGGCGTACCAATACAAAACCATACGACGCGAATAAATGCGAATGCCGTTATCATCACCAAGCAAAGCTTCCAGATAAGCTGGTTATGTTGTTGTTGTTGATGATGATGTTGATGATGATGATGGTGATGATAATTTATTGGCATCCCATTTGAAACAGGGCGGTGACAATAGTCACCTATCTTGAAATAACCCGCTGTGGTTGCTCAGTGGCTATGGTGTTGGGCTGCTGAGCACGAGGACGCGGGATCGAATCCCGGCCACGGCGGCCGCATTTCGATGGGGACGAAATGCGAAAACACCCGTGTACTTAGATTTAGGTGCACGTTGAAGAACCCCAGGTGGAAATTTCTGGAGTCCTCCACTACAGCGTGCCTCATAATCAGAAAGTGCTTTCGGCACCTAAAATTCCATAATTTAATTTTTAATTTTATCTTGAAATAGTTGCCAACGGGACGGCACAACAGAAAGGAAGACGAACAGAGGCACCTGCGCTCGTCTTCCTTTATGTTCTTCTGCCCCGTTGTGCACTATTTCAATATGGTTCTCATGTCAAAATACCAACTGGCGCAACATTCAATTGAACTCTTTTAAAATAGTCACCTCACCTGCTTGAGTTATTCAGGTATGCTATACCTGCTTTTCATCCTAGTATGTTTGTATACGTCTCCTTAATCTTTTTTCTCTCTTCCTCAAAACTTATCTACCTTGTATCTACCTAGGCCTGTAACGGATCCGGTGGTAGCGCTCCCTTCCCTGCTTTTTTTTCCCCCACCATTTCTCTAAACGCATCTTGCTTATCTCAACTGCTGACCGGTTAATGCTACCGTCCACTTTAAACTCAAGCGCTTCTGGAAGGTGCACGTTATCTAGAATACATTCGCATTTCATTGGGATGTGCTCAGTGGTCTTCGGATTTTTGCTGCAGCAGGCACATGCCTCATCTTGTTGCGAATATTTGCTCGGTTATGTTTTTGTCCTTAAGCAACACTCTCGAGCCTCAAATAGCAAGGCACTGCCCTTTGTGTTGTACACTTTTTCTCTTACAATTTCTTTTTTCCCAATCTCGTAACTATCCACGGTATTCTTTCTTTCCGTTATTTGCACCCAGTTCACTGTCTTTCACTTTCTTCTTGATGACTCCTGGTTGTCCATTTACACTTTCAATTACCCCGGACTTGGTCGCCAACTTTCTTGACCTCTTCCTCGCTTCTGTGTCCACGCTTTTGTTACGCTCACTAGACGCGCCCTCTAGCAGGTAGCAGCGAGACAATAGATCATGAGGAGTATGAAAAGCGAAGTGTGCGTACGAGAGATGATTCAAAACAACAATAGCTATTGGATCAGCTTCAGGTTCGTGCGCACATCTTGTGATTGGAAGTGTCTCGTCAATAAAACGCGGTTGAGACTGCAGTTCACAAAGAAGTTTACGTGACAAAATACGCCATATAGGGCAAGTGGCTTGCTGTCGCATACGAGTATATGCTCGGAGAGCACAGGGACTTTCCAAGTAAAGACAGACTACATTACGTGTCTATGTGAACTGCTCACAAAGAAGGAAGCTGTATAGAAGTAATTTGCGGAAGCCTTCCATACGTAGGCGGAGTGTGTGATCTTCCGGAGCCTCGATGACCGTCTCGCTATCGTTTGCTTCGTCATTTCATTGGCCGACGTTTGCGCACATGCCAATCTCCTCTACCATTAGAGGTGTTCTGTTAAAGTAGGACCGTATCTGTAAAACCTCACCGTTCATAAGACGCTATTTTTCCCATTGCCCATCGCGCTCGCAGTAACTCGTTCATTGTGAAGGCTGACCGGTGCCCGTTCTTATAAATCGTCCGTGCTTGCGAACTCCTCTGTCCGGCCGCAGGCCGCCAGTTCACAAATCTTTTCAAACAAAGTGGAACTTTTCTCATACTTTTTTCAGAGAAGGTTCTGTACCTTTGGACGAAAGCATGGGATAGGTCAAAAGCTGTGGCATGACGTTGGGGGGAACATGTGGCGGACGATTTGTGTGCGTTTGCGGCACCTGGCGGAAAGAATGCGCCGCCGCGGCCATTGTCAACAGCGCGGCTCGCACCTGCCGCTGTGTCACAGCGGCTGGGCGCACATGGGGAGACTTTGCGCAGCTTTGGCGCCTGGTTTCCTCTTCCTCGACATGGCGCACCTCTCTCCCCCACTTCCTCCCTTTCGCACCGCTTCCCGCAATTCATTCAACCCCGCGCGCGCACAGTGTATATTTGAACAGCGCCAGCTCTCGGTTAGACTTTGTACCAAGACTTGTTTGGGAGTTTGAACAGCGGTTGCCTACCGCTGTAGTGACAGCCGCGGGTGGCAGCCGATCGAAGGCGTGGGCATGGAACGGCCTGCGCTCCCGGCTCTTCAGACCTGCGGCGAGGCTTGGCGTAAGGAAGAGTGCGCGTGTTCAATTGAGCAAACGGCGCCACCTAGCCAACGACGCCATTGCATTCACTGTTGTCACTGGTGTTGGATTGCAGTTTGTACGGAGCCGAAGGCGACGGAGTTGTGTGCTCAGTTTGCACCCTTTGCCAAGACTATATCGCACCACTTTCTTGATATAGGTGCCCTATATATGCTGGAAACTGTGCTGATGTTCTAGTTAAGATCGTCTCGAACTGCCAGAGGAAGGTGTCTGGTACATTGTTAACTGGAACGACAATTTATTTCGTAAGGCGTTCTAAGAACGGATATGTCGAAAGTGAGGCAAGGTTTATCATTTCTTCCAAGCAGACATGATTTCACTACGGCACAGCTTCAATTTCTCAATATCAACATGTACCCTCAAGTGACTAATCGGAAAGTTAATTATTGGATCTTTTTAATCAGGCACGTCGACATTCCAATGTGTCACGCAAGGGATGTCTGCCGCTTCCGGTCATCCACGTTAACAGGCCCGACAACGTTATCCGTCACAGCTGATATTTAAAAAAAAAATTGTTCCAACGAAAGAAAAAGATAAATAAAAAAACAAAAGAAGAGAAAAACGGCTTTATGGGCAGCCTGGCATTCCTGTCCAGTCACTCGATCGCAGTGGTTATTATCCACAACTCAACATCCAGGTCCTCATCAGCTGTTGAAAGCTTTCTACACAAAGTACAAGCGTGTGCATTTTTCATTAGCAAACGTATTCAGTGAATGATGAATTCAGGTTGACGAAAAGCTTTGCGCCGAGTTTATTGTGCACAGAGCCGGGTGTACTATCGCCTTTAAGTCGGCACGTAGCTCTTTCTTCGTTTCCTTTGTATTCCGGGCCGTAAATGTCCTGTTTCTTTTGTTTTTTGTTTTTAAACAGTGAAGCTGTTAATGGTTACCAGAATCAGTTTTCGGCGTCCGAAAGAACCACGCAGAAAAAAAAAGAAAGGAAATAAAGCGGATCACACGCACAGCGGGAATCGATGTAATGCGAAACATTTTGCAGGTAGCTGGTCATCCAGCATCGTTTGGGTTTCCGTGCACCGTTACCAGATGCACCAGCATGTTCGTATGAGGCTAGCAATTATGGCGCGTGCGAGGCGAGAGTATGTATGACGACAGCAGCAAGGACGACGAAGATATTGTGACGGCGATGGAGTAACCACATGGTTTCCGAGCGCGGTGAGGGAGCACGCGGAGCGATCTCGCTTTTTATGTGCGCAACTTGTTAGACGACGCGACGGACAGCATTGCAAGGTGTGGCGCGCGCGCTCTCGCGAGGCTATCGCTCTTGTGCGACGTGGCGCCGGCCTCTGTGATCTCGAAGCGCTGTAGATGACGCTCGCATGAGAGAATCGCGCATGCTCCCGTTACCTAGTGGGTATAGAGCATCGGGCTCCTGAGGATCCTGGTTGGACCCCACAGTCGGGCACGTATTTATTTATATTGAAGACGCCCGAAGTGAGGCGGGATATGGGAACGTACCCATACCGTAAAGTTGCTCGCATATGAGTCAAGAAATGCTCCGCTTTGGAAGCGGGCACAAGTAACCGTGCACAAAGTAAAATAAAAAAAGAAAGAAAGAAAGAACACAGCTGCATTAATTACAACAGAATTAAAACCACGTCGCTATATAATTTTGCACAAAATACAGGGGGAACATCGCGCATCGTCTGCGGGGAAAGTAACTTGTATACGGCTTCATAGTGGAAGTCCACAAAGTGTTAAAATTTATTTACTAATGAAACGCACCGCGACGCTTTGAGCGTTTGCTGTACAACTAAAATTAGTATCATAATGAAACTTGGAAGAAATTACGCGCATACTTGGCAAAATATTCTGGAGATGTTACAAAGATGTGGGTTGATTGTGGGGTTGACGAGAAATTATCAAATTTTGAAGCTGAAACTTAGCACGGGTTTAGTTGACTTCCCCTACGAGCGTACGCTGGAATTGAAAATTGCTTTACCAAAACTAAAATACTCAATTAGTTGCGTTGATCGCAGCGGGGCGCACATAGCGATGTGGCAGAAATCGCGTGAGCAGCGCGTGCCGCACGAGAACGAAACAACTGTTCGAAGGGCGTGGAGCGTCACAGGGACCCAGGTTGAATCCGTAAACACAGCAAATGGCCACAGAAAATGGACACGGTGAAGTGGCATGATCGCCTCTGGCGAGAAAGTGTGACACCATCGTTGATCCTCGATACGCAGATAGTTCTGGCGAAAGTGCCTTTGTTTTTCGCTTTCAACACACTGCGCGTAAAACTCCTAACGCGAGGTCGGTTACGTGGGCCGCCGCACGTCTCCAAGTGGAGTGCGCACTGAGGTCTTATCACAGACCTTATCACACGCTTATCACAGTTTTCATCAGAAAGGTACTTTTTTACCGGTTGTTTAAGCGAAGGCTACTTCTACCTTATTAAAGACGGGTAATTGAACATAAAATGATGATTTGCTGGCCGAAATTTGTAGCAGCGGCGTACACAAAATTGTGCGATAATGGCCAACAAGCTCTTTAATTAGCAAGTTTTGTTTGCATCAAGGAAATTAATGATAGAGCACGTATTGCAGCTATCGAAACGAGGCCGGTAACTGGTGAAAGCTTGCTTACTGAGCAGGTATCTAAAGACTAGCACCATTCTCGATATATTCATCCGCATAACTGCCACGAAAGGTATTGGCGTACTGCTTGTCATGTTCCCTAAAAAGCCTTCCTTGTCCACTGTGGAGCAAAACTACTTTCTGCACTATTCAAATCATGGCTAATGTTGAAAACTGACAATAAAAGAAGAAGTGACGTCAGTAATGCTTTCAAAGGGTGACCGGCTTCGACACCGTGACGCGCTAATGCTTTTCATTCAATGATTACTTGATGATTTAAAGTCAGTAAATTAAAGTCTTAATAAGCGAATGTCGCATACTTTATTAAGTATGCCGCTGCTGCAAACTTATCCCCCCAAAACCGTATCATTTTATCTCAATTCTCCGTCTTTAATAAGAGAGACCAGTGGTCGCTGAAACACCCTTTATATGTATGCTTACGAGCGTCCTAAAGCTGAAGACAGCACCGGGATCATCGATAAAGGTGTAGAAATCGAAGGCAATATAATCAGCGGCACAAGAGGAAGATCAAACATAACCAATGAATAATAAAATATGAAACCTACGCGCGCTACAACAGTACAAACTGAAAAAGATGAGCAATCCTTCAATGAATCGCTAAAGACAGTATAGCTCGCGTAGCTTCCAATTGAAGCAACAAGAGTTTCAATAATGCGATATCAGAGAATAACGACGTCCTTCGGATGTCTTTTTCTCGAGAATTTTAGACCATTCAACGTCATCAAACAGGAGATAGTTGATATATCGGCGTTACGTAACAGTATATCGCTCATGTCAGATCAAAGCTAAAAAGTTTTAAAAGCGGACGTTAATGAAAACGGCATATATACCTATATACTTGATATACATAAAGTATCTGGCTGCTTGAATGGTTATTCGTTGCCGTCAAATGTTTAAACTATCTACTAACCAAATAATCTAGAGGGCTGATTTTTATCTTCATAAACTGGCCGATTACAAGTCAGAGAGAAAAGGCACATACGGATACACCGGAAAAACACGTGCGGGAAGTCGCTCGCTTCAAAACGCGTCAGTGTGGGCCTGGATCCCATATTCGACTACTACACTGTGGTGACATTCGCGTGATCCGTTCAACCTTCGCTGCACGATTGCTGCGGCTGGGATAACAGACAATTCTTGGCAAAGCTTAGAGAGGGATTCACTCTCACCGCTTATTCCGTAGTGGTATATAGACACCGAGGCTTTCCATGTCTATAGTGCACATGGCAGCGGCGCTATAACGTAAAACTATTCCAAACTTTTCTATTCTAATTCTGCTATCAGCCCTCTGCGATTGGCCAAAAATTTTTTGTTCCACCCCAACTTCACCTGTCTGTCACGCGACGTCACGACAACCGCGATACCTCCCGATCTGATATGATGTGTACACACTTATTATGCATGATTTGACCGAAAAAAGAAAAACAGTTATTTCTGATTCGACGCCTTCTCGCCATTAGCCCCCGGCTCTTGGTCAAAAGTTTTCGGGCTGCACCCCCTTCACCTGCCTGTCACGCGACGTCAGAAAAGCGCGAAACCTCACCGCGTCAAAGTGACGTGTACGCATTAAAGATGCATTAATATGCCAAAGAAAACTGAATTTTCTTCTGAATAGACGTAGGCTGTTCCGTTCCGAAAGGAGTAAAAGATGGCTGCCGCCGATCGCTCAGGCGCCGGCTACTCGCACCTGCTGGAGAGCATGGGTTTATTTGCGTATAATAAATCTTCTTGCGTGGCCGCGTAACGTTTTCGAGCACTTTCGGCACGTTTACGACCTCATTCTGCCAACTCTTCTTTGCTGAGGATCCATTTTAGCGCCATTCTTAAGCTTCCATGCATGCCGCCGCGATTTTCGACCAGCCACCTCAAGCTAAGTAAGGGAAAGCGGACCAATCGCAGACGTCGGCACCAACCTCTTAATCCTGTTATCGATTTTCAGGGCACTGGCTCTGCCTCATCGAATCCCTCTCCACTTGAGCGTTCTCCTCGCCTCTTGTCAGCCAATTAGATACGACAAGCCGCTCAGTGCAGGCAATGTTATTCGTTCTTCAAGCAAACAAAAGTGACCTCCTATGAACGAGGAGAGCGTTTGATTGGTCTGTTCAGACAACCCTGCGGGTGACCGCCCGGTGCTTGCGTCGGTGGTTACGCAAATTTGACGTCAGAAGATTGGAATAAAAACATATTAGAATAGTTTTACGTTATAGGGCCCCAGGTATCTGCGCTCTCCCCACTTCTCTTCCTTAAAGTACGTATCCAATATGGAGCAAGTGCAGCTTAAATCTGACCTCAGGTTTCGCTTGAAATATAGCACTGAGAGAAATGGGCAAGAACTGTCTGCTCTCGATTTTGCTGATAATTTGGTTCTAGTGGAAGAAAAGACGAGAGCCCTGCAACTCATACATATATTACAGCGAAGCTGTCTATGGCTAGGATCTGGCGGATCGCGTCCGGGCGTAGACAAATTTTTCATACGTAGGCCGATACCGAAGATAGTGCAATACCGGCCCTACCCGCGGCGGAGGTGCAGTTCGCCATTAAGGGGCCCACATACACAGCTTCGCTGGTCATCCTTCTTCACAGAGTGGAAGGGCACTGATTTTTATATGTGTGAGTTCCGCAGAACTGATTTGCCGTATTCTGTGCCCTGTGCTTCGCGTTGTCGATTAATTCGGCCTCGCGCTGCGATCTGCTAGCCTGCTAGTTAGCTCAGATGGTAGAGCGACCGCCCCGGAAAGGCATTGGTCCCGGGCTCGAATCACGGACCAGGACAAATTTTTCCTCAGCTGCGAAGCCTTCTTTCTGAGAAACCCGCACGGGTTTCCTTTGTAGCTTCGTGCTACATTCGGGTGGATGACAATGTTTCCCTTTCATGATACTTCCTCCACCTTGTGGTACTCCGCAGAACAGATTTGCCATTTATGTATATTATTTATCCATCGGTTCGGGCTTCGACAGGGCCGTGCAAAGGCAATGACGAAGCCAGGCCCTGGCCGAAATTGTGACATTGCTTTTCGTACGCTTGTCCAGATGCTATACGTGTCTATTTGTTGTCTTTCGCGGTCGGGATGCATGAGAACGCAGTCTAGGAAGCGAGAGCCTCTCTGTCGACACGGCCTATAACTACTTGGGAATGTAACTGTGCTTGGAAGACGACATGTACGACCAACATGAACAGCACGCCTGCCATGTAGTGCTGTGGGTTACAGTGCATCATTCGGCGCCGCAGGTTCTGACTATTTGATAGTTACGTCCTGGACTGCTGAAGATTCGTCCACTTTCGCTGCCTGACATTCCTCAATGCCGTCCTCTGCTCGATAGCAACAACCTGAGAACGCCTCGAGCGGCCGCACAGTAATGGCGTGCCACTGGATGGTAGCGAAACAGGTGATTAAGAGGATATTAGTTGTCCTAGCTTCGAGGCTCAAGAGGCATCTAGCACGGTGTCAACGGGGGCCTCCTACAGTTCATACAGCCTGATCGTGGGGAACGACAAGTATACGCTTATTTATCAGCGACGTGTATTCGCTCAGAATGAATGAACTGCGTTTATCGTCTGTAGCAATAGTTCCCATTCTCTGGGTCGTACTCGAGGTTGATGCTGCAATGTGAGCCTAAGAAAGAAGAGGCAATGGGGCACGAAGCAACGAACCGCAAGACCACTCTCATGGTATACCACAAGCGCAAAAGCAATATCGAATAATTAGTTTGCACGGACTCTCAAGCTCCCTGTTCGATGCACGTGCGGCAGCGCTTCGAGCCCTTGAATATGGACACCCATTGTCAATGTGATTTCTGTGCTTAAGGGAAATTCCGGAGGGGGCTAGTTGGTCAGACATAATTAAAACTGTTACGCAAAGCAATGAAGGGGCTGGACTTAAGCAAGAAAACAAAACACGACACCCGAGCGCAAACTATCAACAGTTGATATTTCGCGTTCGCGTGTGGTGTTTTGTTTTCTTGCCTGTCCCTTCGCCGCTTTGCGTAACAGTTTTAATTAATTTCTGTGCTTTGTCGCGCGCGTGGCAGTCCCATTGAGCCAACGAAGCACATCGTGCTAGAGTGCTAGCAGCTTACCCTCGTTGACCACAACCTCCTTACGCGGCGCTGAGCTTTCCGAGCGCTGGCTGATAAACTGAAAGCGGCGCCTCGAGCGCTGGATGGAAGCAGTGCTGCCAAGACGGACCAAGACTAGCGACGTGTACACCTTCATTTATCTTCGCTCTCAATTCATGACGCTTGCTTTGAGCGCGCGTTATTTGTTTGTTTTCGTTTCCCTTTCTTTCTTTTTTTTTTCCTTTTTCACTTGCCACGCTGGAATTCGCATGCCAACCCGCTACAATGAGTGAAGCAGCATGTCATCATTATCGGCTTGTCTACCTGAATTAATTGCCTAACTTTCATTGACCTTCTCGATCGCCGCTTGCGAGACGCCGCAGAAAGTCGCGCCGAGACCGATTCTCCCGATGCAGTGAGGGCTCATGACATCCGCGAGGCCGTTTTTACATCGCATACTGAAACGCGACATGCCGCAGCTCATGTTTTGGGTTTCTGAACCCAATATGTTTTACTGCGCAACACTTGGAGGACAGCTCATTGTATCATAACGCTGGCACCCGTGCTGAGTCGTCCCCCTTGCCTCCCTCAGTTCCTTTAATAGAGGCTTCCATCTTCCAGTTGCCTTTTCGTCTATTTTGCATCGTGCCACATTTGAGTTTATAGAAGTGCTGATGGCACGCAGAAGAGGTTCATCCGAGGCTCGTGCCGGCTTTATGCGATGATGGCGCAGCGCGTGCAGGCGCGTTGTGTATACACCGTTCAGAAAAAGCGAAGGGACCGTTTCGCGTTTACTAAAACAATCCTGCCCGTATGCGACGAGCGCCTCACGCGTGTGCTTTTTATCGCCAAAGGTGTAGCAACACCGCGCCTCTCTCCTTTTGACGGTCGCCGTCCGCGGAGAGTCCCGCGTCGCAGCGTCAGTCCGTGGTTGGCGCGCGGCGGCGACTGAGCGTGGCGTGGCCAACGCGCGCTACGCGGGAGCGTGCGGTAAAAAAATATATATGCGGGGTAAAAAAAGAAAAGACAGGGGGGGGAGGGGGGGGGAACATAGTCGAGTGCTGCGCGCCTGCTGCAGCCTGCGCGCGAGGGAAGCGCCTGGCCAGGAAACATCTTTGCAGTCGACAACAGATGCTAGCCAGCTGTCACCTCCGCGTCGCTAGCGCGCCCGGCCCCCGCCGCAGCGCGCACGCTGCAGTTTCGCTGCGTGCTTTTTTAGCGCTTGTGGCCTGCATGAACCCGACTGCTTCCTTACGCCGCGCGGCACATTCTTCGCTTCCTGCCCGTGTGTGTGTGTGTGTGTGCTTCTTTGTCTCTTTTTCTCTGCGCCTAGCCATCATTTCCCCGAGCGCTCGCAGCTGTTTGCAGTTCTTGGGGGCGGGCGCGTACACCTTGAGCAATCCGTGTTCGGTGATATTTCCGGAGATGGCGGTCTCGTTCGCTTCACTGCGTCCTCTCCTCGCTTGCTTTCTTGCTGCTTCTGCTGCTGCAAACGAAGGCAGAGAGTCCTTGCCGGAGCCACACTCGGTGTTCAGTTGCTCCCTCCTCCGGGTTCGAACCCCCCCCCCCCCCCCTTAGACATGCTTCCTTGGCGCGCGCGAACGGTTTAACGACTTGTCCGGCGTAAGCTTTCTTCTGGATGAGTTCATATGCACGCTTGCAAATCCGTTGGCCCCCGGGGCCGTTATTCTCGAGATGGGGAGTACCCGCAGCGCCGAGAGTGTGCCGCCGGGACATTAATTTCAAGTGCTTCGACTCTAGTGTCGGAGTAAGCAGCGTTTAAGTTTCGACCATTGCTGGCTATGTATTTGAGCGCAGTTCCCTTTCTTTTTTCCTCTTCCCTTATTTTATAGTGCTCGTACAGTGTTCATATTAGAAACGTATGCAATTACATATTTTTTCGAGCTCTTTGCATATGCACACAGACTGCGCTATGTATAACTGCCCAGTTCTGTACATTAACTGTCATCCAGACTCATTGTGCTTTGTATAGCATCTCTAGTTTACTTGTCGTTGGGTTCGTTCTTATTTAATTGAACTTGCGATGTTAATTTCTATCTTACATTTTTGCTATTTTAGCTCATTGCCACGTGAAAGCGAGTGGCCATCACCACTGCACTGTGATTCAATTCCCTTCACTTATAGTAATTTTATTATTATTATTCGAAACACGAACAGTAGTATGGGCTCTATACCGCAGGGAAAAAAATAATTGTCATGCGAAAGGAAAAGAAAATATGATGACACAGTTTACAGTATGACGCACATCATAAGATAATTAACGAAGCGACAACAGTAGCAAATTTCACAATACAGATCTTCATCATGTAAGAAAGGTCGTAGCTCGCACCCATCTATTTCCTCTACATTCGCACTTATATTAGTTCTCGCGGATTTTCGTTTGTAATCAAAAGGTCACGAGCGCGCATTCTAAACTGCTAAATTACAAGTATTGCAAGTTCGGCGGCAAACGGGACGTCAATAGGCCTCCCGCGCGAAGTGTAGATACAATGTCTAACTAATCGCAGGCAGAAGCTTACGCTGTATTTAGCTTAGAGGAGGCGTCGTATAACCGCTTTCCAACCTTAGAGCAAGGCCGCTTCCAAGGTCGCATATTTTACGCGCGGCTCAGGACTATTGTTTGGCGGCCCATCTCGCCACTGAGAATTTGCCTTTGAGTGAAAGTCTCAGTCATGCACCCTCCTCACATCCGAAGTCTCAGCCTTGCGCGGCGCATCAGTACCAGGTCCGTCTCGTTCGGAAAGTCTTCGATGCATTCGACAGGCATCCGAGACCGTGAGTTGTTTGGTGTACCGCCTTGAACACGCTACCAGTGAATTCCCGGTAAGCGCTGAAAGTTTTTATTTCTTCTCATTTTCTTTCCACACTACATTTAAGTATTGTTCAGGTTCGCCGAACATGTATCGTATATCTAGCCGCGTTCATGGCCGCATGCGTACGGGTGACTCCGAAACCACGATGTTGGAACCATTGGGAAATGCTACGCCGTGTCACCTGCGCACGTGCGACACCGGAGCTACGAGGCCGGAACCGTTTAGAAATCCTTCCATATTGAGTTCACTTCTATCGCGGACAAATCAAAGAAGCTTTTAGGCATGTAAAGCCCTCGGGGCTGTACTTGTCGGCGATAAGGTAGCTTCGCCGCCTGCAGGATTATCTGACTGAGCTATGGCGAATGCTCGGTTGCCATAGTCGGCAGTTCGAATCCCGCTATAAGTATTTTTTTTTATGATGGTGAGCTTGAAATTCACCTCCTCCAGTGCACAACTTCTGCAGGCTTGCAGTGATGCCTGTCACTGGCAACAGATGCCGAGAGCGAGTAGGGCTATACTAATCGAGGTACAACCAAATTAGGAAGGCTCACAAAGCTTCAACAAGACACTCCCTCACAGATCAGGAATTGGCCTCCCTGGTGCAGTATTAAGCCACTCCCTCCCAAATCAGTCATTCAATTACCCATGGCCCTCAGTCCCCAGCAGCTGCGGAGTACCTGACCAAGGCGGCGGTCAGACCTGTAACCCAGCAGAGGGTGCTAAGAATCTCTGGATCCGGACAGGCCGCCAATGGATACTGACCCTTACAACGTGTAACAGCCGAACCCTCTCGAGTGAGGCTATCTTAGCAGGACTTTTTGAGGAATTGTCAGACATTGTTTGGGATATTATCGGTCTTAGTGAGATTAGAAGAACTGGTGAGGCTTATACATTGCTGAATAACGGACATGTCATCTGCTATAGAGGTCTCCTAGATAAGAAGCAATACGGGGTAGGATTCCTAATCCATAAGGACATAACGGGCAACATTGACGAATTCTACAGCAGTAATGAGAGGGTAGCTGTAGTCCTAATCAAACTTAATAAGAGGTATAGATTAAAGGTAGTACAAGCCTACGCTCCAACATCCAGTCACGATGATGAGGAAGTAGATCAGTTTTATGAAGATGTTGAATTAGCGATGAGAAAAGTGCAAACTCAATATACTGTAGTAATGGGCGACTTCAATGCAAAAGTGAGGAAAAAGCAGGCTGGTGAACAAGCAATTGGCAACTACGGCGTCGATTCTAGGAAAGCTAGAGGAGAGATGCTGGTAGAATTCGCAGAAAGGAATAAGCTTCGAATAATGAACACCTTTTTCAGGAAGTGTAGCAACAGAATGTGGACCTGGAAAAGCCCTAATGGTGAAACAAGAAATGAAATTGACTTCATACTTTCTGCTGATCCCAGCATAGTGCAGTATGTAGAAGTGATAGGTAAGGTAAGTGCAGTGATCATAGGTTAGTGAGGGCTAGGGTTCAGCTCAATTTGAACAGAGAAAGAGCTCAATTGGTCAAGAAGAAACAGGTCAACCTTGAGGCAGTAAGGGTAAAAGCAGACAAATTCAGGCTGGTACTTGCAAACAAAAATGCTTGCCTCAGAACAGAGATATGATGATGACATAGAGCTAATGAATGAAAGCGTAACTAGGTTGGCTTCAGAGGCAGCAATTGAAGTGGGAGGCAAGGCACCAAGGCAACCAGTAGGCAAACTCTCCCAAGTAACAAAGGACGTAATAAAGAAACGACAAAAAATGAGAGTCCAACTCAAGAGTTAGGATAGAATTCCCGGAACTGTCAAAACTGATCAACAAAGCGAAAATAAGTGATATTATACATTACAACGCGAGAAAGACTGAAGAAGCCGTAAGATATGGACACAGCCTGAAATCGGTGAGAAAGAAACTTGGCATATATAGACAATCCAATATGCATGCACTGAAAGATAAGCAGCGTAATATCATCAGCAACCTCGAAGATTAGTAACTTTGCCAAGGGGCGAATATGCGCGCCGGCGGCCGCAATCATCGGCAAGTTCCAACTTCAAGACCGCGGCAGCACCATCCGTATCAAGTGGTTCCCGGCGCACGCCGGCCAGTGTGCATCCTCACCGAATCACAACGAGACGACCCATTCGGCGGCGCGAGCGCTTACCTTCAGCGCCCCCGAGAGTGACCGTTCCGTGTGGTGATTCGGAACCAAGAACAGATTGACCAGTTATGCCGAAGTAAGCAAGTGTTATCGCTTAGCTCGGCGGACAATGCCGCCTCCCCACCCGGCACTCAGTCGGGAGGAGGCCGTAATCCTAAGGCAAATACAGACCGCGTCACTCCTCGCTCCCACAATGCTGCACGTGCTTCACCCAGAGCTCTATCCGAGTGGGCTGTGCGGCGTTTGTGCAGCGCGTCCGGCGGACCAATGGCACATCATGTGGGACTGTGTCAGGTTCCCGACGGCAGCTACCTCCAGGACTTACCCGCCCGAACTTCAAGGTGCACTGCAGTCTGCAGACAAGGACCCACAACTATGGGCCGTCCAGCAGGCCCTGGGTGCGCTCGAAAAGCACAAGCCTCATGTCCCGCTACAAACGGGCCCAACTGGGGTAGTGCTGATTAGGGTATAACCCCGGGTCGACGCTTGGCCACTGTCACGACGCGTTAAACCGTCGGTTGCCGGCACTTTCTTAATGTTATTCCTATCCTATAGTAAAAGCAGCGGAAGAATTTTACACTGACCTGTACAGTACCCAGAGGACTCAGGAGCACTCTATTCGAAACAATAATGAACAGTATACAGGAACCCCTCCTATAGCTAGCGATAAGGTCAGAAGGGCCTTGCAAGACATGAAACGAGGAAGAGCGGCAGGAGAAGATAGACTAACAGTCGATTTAATCAAAGATGGAGGAGACATAATGCTTAAAAAACTGGCGGCTCTTTATGCGAAGTGACAATCGACTGCAAGGGTCCCAGAAAACTGGAAGAATGCAAACATTATACTAATCCACAAAAAAGGGAGACGTTAAAGAATTGAAAAATTATAGGCCCATTAGCTTACTCCTAGTATTATATAAAATATTTACCAAACTAATCTCCATTAGAATAAGGGCAACACTGGACTTTAGTCAACCAAGGGAACAGGCTGGCTTCAGGAAGGGATACTCTACAATGGATCATATCCATGTCATTAATCAGGTTATCGAGAAATCCGCAGAGTATAATAAGCCTCTCTATATGGCTTTCATAGATTACGACATGGCCTGTGATTCCGTAGCGATACCAGCAGTCATAGAGGCATTGCGTAATCAAGGAGTATAGACCACTTACGTAAATACTCTGGAAAATATCTACAGAGATTTCACAGCCACCTTAATTCTACATAAGAAAAGTAAAAAGATACCTATAAATAAAGGGGTCAGACAAGGGGACACGATCTTTCCAATGCTAATCACTGCGTGCTTGGAAGAAGTATTCAAGCTATTAAACTGGGAAGATTTAGGAGTAAGGATCGACGGCGAATACCTCAGCAACCTTCGGTTGGCCGATGACAGTGCTCTATTTAGCAACAATGCAGGCGAGTTACAACAAATAATTGAGGGCCTTAACAGAGAGAGTGCAAGAGTACGGTTGAAGATAAATATGCAGAAGACAAAGATAATGATAAACAGCCGGGCAAAGGAACAAGAGTTCAGGATCGCCAGTGGGCCTCTAGCGTTTGTGTAGGAGCACGTTTACCTAGGTCCATTAATCACAGGGAACCCTGATCATGAGAAGGAAATTCACAGAAAAATAAAAATGGGTTGGATCGCATACGGCAGACATTGCCAGCTCCTGACTGGAAGCTTACCATTATCATTGAAAAGGAAGGTGTACAATCAGTGCATTTTAACAGTGCTGACATATGGGGCACAGACTTCGAGACTGACAAAGAAGCTTGAGAACAAGTTAAGGACCGCGGAAAGAGCGATGGAACGAAGATTGCTAGGCATAGCGTTAAGAGACAGAAAGAGAGCGGTTTGGATCAGAGAGCAAACGAGTATAGACGGTATTCTAATTGACATCAAGAGGAAAAAAATGGAGCTGGGCAGGTCATGTAATGCGCCGGTTAGATAAGCGTTGGACCATTAGGGTTACAGAATGGGTACCAAGAGAAGGAAAACGCAATCGAGGATGACAAAAGACTAGGCGGAGCGATGAAATTAGGAAATTCGCGGGCGCTAGTTGGAATCGGTTGGCGCAGGACAGGGGTAATTGGAGATCGCAGGGAGAGGCCTTCGTCCTGCAATGGACATAAAACAGGATGATGATGATGATGATGATGATGATGATAGTAATTTTGATAAAGAACTGTTATTTCTGATTGGTTTTTCTTCCTTTAGTGTCCTTTCTTTAATTGAATACTTGTTCTTGCCTTCTCTCCCTCCAGCTCTATCTCTATAGCTCTGTGCGTTAAGGAGGCCGATAATCTCGCTGAATCAATATTGCGTGCACCGGCAAGCTTGACTCTCCCTCGATTTTTTCAGCGAACGTATTTCTCTGTATTTCTCCAAGTTATTACTACTACTACTACTACTACTACTACTACTACTACTACTACTACTACTACTACTACTACTACTACTACTAACTAACTAACTAACTAACTAACTAACTAACTAACTAGCTAACTAGCTAACTAAATACTAACTACTAACTTCTGCTAAGTACTGCTGCTACTATTATTATTACTCTATCACTATAACCTGCATCTACTTCCTATTCTGTGGTTAGCTGAGTCACCTTTGTTTTCCTTTTCCTCCAACTACTGCTGCTGCTGCCACTACTACTACTACTACTACTACTACTACTACTACTACTACTACTACTACTACTACTACTACTACTACTATATCACTATAACGTGCATCTACTTCCTATTCTGTGGTTAGCTGAGTCACCTTTGTTTTCCTTTTCCTCCAACTACTGCTGCTGCTGCCACTACTACTACTACTACTACTACTACTACTACTACTACTACTACTACTACTACTACTACTACTACTATATCACTATAACGTGCATCTACTTCCGACTCTGTGATTAGCTGAGTCACCTTCATTTTTCATTTTCCTCCAACTGGTAAGCTTCATCGTGTGGGGCTGGGAAATCCTGGTCCAAGCAAAGGAGCTTTTTTTTTTCACATAAACTTTTATCGTCCTTTACATCTCCTTTTTACGAGGAGCAGGCTTGGCAGCTCTAAAATAAACTTTTTCTGAAACCTCCTCAGTGCGTCCGGTCACAAATTGCAAATATTTGCGAATACCGCACATGTCTGAAACACGCTGTATACTCTGCTTCGAAGATTTCCTAAGAATTTTTTCCGCCATCTTTCACTCTCGTAGCTTTGACCGGTAACTATTCTCGCCGACTTAAAGAGCTTCCTCTCAGTGGACTGGCCATAGCGCTACACCGCTCGGGCGTCCTTGGTGAGCGCCACTTTCCTGCAGATTATGTCGATAAAAAAGCGTTACCCGCATCTGCTCTTGAAACCGAGTGTCTCACACAAGCAGCGACCTCGTAGTACGGCAGTTCAGCACGAGTTGTGAAGCCCTCCACGCGCTAGAACCTTCCATGCACGTCAGATGCTCGAATAATAGTTTGCAGGCCCAAGAATGCGAGCTACTGCTGGGCGACGAGGCGGACAAATGGTCACACTTTCGTACTATTCCAACCTCCGATCAAAGTGCTTACAGACTAAATCATTTAGACAACGCGGAATTAAATTTCGAGCTGGGGCCGGCCGTCTTTATAGCATACAGCACCGCCCACCCCCTTTCTTCCTTTGTTAGTGACCGATATCTGTTTTTTAAGAGGCAACTTTAGCTTTATCTCGGGGCCAACTGCGACTTTCTATATTCAAATACATCCGAATCGCACAAATGCTTTCGTTGGACAAGCTTTGCACTGATTTGAGTGAAACTCATTCCATAATAATGACAGAAAACTAAATTTTTCACACTACTAAAAGCAACATTTTGATTTGAGGTCCCCAAAATAGTAGAACAAATTGCCGAAAATACACATAAAATTTTTTTTTTAGTGAAACACGTCGTTTAAAAATTCGTAACTCTGTACCAGAAAAAGTCACAGTTCCGCGAGCTGCAGCTGATACAATCTTAAGTGGGCAAATACGAAAGGTATGAATTTACGGCTGAAGTGGAAAGTTACATTGTTTGCGCGCGTTCTATACAGAAGTCCTACCGGTAAATTTGGGGTATACTTCAGAGCGGGGTACAATATTTTCAATTTTGCCCGACGTAGATGTCCCAATAAATAGAGTTTGCATGACTGTGATGACATTTTGGTTATTGAGTTACAAAGTTACGTTTCTTTTTCTGATTTTCGGTCATATTTGTAAACAACTGGAAGGACTAAATAAGAAAGCTGCTGCAACAGACGGATTTTAAGTGCAACGAACCACATAAAAAGTCTCTCGGTGAATGCCGAACAAAACGACTTCTTTGTTCTTCGTTCCCTAGGTAAACCGACCACTTAAAGCTACCTTGTCTGTGGAATGACGGAATGAGCCTTTTCGCTTGCGTAAGGCGGCTAAGTCTGCGCCGGTGACAAGCGCTTGTACTAAGAAGGGGTATTCGAGGTGAGCCGCGGTGGTGTAGAAATATATTGCTCTGACTTCGGGAGTGGGCGTGTGTGTGTGAGGGGGGGGGGGGGAGAGGGGTGGAAGGTAGTGAACAATGCGCAAAGCAGTCATGACGTAAAGGCTAATGATAGTTGACAAGAGAAAAAAGCACTTGGTATGGAAGCGTTGGATACTAATGGGAAAGCTCATCCTTATATGACGAGAGGAGAAGAGAGACGATTTTCCAATGCCAACTCACAGGCGTGACGCTGGCATTGACCGCTTTCTTCTCGCAGCATTGCGATGCAGCTATGATAAACGTCGAAAGCTTTACGAGAATCAACTGGCAGTTGCGCATGTGCGTCTCTTAAACGCCGACAGTGGGCTTCGAAAGCCCACTGCTCCTCAGGCGAACATACCTAATTTAACAGCGGCTGCCTTCACCATGCTGCTGCTTTGCAACTGTTCAGAGAGGACGTGACCCTCCTCCATTGGGGCGCATACCAGGGGCACAACATGACTTCGTGCGCAGAACAGCCAACCCGTTGGCATGAGCGCCGCATCTGGGACGAAGCTCGGCGTCGCGGTATATGCGGAGCTTGTCTGCGCCATCCATCACCACTAGCGCGCCACGGACGCGCGCAATGTGTCGCCGCCGGGCATTCTCAACTCTGCAGTGCAGAGCATGCCCCGGCTGTAGCGAATGCCCCAGCGTGTGGCGCATGCGTGCCCGCACCTCCATTGTTCGGCGCCCGTCTGGGCGGCCCGCACAGCTGCGCAGCTGCATTCCCATGGCGGGGGGGCAAGGCTGCCGCTGCAGCTGGGCTTCGCCGTCGCACAGTTTCCAGGCGGCCGCCATATGTGTGGGCGCGTGCCCGCAGCCATTTGCCGACGAAGCGAGCGGGCCATGAATGGAAACAACCCGCGGCCGGAGACGGGCACGACCGAGGCGTGCCGCCCCATTTCTGTAGACGGACGTCGCGCGGCGAGGGCCCTGTACGGACGGTATAGTATCGAGACACATGAGCGGCAACAGTGGACTTCCTCCGGGAGCACGCAAACGCGCGAGCACCAAGTATATAGAGTTGTTGTTTCAAACGCTTATTAAGCAAAGAGGAAACCCTATTGCCAATGCGTCTGTAGTGTTTAGCGTTCCGCGCATTACCTGACGCTCACGAGAGATCGCGAAGTCAGCAGCATAGCACAAGTGAGTGACCCTCACTCTCATTTTGAGAACATCTGGCCCTGAGCCGGTAATGCTATATTTGTTGTGTTGTTCAGGCTGTAATTGAGGCGGTGGCTTAAAAACATAAGGAACCAAGAAAGCTTTATCATCTTGATGGCAAATCTGCAATAAAGGAAGTGAGAGGACAAACACTAAATCAATTTACGGTGATAAATCATTCTTTGAAATTCCTGTCCACATTTTTTTGCCGTAAAGTAAAAGGGGAATAATGACAGAAAAGATGTAGCAACTCTTTTCATTTTACATTATACTTGCCCTTTGTCGTTAGTTTGCATAAGGCTGTCGCTGACGAAATGGGTAGTAAGAAAAGAATAGAGTCGGAGGAAAAGAATTCTGTAGGAGATATGACTCCGAACTTGAATTCTTGAATTTCATTGTCGAATCTTGGCACTGGTGGGCTTATTGTGACGTCGTGGATTTCAAGGTGGTTTGAAGTGTCTATACATGGGCCATTTTTTGTGCTTGAAAAGCCCCAACAGCTGCAGGTTAATGCTTTATTTACTTTCAAAATTATACGAAATCTTTTTGTTTTCGTTACTGGTGAACGATGAAGCAGTACCGAGCAGAACTTTCCGAAATATCTAACGTCACGGGGAGCTGATGCGGGAATGTCGAGGTGATGCTACTGTCGGCTCGTTCATCTTGTTTAATCCCATATTTTATTTTAACATGCATTTCCTTCTAGTGCCCCTTCAAGAGAGCTTGCTTGGGCTTGGGCTAACTTTCGCTTACTATTGCGGCCGACGGAGGGTAACGCGACAAGAACATTGACCTCCCTGATGAAGTGTCTCGTGGAAAGTATATGTAACTGACCGTCATGTTTCTTGCACGTCCTCAGTCCTTCCCCTTCTACAGTTTACATCATCCTGCTGTGTGTGAGGCATCGTTTTCACAACGTGCGGTTTTCTACGACAGCGTTCGACGTCCCCATCTCGAGCACGGACTTGTCAATTATAGCGAAGCCAGCTATTGAGGGTGTCGCCATAACTCATGAGTCTCGCTTCGGCACATGCCGCTGTGTGAAGGTAATTTTCAAGGACGAATCTATTCCCTAACGCGTCATGGTGGGCCACCTTGCTACAACTTGTTCCAAGGCCACTCCAATGACGCAACTGCATGAGGCTAGGACACGTGCACGAACGCCATGTGCGAGAACACGAGCATTTGCTCGCGCTGCGCAGCGCCCCAGGCTGCAGACTCCTGTGCAGCCACGGTTCCTAAATGCCCAAACTGCTTTGGGTCCCATGATGCCTCCGGGAAGGACTGCCCAGAAATGAACAAGGAAAAAGGGATCTTGAAGCACGTGGTGAGAGACCGTTCGTCTCGTCCGTAAGCTGTTGCGGCATTTAGAAAGCGATGCTCCCGACGCCGTCGGACTACAAGGAACGCCGTTGCCTCTGTGGAGAGTGCGCCATGTCGACTCATCCGCCCCTGCCCCATAGGCCTGGCGGAGTAGAGCCTAACTCTTACAACAAGGTCGTGCTGAAGAACAACAATACTGAAGCTTGACCTGGCGCTAACAAAGCCACAGGCGCAGCCACAGCTGAAACCACAGCCGATGCCATAGCCAATGCCACAGCCACTTCAAACGATACAACACACCGCAGTAGAGTGCACAGCGCTGAATCCTGACAAAATGCCCGAAAAAGACCGGCAAATGGTTGTGATGCTTCGAGCCCTCATGAATAACCTTCGCATACTTTTGAGCAAGCTGCATACCCCGTTAGTGGGAAGTGTAGTGCAAGTGCTAGATACTCTTAATCCAGCGTTTGCAAGTCTCGCATAAGCTTACCCGCAGCCTCCCATTCTCGCAACGTTCACTGGCCATTGAAGTCATCCCAGATGATTTCAGCGCACATGACCAGCTGTAGGACCTGGCTTGGCGTCACAGCACTTCGCTGCGCACACAGTGTTCACTCTTCCCGCTTTCCTCTTTGTTTCCCCTTTCCTTTACCCCCAATGTAGGGTAGTAAACCGGACGCTCGTCTGGTTGAGCTCCCCGCCTTTCCTCTCCTTACTTTCTTTCCCTCTCTTGTTCATTGGCTTGAAGGTGAACGCTGATATACGTAGTCTCACGGACCGCGGTTGGAGTGCGCCTTGAGTGAACCTTAACGCCCACAGATTTACGAGCATTCTGCTGCAATGCGGGCTCGGACTCTTCGGGCAGCGTGGTCAGTTCAAAAATTATGCCTTTCTCCTTTTGTCGGGCCATATTGAATGCGAAAAGCTTAGAGGAGAAAAAGGAGGAGGATGATAGCTACGGACGTATGCAACCTTGCGAAAGCATTCCGGCAACTGCTCGGCATACATGACGGAGTACATGGCGAGAACAGAAAGGGTCGCAACGAGTTGGAGACATGATGGGCGGTAGCCCAGCCACAGTAGCCGCGCCACAGAAAGCGGCAGAAGACTCAGCTGCGATTCGCCCATTCGGGACATGTCTTCCTTTATTGCTTCCTTGACACACGTTCCGTTCTTGCGGTGGCGCTTCCTATAGTTTCTGTTATGCGGCTGAAATTGTCGATGTCTTGACCTTTGACTTTTGGTAACAGCAGATTATAGTTTGTGACGAACATAGTGTCGTTAGTATTCATAAGACTACTATCAGTGAAGCTGGGAAAAGGCATGATGATAAGTCATTTATGCTGTTTGCTCAATGTTTGCTCATATCAGGGGAAGTTTCTCACTCCACGTACAGATGCAGTGTGCACACACACACACACACACACACACACACACACACACACACACACACACACACATATATATATATATATATATATATATATATATATATATATATATATATATATATATATATATATATATATATATATATATATATATATATACCTTGAATCGCTGGACTCTTCACTCTTCACTGAAAGCTGAAAGCTTGTCTGAAATTCAGGTTGATTCCAATGAAGAGTGACATCAAGTTTCTATAGAGCTGAAATCTCCATAGCTACCGAGTTCGTCAATTTTATTTCAGCAGATGCTGCAGAATAGCCGAGTTTCTTCCGGTGTCCCCCAGGGTTCAGTTTTAGGTCCTCTGTTATTCCTCATCTACGTAAATGACTTACCAAATAATCTGCCCTCTAAAATCCGCCTATACACCGACGACTGTATCATTTACGATGTAACTGAAACACCGAGGAACACATACGCTTTAACAATTCATTCACCCTGTTTTGCGCCTGGTGTGAGACATGGCAAATGAACGTAACTTTTCGAAAACCGTTGTTACGTCATTTAGAAACAGGACTACACCTTCATTTCTTGATTATTCACACAATAACTCACCTTTAAACAGGGTATCCAACTATAAATATTTAGGTGTCGTCTTCACAAGTCCTCTGTCTTGGTCCCACCGTGTTTAGACGGTAGCCAACGAAGCACTAAAACTAGGATATGTGCAACGTACCATTCCATCTGCCCCAAAAGAGACTAAACTTATATAATACAAAACGCTAATCCGGCCCATACTAGAGTATGCTTCAGTTGTCTGGTGCCCGTACCCTCTCTGTCATATATATATAAAATAAATCGAGGCGACATAACAAAAAAAAGGCTACACACTTTATATACCGCAGATTCGACGGATACTTCTTCTCGTCCTCTGCCCTTCCTTCATTGAATTTAGCTCCGCTCTCTGTTCGTCGGGAAATCGATTCACTGAAATTAATGTACAATATCATTAACTCTTTGGGTCGACTATCAAATTGTGAATACTTGTAAGTTGCTAAACAGTCCTCGACTCGCAGTTTTGGTGAACTTAACCTGAAACCACTTTTTGTTCGCACTAAAACATTTAAACATAGTTTTTTTTCCACGCACCGTTGAACTACGGAATTCCAATCTCCTTTCCCCCTACCCCAGTGCAGGGTAGCCTACCGGGCTCAGCCTGGTTAACTTTCCTGTCTTTCTTTGATGTCTTATCTCTCTCTCTTTCTTTACCTGGCGATATCCGTTCCCTCTCTTTGAAGCAATTTGTCACCGCAATCGTTGGAAACGCAGCAGACTTTTCTTGAATGCGGGCCCAGCTTTTGATGACGACTCCAGATTGACCCTGCCATCTCTTCTCTTGTACGGTTTTCAAGACAGTACATGAACCCTAAAGAAACGTCTGGTGCTTGGTACATGGAGTAGCTTGCGTATCGTTCAACTTAGCCCATGTCGGCATCAAGCACCTCGAACAGTACTGTAATTGAACGGTTGCAAACTACGTAAAATGTGCACGTCCTTAGGTATTCTCCGGCTAGGTTTTTTTTTTCCGTGGCAGAGAGCATTGATAAAACTGCGAAGGACGTTAATCAATTGACTGCGGCAAAGCAATAAGAGCGCGCGTATATGTATACTGTTGCTCACAGATGTTTTAGGAGCATGCATAGGAGCAGCTGCACTCCGCAAGTCCAACAGAGATATGCAGAGCGCCCTGCTCGATTCATGAGTTGCATCTTTATGCTGCGAGGAAATAGTTATCTCACGGATTGCTTGCGCCGAAAATTATAAAGACCTTCGCGTATTTCGGTGTTTTGTTGCACGACGAGGCTTCTTTTTCTTTTCTTTTTTTTTTTAACGCAAATCGGTGAACCTGGCAGTTTAGATGTCGGAGGACAGCCTCCGTCATCTATTTAGGAATATTTTAAAGAAAGAGCGCGTTTCAGACCTCCGCGGAGTTTCACTTATGGTAGAGGGAAAAACAAAATATGTCGAGATATTGTACAGGGAACCCATACCTTGGTACCCCGTCCTCGTATGGGAAACCATAGGTCGACGCGACCCTATAACGCTCGCGGCCATAAGGAGGGCTACTTCGGCGGCAGCCACCCGCTTTACCACTTGCTGTCCCGTCTGTGTCCACTTGCTGTCCCGACCTGAACCCAAGTCAGATCGGGTTCAGGTCGGCTATGCTGCCCCGTCTTTTCGGTTTAGGTCAAGAGCGAGCGCTCCACCGGGGCAGCGCTATTTGGGTTCCGCAAGTAGTCCTGGCCTGGCTGTTTTTGGGTATCGGCGGCCAGAGGAAATAAGACGGCCGTATGATGAATGGCTAGGAGGCTACCTAGGATCTCATAGCCAACGAGCTTCAAAATAAATGTGTACATGACAGGGTAAAATGTAAAATAAATAAATCAAACAAATAAATAAATAATGAGATACGATTGCTGGAAGAAAATTAGAATACTTTCCAATATACGTAGGCACGTTGAACAGCCATTGTATTTCCTTGTTTTTTTTTTCTTTTTTTCATTTTGTGCGTGCACTGACGTGCATGCACAAAAGGATATTTGTGGTGATTAGTTAGTAAGTTGCGCCTAAAAAACCTTTTTATGCTTAAATTGTGGGGTTTTACGTGCCAAAACCACCATCTGAGTATGAGGCACGCCGTAGTGGCGGACTCCGAAAATTTGGACCAGCTGGGGTTTTTAACGTGCACCTAAATCTACGTACACGGGTGTTTTCGCATTTCGCCCCCATCGAAACGTGGCCGCCGGAGCCGGGATTCGATCCCGCGACCTCGTGCTTAGCAGCCCAACACCATAGTCACAACAAGCAACCACGGCGGGTGGTTTTATTTTTCCGAAAAACACTCAAGCTTCGTTGTTGTCATCTTATACTTTCACGCGCGGGGCGTTATCACCGCTAATGTCATGAGGCACAGAAGGGAGTTTATACGCCATCGCTTTAGCTGAATGTCAGCTACCACACGCCAGGTCAAAGCTTCGCTTGCAGCGAATAAGCTAGAAAGGTTTGTGTACGTACAGGCGCCGGTCAAACGTGATAGAGAGCGTATTAATTATTAGTGAAGGCCGTCGGCCTGTGAGGCGCAGTTCCTGTATGGACGAACAGCCTGCGAATTAAGCCTTTGACCTAGCCCAAACGTGAGCCGACCAAGGACGGTCTTTTCGCTCTTTTAGCGAAGAGGCGCACGTTGCAGTCACGAGAGAGAACGGTTCCCTTTCGCTTGATGTCAGCGTTGTCACTTCGGCTCACATGCGAGCAGTGCGCACTCTTATTAAGAGCACGAAGGAGCGGGCCACGTTTTCTATCATTCGCGTATAACGTGTGAAGTGTGTGACAACCGCAGGCTTCACAGTGCATCGTCGGCTGATAAGAGCACTGACACGGCATTTGTTCTTCGCGCAGGTGGTTTGTACATGCGGGATCCTCCGAATTCCTTCTCAGTGCGCTTCGGAAATACCAGTCTATTGTAAGGGTTACTTAGTCGCGAACAAGCAACGTTGAAAACCAAGCTTCAAAGCGAACAGCCCACGTCGGCCGTTTCGCCGCGAATGGGGGATACAGCGATGTCCTCGCGCATGCGACTGCTGCGAACAGTTCGTTCTTCAGCGTGATGCCTGCAGAAGCAAGAAAAACAGCTACAATCGATCCGACAGTGAATAACGTGCGTCTTTTTGTTTAACATCTGCTTTTCTATTTCCATCTTCAGCATTGGGACATATTGAACTTGAGCCGGATGTCATATGACCTTTCTTTTTCTTTCCGTCAGGTTTTGATCGCAATAGGGTCTCGGACTCGTTATTCAGCTAGCTAGGATCACATGCACTGTATTGCTATTATTATTATTATTATTATTATTATTATTATTATTATTATTATTATTATTATTATTATTATTATTATTATTATTGTTGTTGTTGTTGTTGTTGTTGTTGTTGTTGTTGTTGTTGTTGTTGTTGTTGTTGTTGTTGTTGTTGTTGTTGTTTCCCCTTCAAAGTGGCAAGGCTTGAAAAAAAAAACACGTGGGCGTCGTTTTTGAAACCGCTTTGTTTAATCGGTGGGGCTTTTTGTTATCTTCTTTCTCTTTAAGTACGCTAGATCTCAGCTGGTTGTTCTAATGGCAAATATTTTCGAAGTACGCGGATAAGTTTTGTTTTCGCCACAGCAGTATATATACAACCCTTACCGAAATGCGTGGCACCGCCTCGGGGCGGTGCTTCCGTATACTCGCAATTCGCCCACAGCGTTATAGCGCCACAGTCAATGTTGAATTCTCTGTCGCAGTGCGGTGGCTTCCATGTGCAACATGTGACATCTGTCATATCGTTTTAGATATGCAGCTACTAGAAGGAGTGTGATATTGTCGCCAACTGATTATTTGCGATAACCGTCACAGGCACCAAACACAGATCTGATTATTTCAGTCTGAACGTTCTCAAGCACCAGCCGATAGTAATAATAATAATAATAATATTTGGGGTTTTACGTGCCAAAACCACTTTCTGATTATGAGGCACGCCGTAGTGGAGGACTCCGGAAATTTTGACCACCTGGGGTTCTTTAACGTGCACCTAAATCTAAGCACACGGGTGTTTTCGCATTTCGCCCCCATCGAAATGCGGCCGCCGTGGCCGGAATTCGATCCCGCGACCTCGTGCTCAGCAGCCCAACACCATAGCCACTGAGCAACCACGGCGGGTAGCCGATAGTTCAACAAATATCGATATATACTGAGTGTTCTAAATTAAGCTTTATTGTTTTCTTAAAGTTAGGCACTGGGAGGCACGCTAAGACCACCCGTGCAAATAAATTATGTGGCCAGGGGCACACAAAGTAAGACGATAATTATCGCTGTCAGCATTCCAATTAACTAAAATTGAATAATGAACTTTTTGTTGTCTGCAGGAAGTGGGTATGTTTGTATTGAAAGTTAGAGGCAGTCGTGTTTCTACACAGTATCAGTTGGAAGAATTCTTCTAGCGTGTCTGCGCTCCGAGATACCCGACTCTAAATTTTAATTGTCGTTCGCACGATAACGCATGCAAGAGAGTGATGATCGGCGCACAGCTCCTCCCTGATGGGACGCGGCTGTTGCGTGCGGCGTTTAGTCTGACAGCGGGGCGGAGGCATAGGCAAAGATGACAACTGTTACCCTAGAAAGAAACGCTCATAAACGCCGGATTTTCTACGAACACACAGCTTGTTGAATTCGCCCACGACATTGCATCAACGCTGAATTTTAGAAGCCAAATCCGGACTCCCCCGCGCCCAGTCTACAATATTCGAATATGCTTCAGTGATGTGGTCTCCTCACCACGAGTGTGATTAGGCTCGTTTATAACAGCTGCGGCTGTCGCACCTCGCCCTTGTCGTTCACCGCTTTTCATCCGAGTTGTTGAAACACAGGCGGTACACGTGCGCCTGCACTATCATGCTACCAGCACGTACCTCAATAATCCCTATGTCTGCCAGACAATGTCGACGTTTCTTGAAGGTTTCTAAGCTACGGTTACATTGTGCTATTTAGACCGCACGTGGGTTCTTTCAAATAGGCTTTTTCCGGAAGCCACGGAATCCGCCTCTTTCATGGCGCGACGGCGCATGCGCCCTGTCCTAGCGGATTAGTCGCGAAATGTTTTGGAAGGGTCGCGAGCGTGGCCGCGCGCCGGGAAGTCCCCAGAAAGAAAGAAAAAAATAGCGCTCGGACGCGCGCTGTTTTAAACACTCGTGCCGTGTACCGCATTGAGACTCCACTGGTAGCTCGATGTCGGTGCGGTGCCGAAAACGTGCGTAGCGTAAGACCGCAACTCCACTTTAAAAGATAGAGCGGCCAGGGCATCGTCCGAGTTGTCCGGACTGCACCGTGAGCCAGGTAGTTGCCGCCTTTCATGAATGGCCCGCTAATATAACGAAAAATCCGTGCGTTACACTTGGGCGACACTTAAGTACATCACGTTGCTGACGAAGTCTTTTTGCAGCGCCGGTCCTCACTCGCTTGTGGTGGCAGCGCGTTCCTGACTGCACGTATTCGTAAGACGCGGCAACACTGGCTCGATAAGAGACCGACAAGACGCTCACTCGAATGATTTACCGACTATTGTGCGTCACCGAAACCTTTTTATCATACCAGGTCGACAACGACGCAACCGACGAGCGCGAGTTGTACTGCGACGGGCTTTCTTCTCGAAGGCACCGGCAAAATCAGCGTGCCGACCATCGTTCGACCGAACCCCGCGCGATCGGCCGTCGAACCGACAACACAATAGCGACAGCGTCTTCGCTTTAATCGTGCTCAAAATGAACCAAGCACGCCTAACAAGTTGAAATGCACAAGCTTCAACCCTCTCAAGCCGGGCCCACGAAGTTTGAGCCAATGTCGATCCTGTTCAGCGAAGGTTAACCTGACGCCGTCGAGTTCGTGCACTCGCTACCGGCGGACCTGAACTGAAATGTGAGCAGTTAGGTCGAACGAAACTGCTTTTATAGTTCAATTCTGGCCTTAGCGATTTGAAATCAGCTACACTTCACTTCGCACGGCGCGTACACAATAAGCGGTAAGCGGCGACACAGCGCTGTGCCAACATCTGTACGTCACCGTACCTGTAGGCTGTCGGCCGCATTCGCTACGTATATGGGTGGGCCTGTACGTGCTGCTTCGCCGACACATTTCTCAATTTCGGAGATGCACTGTTTGCCTCTGCGTCAAGAGGCAAACAAGAGACGGTGTATTCGGTATACAGCAGCATAAACAACCGCCTCGCTCATTTATACCAACGCCGTGTGAGCGATGGCATCCACGCGTTTTCGTGAGAGAACAACATGGCCTACAAATGAGCACTTATGCGAGCAAAGTTTTTTCTAATAATGCTCCATGGCACGCTAAATCTGTAAGTATGATGGAGTTAAAGAAAAGTGAGAATGAGTTAACAGCCCGTAATATATCTGGATCACTGTTGCCGTTGTTTAAGTGAATGAATTATGGGGTTTTACGTGCAAAAACCAATTTCTGATTATGAGGCACGCCGTAGTGGAGGACTCCGGAAATTTCGACCACCTGGCGTTCTTTAACGTGCACCTAAATCTAAACACACGGGTGTTTTCGCATTTCGCCCCCATCGAAATGCGGCCGCCGTGGCCGGCTTTGTTGTTTAAGTGGTTCGGCCGCTCATATTGACTCGTCTCAGGGTGTAACAACATGGCACATATGCGCAGATATGCATGTTGTGTTACATTTTGATAATATTTCATCTCAGCGAAGGTCCACAATATTTGACGATAACAACGACCTGCGGCTGTAGATGTCGATGTAAACAAGTGCTCCGCTTTAATAAATCCGACGCAGAAGGCTGCGCTCGAAGACTTCTTGAATATCCGAAACGTCTACATAATGTGTAAAAAGAATACAAAAAGTGATGTTCAAGTGCCGAAATCAGTGACAAATTCCAAGGCAGCCGTGCCGCCAAACGGAACTCGGCGTGCCTTTATCGGCCGCACTGTTTGCAGAACAGCGCACTCAGGCCTGCTCACCCAGTAGTCATTGAGTGGAATCAGGAACGACATGCTGTCCCGAAGAAGCCACTAATAATGATTCGCGATCCACGAAACGCACAACCGACGCGCACTCAACGTGGGCGCAGGTACACAAATCCACCGGCGAAAGCCCCGGGACCCTTCCAAAACGTTTTCAGCGGCGTGCGGCAGAGGGCAGCACAGGAAAATGAAAGAGGCGGATTGTGAACCAACCTCAGCAGTGAAATGCGCGGCTTGCAACATAAAAACTGTGCGTGCTTGTTCTTTAGCTATGTGCTTCATTTCTCATCCTAAACCTACTCTCGCAATGTCCTGTAAAAGACATCAGTGTGAGAATATATATATATATATATATATATATATATATATATATATATATATATATATATATATATATATAGCATGTTTAGTTGTCAGTGAGCTAAGTACGTGTTATCCTTATCGATATTTCCTGCTGGTGACTGAGTCATTTACCACCATAGCCTCTGATCTGAGTGCTTCAGACATTGCGGAATACTGCTAAGTTTAAGAAAAAATTTCAATATCAGTTTTGCAGACGTTGAGTTTTCCGCAACAAAACGTAAAAAGGGAGCAAGCTCCATTTCCATGAGTGCGTTTGTATTTGATTGGTTGGGTACGCCTTCTGAAGCGTGCATACAGCAAGCCACCGCATGGATGGAATTCATGATGCGTCAGAGTTTCGTTTGATGCAGTCAGCCTGATGACACTTCGTCAACCAAAAGCCATCTGCCGTTCACGTTCAACGATTGTCTCCTCTTATGTTTGCAGATCTCGCCGCAACCACCACGCCATCTCTGGGCAGTGGCGGTTCATCGTCGCAGCATCAGGGCTGCAAAATGCCGGACTCACCTCAGGACATCAAACCTTTGAGCCCGACACAGTTGCCCAAGGTCTCCTCTATGCAAGGTGAGCGTTTGATTTTCACGCGCGTTTAATAAAAGCGAAATGTAGCAGGAGGAGCAGCCCACTTTGCTAGATGCCATGGGAGCCAACTTTTCAGCACTTTGGAGCCACTGGTTGAAGCGATGGATGCCAGTGGCATTCCGGTGGATAAACTTCCATTTACGCGCAGTTTTCGAACCTACTCCGCACGCTTGTATGCGCTGGTAAGCAGCGTACTCTTAATTTACCATCAAGAACAATTATTGATAGAAATTTCAAGGTAACACAATCATCAGTCATACTGCACTGCCGAAAAATAAGATATCCGCACACCTTTATGAGATATTATTTGTGCAAATATTCAGTTCGTACAAACATACGAAATGTCATAGCTCCGCTCTAGAACATTAAAGAAAGCATACCGAAGAGATTCAGGGGGTGTCAGTGGCACATTGCATGTCACTCTTCCTCTGAAGCGTAAAATTTTCAACAAATACGTTAAGTTTATTTACGTTTTATTGTAGGTAGGTCATCGCCACTTGGCAAGGCTCCTCAACGTGAACTTACTGTAATGGTTGGTACTTATTGCGTTGTCATATATCTTATGATAACAGCGCCGCTATAGTTGCGCCTGTATTTGTGTGCAGTAATTTTCAACCACAACAACAACAACAAAGAAAGAAACAGTCATGAATCATGACATGCTGAATTCAATAGGTTTTACAAGAAAAGCAGGTGAACTGTTAAGTTGATAGCCGCCAGTAAACCGGTATTTATTCGTGTGAACAACATTATGAATTGATCACCTAAAAAAGAAAAGAAATTGCGCCTTCGGATAGAAATATGATAGGATATCATATACCTAGAAGTAGACTCCGGTCTCTCAAACAATTAAAAAAAAAGGAAGGCTTTTTATGCTGTATATATTTATTATACATGCTAGTTACATTTCGGAATTAGCGCATTTGCATCTGGAGCTGACGGTAGATAATAATGAGCCGAATAAACAAAACTAAGCTATACGCTACCGGCTTCGGCGTATGACAAATCTCTGTCGCCTTGCCAGTTGAGTTATCAATTTTTTCTGATCATCTTCACTTGAACCAACCAAAGCAACTCAATTCGTCGGCAGACTTTGGGTGATCTCATGGTCATTGGTTAGCTGTCGTATAAGCATATTGAAAAAAGTGAAAAAATAAAGAAGTCGTGAAGCGAATTGACGTTGCTGTACAAGTCACTCGAGCGCTCTCACAGCTGTTCCTCGAAACCTATTGTGTTGTTGCTCAGAAGCGTGAGCGAACCTCTCTTCAGAGCGATCGTGGATAAGGGAAAACGAAGTCAATAATTTTTATTTTCGTCTTCAAGCTGCAGCTGTTCCTTGCAGTATAAGTTGGCTTCTTAGATAGTGACATTTTGTTTTTTATTTATTTAATTATTTATTTATTATTTCCGAGCGCGCGACAGTAAGAGCCAGCTGCGCTCATTTCGCGATCTTCGTTCGAGCAGGTGTCGCTCGTGAGCCGTAGGAAATTCTGACTGCATGCCTAAACTCGCATCTCTACTTTGACGGGAAGCGCGTTTGCAACTTCCACGGCCATCTCTTGGTCTGAAACGAATTAGTCATGTTGTCAACTACCCAAATATTTTTAAGCACTGAAGAGTGCGTTCTTGAATATGTCCTTCGGTTGCAGTGTACAAACGGGCATGACAGACCGACATCGACAGCGCACTCAAGGCTCGGCACATTGTTGCCGTGAATTGTCATATGTGGTGTTTTTTTTTTCTAGCTGAACATTAATGAATGAGTTATGATCTGTAACGAAGAGACGAGTAATTACGCTGTACCAGTTCAACAGCAAGTCGTACCCACAGTCAAGCAATACCTCATCGCACTTTAACACTTCATTAAATAGAATGATGATCTTCAATGAAGAGACGAAGAATTACGTGGTATCTATTAGACAGCAAGTCATACCCATAGTCAAGCAATACAAATACCTCGGCGTATACATAAAGGAAGGAAAGACTTACTCAAGCACCCACCAAGATAATCTGAATATAAAGGGTATGTGGAATAGAGCAATAATGAAAGATAGAGCCCTTTGGGGCCACAATAAATATGTTGCAGGGCGTGGAATCTGTAAAGGAGTAATGGCGCCAGCGCTAACGTTCGCAAATGCCATTCTGTGCTTGAAGTCGGATATCTTGTCGGGGTCGGAAGTTAATCAAAGATTGGTAGGCCTGTTGGCTTTGGGAGTCCACGGCAAAACCACAAATGAGGCAGTGCAGGGTGACATGGTCTGAGCCTCTTTTGAAGTCAGAGAAGCGCGGAGCAAAATTTGTTTTGAAGAAAGACTCAGGAACGTGGATCAAAATAAATAGGCGGCTAAAGTGCACAAGTATCTGTACCTGAAAAGCGTGGGCACAGAATGGAGGAAGAGGTCGAGCAAGTTGGCAGTCAAGCACAGGGTAACTGAAGGTGTTAACAGACAACCAAGAGTCAACAGAAAGGAAGTGAGAGAAACAGGCAGCGAAATGGATGCAAAGAATGGAAAAAGAAAATGACCATGGAGACATACAGGATTGAGAAGCAGGAAACTAGAGTGGAAAAACTGTGCGGCAACGGGCAGTGCCTTGTAGGCTCGAGAGTGTTGCTCAAGGAAAAAAACATAACCGAGCAAATATTCGCAACAAGATGAGGCATGTGCCTGCTGCGAGGACGTTTTGAGAGTTGGTGGAAAAAAGCTGAGAAGACAATGCTACCACCGGATCCGTGACAGGCGTAGGTACCGATGCAAGGTAGATAGAGAAGTTTTGCGGAAAGAAAAAAAGATTAAGAAGATGCACCCAAAGCTGCTACAAATTTAAACATGTAAAAATGTATACAAAAAGCAGGTATAACATACCTGATTAACTCAAGCAGGCTAGGTGAACATTTGGCACCATCATCATCATTATCATCAGCCTGGTTACGCTCACTGCAGGGCAAAGGCCTCTCCCATACTTCTCCAACAACCCCGGTCATGTACTAATTTGGCACCACCCAGCTTCAAATGGGATGTCAATAAATGATCGTCACCATCATGCACCAATTTTTTTTTTTAAATGTCTGTGGCGGACAGAACATTTCTAAGCCTTGAACTAAATTACACGATGAGGCGACCACTGCTTCTAAGAGAAATCAAAATGCTTAATTGAGTAATTAAGATAATAAGATAATTAACCTTTTAATAAATTACATTACGGCATATTTTTCAACCTACAAATTGTAGCTGGTGAGCATGCGAGGCATATCGACTTAAAACGAATTCTCAGGACTACGACACTTTCGAGATATTAATTTTTAATGCGTCCGACGAAATGCATCGGTGTTTCAGCTAATTTTGCACTTCAACGCTTTTAAGAGCGTTTTCTTAAAAAACGTAAGTGGAACAACAGTGTTTTTTTACCGTAAGTTTGACGGCGCATATATCGAAAGCGGTTCCATCCTCAGAATTCGTTCCAAGTCCATATGTCTTGCAAGCTCACTATATCTGCGATTCGCAGATTGAAATATGTGCCCGCAATCACCTACTTCAAGAACTCGCATCTATCGGAATCCCAAATAACTTGCTTTCCTGGCTTGAACACTTCTTAAAAGGATGTGCACAGTTTTACCTCTGCAAATAACCATAATTCATCCCTTCGCAACGTAACATCGGGTGTGCCACAAGGCGCTGGTTTATCGCCTCTACTTTTCCTCATCTACATCAATGACTTACCTGCTAATATTAAGAATAAATTACGTCTTCTCGCGGACGACTGTGTCACATATTTCCCTATCGAAGGCTCGAATGACATCACCGCACTGCAAAAGGATCTCGATTTCATCGCAGTGTGGTGCGAGAAATGGTTCATGCCGCTTAAGCCAACTAAGTGCAAAGCTCTGTCATTCAACCGCAACCAAAGCTTAACCAGTCACACCTACGCAATGAATTCTGCTCCTATCAATCGTGCCCTCTCTTACAAATACCTCGGCGTTCACAGGGCATCGACACTATCATGGTTAACACATACTGACACCATCTGTTCTAATGCTTCAGGCACCCTTGGACATCTAAAACGTAACCTGAAAACAGCATCACCTCAATTTAAAAAAAGCTAGCATGTCTAACATTCGTACGTCCGCAGTTAGAATATGCGTCATTTATCTCGCACCCTTCTGAATCATATCTTTCCTGCGACATATAGAAGCAATACAACTGCTTGGTTTGTAACTTCCAATTACTCTCATGAAACCAGCATAACCGCACTAAAATGTGCACTTAAACTACCATCACATGCCCTCCCGCCGGAATATCTCTCGTCTCTGCTTGCTTCACACCTTTGATTACCATCCGCACTCATGGCATTCCCTGTTAAATCCACCCTCACGTACAGCTTCCCGCTTAAGCCACACTCGTCCTATAGAACGCATTATCACCCGACCTTCTGCCATGAACACTTCATTCTTCCCTGACGCAATAACCAATTGGAGCAGCCTCCCACAAAACATCGTCGCATGCACTGACCGTACATCGTTCCGCGAAATGTTAAATAGCCATATTGCTTAATTACCGATCCTACCCACCCTTACTCCAACACGATGTTTCCCTTTTTTCACAGTTGTTTCTGGCTTGTTTTTGTTTGTTGTTGTTTTTTTCTTTTCCAGTTCTCTTCATTGGTTCTGACATTGTCGCAAGGATTAAAGCCTTCCCTTATGTAACGCCTCCGGGCCTTTAAGGTGAACATTAATGAATAAAAAAGTAATTAGTTACAAAATTAATTAGCGCGATTATGTTAAATATTCAATTAAGCGTTTTGATTTCTTGTAGAAGTAATGGCCGCCTCACTGGGTAATTTTGATCAAGGGCTAGAATTGTGTTGTCTGCTACAGACAATTTAAATAAGATTGGTGCAACTAAATAAAAAAGAAAAAGGGGGGGGGGAGGCACATGGTTCTCAGAATATATGACGTGAAAGTATACAAATGCATGCTTAGTTTCGTTTCTCTATTTCTTTCCTTTCTTTTTTGTCTTTTTTGCACCGTGCAATTTTCATATCGAAGCATTCATCTACGCTGAGGAGGAGTTTGAAAACCGGGCTTATCACCTTCTTGCAGTGCGTGATTGTGGGAAGGGCTAATGTTATAATACAGATGAAATATCTATAATGGATATCGGAGAAAAACAAGAGAAAGGGCTGGGATCGCGTTTTCTGCGTGCGATTACTATAGTGCGGCCATCTGTACATGTGCGCGCTTTCAATCACAAACCGCAATCGCATTTTTTTTTTACTTTCTTAGTCTTACGAGCCTCGTTTTGTGAACAAACGACGCACAAGTCCAAACTACCATTATGCGGACTCGCGCTTTTGTTCTTAGCAGAGCCGTTCAGGTGGATGCCTCAAAAGCAAAAGCATTCTTTCAACCACAAAGGAAGGAACTGTTGTAGCCAGTTGAGTGACCTCGTCCACTATGTATCCTGCGTATGCGTTCAAGATGAGAGCCTCTCTGCATCACGCCTCAAGGTAACTGACAGAAGTAGCCTTCATAGTAAGTGACAAACGGCAACCGCCTTGTCGTAAGTTGATAGAAGATAAGTTTTAGGGAAATCAACGGCGCGAAACAGACGCATACAAGAAAGTAAGACGGGTTCCATCAGGCGCCATGATAACCTCTCTATAGCACTGAAAGGAAATTGAATTCTTTTTGGGAATTTAGTTATTTGTACTATGCCTATCGTTTCAGTTTTAAAGGTAACAGTGTGGTGAGTCTAGAGATGGTCGTTGCCGTTTACACACGGTATCACGGTGTCCATCAAGCTGAGAAACAAAGCAGTAACTCTTCAAATACTGTATGACACCTATCTCAGTGAGTGTTAGTTCACTCTTGCTAGTCGCCATCCACGATTGTTAGTGAAGAATCCGAAAGTAAGGTGGCGCGAGCACTAGGTGTGGTCAAGGGTGATGTTTCATTTGAAAGTGCACAAACGAAAGCAAGAAAAAACACTTAGCAAAGTAAACTCGTATGGCATCGCACATCTTGTATTCTGCGTGCTTAAGCAACACACCTCGGACAGCTGATACCAATCCAAACGTTTTCTAGGTATATGAGCTGCTCACGCAAAGCACCACTACCCTGTCGTAGTGAATTCGGGAGAGGAAACATAATCTCACCGCCATGATATTTGTTCAAGTACGACTATAACAGCCCGCGACTAAAATGTGATGTTGCCTCTTTCATCAAGGACGGACACCTTTGTGGGACGATCTGAGCATGTGTTAATTGCTGTCCGGTAATGACAGAGGGTTATAATGAAGGATAAATGCATGTGACTGCATGTAAAGTGCACAAGACTACGCTTCCTGAGCATTATATTTATTTTTTATTTATTTTATTTATTGGTACCTCAAATACCCCATTTGGGGTTTTACATGAGGGGTGGGCATATTTAGATCATATTTTCAATGAATGCCTTGAACGATGAATGACTGGAGTGGTGCACCGCTTCAGCAGGTAGATGATTCCAGTCTTTCGCTGTTTGAACGAAGAAAGAGTTAAGATGAGTGGAGGTGCGAGCTGGAGGGGGATAAACAGCCTTTGAATGCCTATGACGGGATGAAGTGCGATGCGCAGGCGTGATGTCGGTCTGATGAAGTCATCATCATCATCATCAGCCTAGTTACGCCCACTGCAGGGCAAAGGCCTCTCCCATACTTCTCCAACTACCCCGGTCATGTACTAATTGTGGCCATGTTGTCCCAGCAAACATCTTAATTTCATCCGCCCACCTAACTTTCTGCCGCCCCCTGCTACGCTTCCCTTCCCTTGGAATCCAGTCCGTAACCCTTAATGACTATCGGTTATCTTCCCTCCTCATTACATGTCCTGCCCATGCCCATTTCTTTTTCTTGATTTCAACTAAGATGTCGTTTACCCGCGTTTGTTGCCTCACCCAATCTGCTCTTTTCTTATCCCTTAACGTTACACCCATCATTCTTCTTTCCATAGCTCGTTGCGTCGTCCTCAATTTCAGCAGAACCCTTTTCGTAAGCCTCCAGGTTTCTGCCCCATATGTGAGTACTGGTAACACACAGCTGTTATACACTTTCCTTTTGAGGGATAGTGGCAACCTGCTGTTCATGATTTGAGAATGCCTGCCAAACGCACCCCAGCCCATTCTTATTCTTCTGGTTATTTCAGTCTCATGATCCGGATCCGTGGTCACTACCTGCCCTAAGTAGATGTATTCCCTTACCACTTCCAGTGCTTCGCTACCTATCGTAAACTGCTGTTCTCTTCCGAGACTGTTAAACAATACTTTAGTTTTCTGCAAATTAATTTTCAGACCCACCCTTCTGCTTTGCCTCTCCAGGTCAGTGAGCATGCATTGCAATTGGTCTCCTGAGTTACTAAGCAAGGCAATATCATCAGCGAATCGCAAGTTGCTAAGGTATTCTCCGTTAACTTTTATCCCCAATTCTTCCCACTCCAGGCCTCTGAATACCTCCTGTAAACATGCTGTGAATAGCATTGGAGATATCGTATCTCCCTGTCTGACGCCTTTCTTTATAGGGATTTTGTTACTTTCTTTGTGGAGGACTACGGTGGCTGTGGAGCCGCTATAGATATCTTCCAGTATTTTTACATATGGCTCATCTACACCCTGATTCCGTAATGCCTCCATGACTGCTGAGGTTTCGACTGAATCAAACGCTTTCTCGTAATCAATGAAAGCTATATATAAGGGTTGGTTATATTCTGCACATTTCTCTATCACTTGATTGACAGTGTGAATATGGTCTATTGTTGAGTAGCCTTTACGGAATCCTGCCTGGTCCTTTGGTTGACAGAAGTCTAAGGTGTTCCTGATTCTATTTGCGATTACCTTAGTAAATACTTTGTAGGCAACGGACAGTAAGCTGATCGGTCTATAATTTTTCAAGTCTTTGGCGTCCCCTTTCTTATGGAATAGGATTATGTTAGCGTTCTTCCAAGATTCCGGTACGCTCGAGGTTATGAGGCATTACGTATACAGGGTGGCCAGTTTCTCTAGAACAATCTGACCACCATCCTTCAACAAATCTGCTGTTACCTGATCCTCCCCAGCTGCCTTCCCCCTTTGCATAGCTCCTAAGGCTTTCTTTACTTCTTCTGGCGTTACCTGTGGGATTTCGAATTCCTCTAGGCTATTCTCTCTTCCACTATCGTCGTGGGTACCACTGGTACTGTATAAATCTCTATAGAACTCCTCAGCCACTTGAACTATCTCATCCATATTGGTAACGATATTGCCGGCTTTGTCTCTTAACGCACACGTCTGATTCTTGCCTATTCCTAGTTTCTTCTTCACTGTTTTTAGGCTTCCTCCGTTTCTGAGAGCCTGTTCAATTCTATCCATATTATAGTTTCTGATGTCCGCTGTCTTACGCTTGTTGATTAACTTAGAAAGTTCTGCCAGTTCTATTCTAGCTGTAGGGTTAGAGGCTTTCATACATTGGCGTTTCTTGATCAGATCTTTCGTCTCCTGCGATAGCTTACTGGTTTCCTGTATAACGGCGTTACCACCGACTTCTATTGCGCACTCCTTAATGATGCCCATGAGATTGTCGTGCATTGCTGCAACACTAAGGTCCTCTTCCTGAGTTAAAGCCGAGTACCTGTTCTGTAGCTTGATCCGGAATTGATGAAGTAGTGAGCGATAAAATTTGTAAAAGAGGCACAATCTTGCTGTCTTGCGGCGCTGCTTGAGGGTTGGAAGGTTCAGAGATGATTTAAGTTTAGTAACGCTAGTGTGGTAAGAATAGTCAGAATGAATGAACCTTGCTGCACGATTCTGTATGGATTCTAGTGCTGTTGCCAGGTTAGATTGGTGTGGGTCCCACAATGAGCATGCGTATTCCAGTTTTGGTCGAATGATTGTTAAATATGCGAGTAGTTTTATTGAGGGCGGAACAAGACGTAGATTACGGCGCAGGTAGCATAGTACACGATTGGCATCATTGCTAATGTTGCAAATGTGCGAGGACCAACTGAGGTTATTGGACAAGTTAATGCGACAGGTGGTATGCGAGCTCAGGCACGTTAGATATTTCTTTTATCTTATTTTTTTTACATTCTCGACCAGGCGTCTCTTCGTCACTGTGTTATTAAAAAAATTGGTCGCCATTATATAACCTTTTGTGTTGAATATGCAAGTGAAGCAAACAAGAATGGAGTTCGCGTTCCTCTATTTAAGATCTGACTGCAGTTTTGACAAAAGCATTGCTCGAAGTCTCAACGTTGCTTCATTTCACTATGCTTTCGTACTTTCATGGCGCTTATGCACACGTTCAGTTCATTGTGCTTGTGCACGTTACGTACTGTACATTGTGTTCGTGTACAGCCACCGTCAGCTTTAAGTTGAACAATGAAGACAGCTCTCTAGTGGCTTAATTTTAAGAAACTCAGGCCCTAAGGAGGAAATGTCATATGCTTAGGAAGGAAGGCGCGTTAAGCTAGCACATTCAAGGCACCCCAACGAGAAATATCCGTGCTTCATGCCCAGGAGAAGCAAAATGGAGCTTTGGACGTGTTCGAGCCAGATATGACGGATGCAGTATACTTCGCGTCTGTACGTATATGGCCACTTTATGCATCATGCGCGTCATATGGAGTATATGCTAGGCGTATGCCCATGAAGATGTCGTCTCTATTGTCTGTTATAAAGAGTTTCTTTTTCATTCTTTCTGCATAAAAAAAGAAAAAAGAAGATTTATTTATTCAGTAGTGGCCATATTCGTCTTGTCACAGCCCCCCCCCCCCCCCCCATGCCGTTCTACGCCACCAAAAAGAGAAAATTTACTCGTAAGAAATGACATAGAGGTCGAAACTTTCCTCGCCTAAAGGCGTGACACGACCATGCAAGCAGTCGCCTACAGCCAGGTGCCTATGGCAGCGGCTTTCAAGCTTCTCCTCTGCTGTGCAGGCGTCAACGGAGCTCACTCGCCGCCTTGCAACGCGGGCAACCCGGTGCCCGTGTGCCCGAATCCTGCGGCGGTGCGGTCGCTGTCACCGCCATCAGACTCGAACCATGGGTCCGGTTCCACGGGCGTCTCTTCGTCGACGGCCGCCTCCAACGTGTCCGGGGGCTCGGCCAACATCGCTTCTGTCAGCGGCCTCGTGGAGGCTCCTTCCGGCGTCGTGCTCGGTAAGCGAACCTTTCAAGAGCGCCACTTCGACCGGGCATGCAGTCAGCGGTCAAATCCACAGCTATAGAATGGTCTGGGGAATGGTCTGGGAACGGGGCGGGGGGGGGGGGGGGAAGGGGCCGAATGCAAAGATACTCGCGTGTACCATGCATTAGGTGCACGTTAGAGAAACCCCATGGCGTCAGAAATAATCAGGAGTCCCCAACTGTACGGTGCACCTCATAATTGGATCGTGGGTTTTTGGGCGCGTAATATGCCAAATTCTAATTTAATTTTTTATTGCGCACGAGCACCGGCGACGCATTGCATCCAACGGGAATGTGCGAGAAATCACGAAAATGGACTCGAGCATGTATAGCGACCTGTTACTCCCGCGTAATATTGCCAGCTATTAATTGTTTCCGGCGTAGCGTATCCAAAAATTAATACGGAGCGCTCCTCTACGGCGTCGCTCGCAGTCCAGAAATTAAAACCCCGTTGAATCAGCCAATCGGCTGAAGGACAAAAGCGAGTAAAATGTTAACGCTATGTCGCCCCCGCATTTCTCTTTTTCTCATATATATATATATATATATATATATATATATATATATATATATATAATGTCATTCGCACGCTGAAAGTAACCAGTGCCGGTCTTGATAATATTCATCCTAGTAACATAAAACTAGTTGCTCATCTCATATGTGATGTTTTCTGTTTTATTATCAATTTACCATCTGAGCTGAAACGAGCAAAGGTAATTCCAATTTTTAAGAGAGGCGATCGTTCTTTACCAACAAATTACCGCCCAATATGTATACTGCCATTCTTTAGTAAAGTGATTGAAAAGTTGACTGTTACTCGATTAACCAATTACCTGTCTAAATTTATTATTCTTTCCGATTCTCAGTATGGTTTTCGTCTTGGCTATTCGACCGACCTTGCTCTCATCTCCCTAACGGATCGCTTAAAGGAAGCTATTGATAAAGGGTATTTTGCCGGTTCAGCTTTTATTGATCTTACGAAAGCTTTTGACACTATTAAAAATCACATTTTGTTTAAAGTTGGAAGCTATAGGCATAACTGGGCCAGCACTAATGTTACTACGAACCTGTCTGCAGGATAGACATAACATAGTTAAGATTTCTCATGTTTTTTTGCGAAGCTAAGGTTACTAACCTAGGCGTACCACAGGGTTCGATTCTTGGTCCTTTGTTATTTTTAATTTACATTAACTATCGCCCTGACTGTCTAACATCCTCACACAGTGTATTGTACGCCGACGACACAACCATTATTAACTACGATAAAAATATTTCGTCCTTGGTCACTAAACTCAATAATGACTTAGCTAAGGTTACAAACTGGTGTATAAATAATAATCTTGTTTTTAATCCCTCGAAAACCAAGTTTATTGTATTTAATTCCCCCCAGAAACCATCTTGTTCAGTTCCATTGCTGAATCTTGGTTCCCATTTAATCCCTTCTAGCACTCATTGCTCATTCTTAGGGGTAGAACTAGACTCTAACCTCAAGTTTCATTATCGTGTCTCGAATATTAAAAAGAAAGTTGCTTGCGGCATTCAGTTATTTATCAGAGCCCGCCAATTATTTAACCGTGCTACACTTGTCTCGCTATATTACGCTTTTATACACACGCACATTAACTACTCGTTAATATGTTGGGGAAATACATATAATACTCACCTCAGTTCACTTCAAACTTTGCAAAACCAAGCAACTTGAATAGTAACCTCTAGTCCCTCCCTATAATACTAGCGCTCTCCCATCGCTACACTCTAATAACATTCTGTCTGTCAAAGAAACTGTGTTGTATAATTTGGGTATATTTATTTTTACGTTATTGAATAATCAAGTTCCTGCATGTATAATTCCTAAAACATGCCTGATAAACGCTAATGTCACTAGATTTGCTTTAAACAATAATCTCATTTTACCTCAGGTGCGCACCAACTATGGCGAACATTCAGTTCCTTTTGCAGCTTTTTCATTTTGGAATTCCTTACCACTTTGCGTGAAAACTTCGCGTTCAACATCCATATTAAAAAAAAAAACATCTGAAGAATTTTCTTCAAACAGAAAATATTTAACATTAACTTTTTCTTTTTTTTCTTTTTCTTTTCTTCGCCCTTATTCAAATATTCCGCTGTTCTTATAACTTTCTTTTTTTATTAATGATCATGTATATTTCGAAGTTCTTTTTGTTGTTTCTATTGTTGCATTTATGGTCATGTATATTTCGAAATTCTTTTTTTTTGTATTGCATGTACGGGTAAAATTTTTTGTCCGTTACTGTCAAATTCATTTAGTTCATTTAGTTTTGCTGCATTTGCTCCTTGCAATTGTATAATTTCCTTCGTTAGATTTATTGTAACTCCTAATCTTGTTTTGCATTTTCCAGTACTTGCTTTCTTCAATGTTTCCTTATATATGATTTTAATGTAGTTCTCCTCGTTGCTTTAGAAAACGCATATTTATAAATAACAGGAGGTCCCGATACAGTCTTTGACTATGGGACCTCCTTCTGTATATTATTCTTTTTTATAACCTGCCTGTTCTATAACGAATAAATCAATTTCATATATATATATATATATATATATATATATATATATATATATATATATATATATATATATATATATATATATATATATATATATATATATATATATATATAATTTATTTTTTATTTTTATTTTGCTTACAGGAGCACGGCAGCTAAGCAAAGTCAAAAGGTTCCTGACAACCCTGCAGCAATTTGCGAGTGACGTTTCACCAGACGTCGGAGAGCGGGTTCACGGCCTCATTCTGGGACTTGTGGTAAGCACGAAAGAAGGCTCCATAGTAGGGGTGGGCGAATATTCCAAGTGGCGAATACGAATCGAATAGCTACTTGGTATTTTCGAGTATTTCAACCTAACCAAAAAATTTCGCAACAACCGAATGTTAAAATCTGGTTACTATTCCTCGTTTCCTAAAAAAAAAGTATCGCAAATCATCAGGAGTGAAACAACGACAAAAGCTTTCGCAGCAATGCAAAAACAAAATTAGCAAGCTTTGGTTTTGGTTTCGCGGCGGAAGCCTACATGACAACCTGCTACTTTTTTTTTAGTGTTTTTTTTTTGTCATTTAGTGTTTTTGGAAGTTCAGTCGTGTAGCAGTTTCATCTTTTACACTACAATTTGCGATCTTTTCCTTGCAGATCACCCTTTTACATGTGTCTGTGGTACACAAGTGCATGACTACCTTTTTCCCCACAACTTCTTCTTTTTCGGCAACCGTTTATGTAGCTCTCTTAGAAAGCTGGTCATAAAGCAGCCACTTTTTTTTTTTTTGAAAAGCTTGTTTTGAAAACCAGGCTCCAAAGTTGTTGAGAGGAAATTGGTGCAGTTTTTTTATGTTTAAAACAGACCATTTGTCTCTGGCAGTTAGCTGAGCTCTTCTGCAGTAACCAGTACAGACATGATCCATAATTATACCAAAATGAATATTTTTGTTGTGAATATTTGCAACTGCCTTTGAATATTCGATTCTATATTCGATCTTTACTATTCGCAATCGATTCGTATTCGTTTCGTATTCTATTCATATTCGAAGAAGCTGATATTCGCAATCTGTTGCTCTCGTTGAACAAATACGTGAACTTTGCTTTGAACGCAAACGTTTATCAGTCTAAACTACCCTGTAAGCAAGCTGCCTTGCCTTAGCTAGTTTTGCGGAAATAAAAATCTACAGATACCTTTATGCTTTTATACAATACATCTGCAGACGGAACATACTTGAATAATGAGACCATTAATTCTGCGCCTTTCAGCTCCCTGCCATTAACCTATACGAATGTCATCAGCCTCTTGTTCAGCTAAGCCAAATTTGAACTTTTGACAAGAGAACTCGTAATGATATATATATATATATATATATATATATATATATATATATATATATATATATATATATATATATATATATATATATATATATATATATATATATATATATATATGCGCTTTCTTATGCGACGTGTGCACGCGTGCTAGGTACCGCCCGATTACTCAAACAACTTCTCTCTCCAACAGAGTTCCACGATATCCATCGAAGACTTCCACCACAGCATTCAAGACATCACGAATTACCCGTTGCGTCCCTTCGTGGTTCCATTCCTAAAGGTAAAGTTTGTTCTTGCTTTTGTTCTCTTTACTCCTTTCTATACGTAGTTTCATGGTTACTTTTCTAATGACGCAACTGAAATGTGCCTTTTTAGTTTTTCTTAGCCCAAACAACCAAGCAATATTCTGCATGACCGTCACTTACAGTCGCATGAAAGAAAGCTCAGTAAAATACTGCGGCCAGAAAGGGTGTACCGTTGGCAGCCGATTTACATTCAAAAGCTCGAATGGACCCTCTTGCTGTTTGCTCGTTTAATAGACCGCTTACACGCTCCTTAATAACGTGATATGCACGTATACGCCGTGCGCACTGTTGCTTATTGGCAGTGTATTTACAGGTAACACGAGCCTTACTCTTCATCTTTACGCAAAGATAAGGCGGTGTTGGCGTCTCGCCGTGACGCTGGAAACCCCTTGTCGTGAAAAGCCAGCGAAAAAGTTGCAAAGAATAGTAGTAATAATTTGGCATTACATTCATAAGTACTTCTTTACTACAAGTGGTGCCCCAATGGTGCAAACAGTAAAAACGCTGTAGTGATGACGTACAGATACACACGAAGAAACACAATTGCAGGAGTATGCACGTAGCACAGGAAAATTCACAAAGCTAGTCCATATAATCGCAGTAATTTCATTATCACCTTCGAGTATGTTACGCTGGCCGACGGGCGAAAAGCAGTCTTGTTGTAAGGACAGGGGCATCTATATTTCTACAGGTTGAACGTAGACAGCTGTGATAACGCCTCTTTACTCCTATTGCTCAATATTTTGTTATCGTAACGTCGCTTCGTTTACTTCAGTCGACTGCACTCCGTCCAACTTGAGGCAAAGCGCAAAAAAAAAAAAAAAACACCAGGACAAGAGAAGGAAACGAAGACACAGCGCTACTACAGCTAAAAACCACCCAGAAAAAAATAAAAACCACCGAGAAGCGTTTGTTTCGCGCATGGAAGGAGTGGTGTACCGTATTCCTTTAGACTGTGGAAAGGAATACACTGGTCAGACGGGTAGGTGCCTCAATGATCGCTTACGGGAACATTCGAGCAATATTAATAATCTGGTAAAGACTGGTCATATAACCGCGCACTGCTCGCGTTGTGGCTGTAAACCCTTGTTCGACAAATCAAAAGTGATATCTATGAACCCAGATCAAGGCACTAGGGAGATCATCGAGGCATTTGAAATTATTAGAAATGGTAAATCTGTAAGTTGCCCATCTGTGGTCGCCGTCAAAAAAAAGTAATCATGTTTCTATCGCGGTAGCGCCCTGTAGTGGATGATTGTGGCGGAAAGAAATCTATGTTGTGATGGCCTGTTGTACGATGGTATATATGTGGTAACCATGTGCAATGAAAATTCAGTTGTTAGTAGCGGTGTCTCGTTTTTTTTTTGCGCTTTGCCTCAATTAACAAAGGGGAAATCAGACATCCACCAGTTCGTAGCAATTGCTACAAATGAAACCCATACGGGTTCCTCGAAAGAAAAGCCTCGCAGTTGAAGAAAAATTCGTCCTGGTCCGGGACTCGAACCCCGGACCACCGCCTTTCCGGGGCAGCCGCTCTACCATCTGAGCTAACCAGGTGGCTAGAAGGTGGCAGGGCGAGGTTATGGAGTACCAAGTAGCCCACCAGTCTGTTCTCTTGCACTCCGACATTGAGACAAAAAGTAAAAGCAAGAAAAATTTTTCATTTACATGCCGAATGGTTAGGGAGGCTCTTTATGCACAACGCACACCCATCCAAACGACCAGCGTTTCAGCTTTGCTTGTGCGAAACAGAATTAACGGGATATCTAGGCTGCCGTCTGCATTGCAAACGTCGTTTGCGTCTGTGTATCCCCAGCTTGCTAGTGGAAACGTGTTTTGATCAGTGTTTTTTCTAGCTTCAGGCTGCCGTTACTTGCCAGTAAACAACACGAGGAATTTCATGTGTACCTGGAGTCGCTGAAACTTACTATCCGCAAGCACAGGTATTTGTTCGGATTATGAAAACTAGACGTAACGTTAGCAAATGTTTGCTGCGGATCTTTACCACTAAGAATGCGCGGCGTTTTCTACGACGTATAATGGCGATACTGGCTCTAATTGAACAAACAGTAACAATGCAACGACTGTCCCACTTGTTTTTGACCACTAGTATATTACGCGTACCCGGAGTGATCGGTTCATTGATGACAGTTGCACACCAAGCAGCGTTAACTATATGTTGAGTAAGCAATCGATTTTCTTACATCAGCTACCTTACTTCTTTTCTGTCTCTTTCTTTTTTCTCTTTGTCCGTTCGGTTCGCACCCGTAGAGCTCGATTCGCATGGCATACGAAATTACTGTTTCGGCCCGCGCACCCGGAGTCACTACGCGGTCTGTGGGCACGCCGTGTCGCAGACTGCGTAGCTCTGGAGAGAGAGAAAATAATGCAGAGAAAGGCAGGGAGGTTAACCAGATGTAGTTCCGGTTGGCTACCCTGCGCAGGGGGAAGGGTTAAGAGGGATAAAAAGAGAAACAGAGTAGAAGGGGGAGATAGAAAGAAAGGGAGACAAGCACGAACAAAGCGCGCACATTACAAAGGCGCTTTTGCCCTGCACACTGATCGGAACTTTGGCTTTCTTCGCGCCCGCTCTGTCGACAGAGCAGGGTACTGTCGGTCCACCCCGCGACGTTTCGGGCCGTCGTACGAATGGTGCGTGAAGCCTGTTCACGTGCGGTTTCGCCGTTGCGTGACCCATCAGAGCACGGAACGGTCCGTCATGTGGATCCAGCTTAAGCATAAGTGCACGGACTGCGACCAGGGTGCAGCGGGAAGAGAGAAAAATTCGTAGTTTGAAATTGGCGACGCGCGTTGTTCTCAGCGCGATGGCACGTGTTAAATAGGAAATTTCATATTATGCAGCGTCGAGGGGATTTGCGCAATGACGTGGCTTCTCCGTATGAACATTGTTTGCAATGAGGGTTTATATCGCCGTATCTTGGCATCACTGAAGCACGCCTCGTGTTATTGTAGTTGTCCTGGTGGCAGTCAACTAAAGAACGAACGTTTTAAAATATACTTGTGCGCTTTCACAAAAACACAATACCGGCTTTATACATTGTGTTTTTAAAAATAGAAAGAGTTAACGGAAGATTTTTTTGTCAGAAATAATCGACGAAGGGTATTTCCTTACAGGATGTTCCAGTTTTCATTTGTGCACTCGGAGATGCCACCACCAACCAAGCACTATTTGATTAACTTTTCAAATCTAATTTATATTTATCCCGTGCGCAAAAACAGCGATGAGTCCAGAAAAGCGTAAGCACTCTCAAAATGTAAATCTCTGTGATTATACTATATACTTAGCTGAAGCTTGAACACACATCCGCCCTCAACCATTTTTGGCTTATCTTTTTGGAAACAACTTTCCGCCTGCGCCGAGAAGGATGTGTGTCTAGGTAAAAATACTTAAAGAATAACGCGTTCATAGCCTTACCGTTTTACAAACGTTCTCCGTAAAAGAAAACGTATGATTCGAGGAAGAAAATGCTCGTTGAAGGAACCTGCCATGAGTACTGGAAGGGGGGGGGGGGAGGAGGGGAGATGACAGTGCGCAGACATCGAGAACGGCGACAATCTCACGCTAAACAGTGACGAACGCCCTGTCGACGCGCACTGGGCAGAATTCGCGGAAGCCCGCCACTGACACGGTGTTGCCTGACGCGCTCGGCGCTCGCAGTCGCACCTGCCGCTGCTGCAGACGGAGCTGGTGCACTACGCGCGAGCCGCCAAGCAGAGCCCCGCGCAGTACCTGCGGCAGCACGAGCAGCTGGTGCTGGACCAGCCGGGCGGAGAGCCGTTCGAGATCTTTCAGCCGGACGCCAAGGAAGGCGCCCCCCTCAAGAGGAGGACGCCCCCGGACGGGTGAGCCAGCGCAGGCTGCTCTACAGCGAGCTCAGCTTAGCCGCATAACTCTTTAGCCATGCGGCGAAACAAGGCTTCGGTGGAGGCCGCCATGTCGGTAATGCGACATGGCCCCGTTTTACGGCAGCACCGGTAATAGGATTCTTATTTTCAACCATTACTTCTTCGTGTTCCATTGTCTTACGACAGAGAGCCCACCTTCTGGCGCATTTGTGTGGTTTTTTTTTTCTCTACATTCGTCTTATCAATAAACTGTCAAGGGTAAAACGGACGCAGACCAAAAAACACTAAAAGAAAAGGAACGAATTGGTTCCTTTTCTTTTAGTGTTTTTGGTTGGCGTTCGTTTTGCCCTTCACTATGAGTAGACCCGACCAAGCGAGTTTTTGTTGAACTCCTTGTTTCATCAATCATGACATTAGAAGTAACGAAACGAAAGCATATTATCAAAAAGAACACTGTCGCGCTTTATTGTGTTCTTGCCCTATGTAATCTTTCTTTTCCGTGTTGTTGAATTTTTTTTATTTAAAAGGGAATCAATAAATCGCATACATTTCATTAGAAACTGAACAAATATAGCATCCATTGCATATCACGCGCGCTGCTTCAAGCGCACGTGACTCGCGAAACTCAGCACTCAGAAATAACACGTGATTATTTCTATCTCACTACTGGGTTACACAAGACAGCATATCTTTTTTTTTTTTGCACCTGGTAGAAGGAGATGTTGGGGCACAAACAGAGTGCCGGCTACTCCTTGGTAGCCCAGTTACATATGTAGTTTTGTATACCTGTGCACATAGTTTTTGGCAGAAAGAGAGCGTTAGAAATGGGTGGCAAAGTCAGTGAGGTTAACCGAAAGACTTCTGGTTTGCTACTCAGCACTGGGGAAATGGTCAGGGGGGAAAGAAAGGCAGAAAAAATAGCGGAGAAATAGTAAAGGCGCTTAATAAAATAGTGGAGGCGGGAAACGTTCGTAAGGACTATTGTACCTCTAATAGGCCACTCGAACGTAAAAACTTCAAGAGTGCCTTGGCTGACTAGTTGTGTGACGATTGCATAGATCGGCGTTGCAGGATTGTCGGCTTCCGAAGCGGCCGGTCGTCAAGACGGGTCAGCGCGGTCGCGAGTGGCTGCCTGTGTACGCAGGGCAAGGGCAATGGAGTGGTGAATAGTTTTCTCGCTGTCGCCGAGGGCCCATGCAGCGCTATCATCCCTTTTAATGTTTTAATGTTGGGAAGACGACGAAGTGTCTTCTTGTCAGAACGCTTGTTTCTGTGCTCTCTGAATTTTTGGTGAAATCTTCGCCTTTCGAGGTGCCTCGCCTCCCCGTCTTGCGACCATGGACGCGGAGCATGCCAGAGGCCCGCCTGGCCAGAAGTCATCACGGCTGTCAACCGCAAGGAAGCGAGTTGGCTCCACCAGCGACACCGAGGACACCGAGCTGTACTCTGTCGGAAGACGACTCATCCGACGACGGCTTCATACCCGTCCGGAGTAAGAGGGCGAAGAGAAAGATCGCCAACACAGCGCCGTCAACTCCTGCGAGCACTACGACTATGAAGTCAAGGCCTGCACGCTGGCCACACGTCATCATCTTTATGCCGGAAGAACCGTCAAGCAACCTACGGTTGCCGAACAGGCAAGCCCTATCCATTTTTCTGGAACGTGCGGTGCCGGATCAAATTAAAGACATCAGAATAAACCCACGCAAGAATATACTCGCCATAGACGTGTACAACGCGAGTGCGCTTGGAACACTTCAAGAAATCACGGAGCTAGGCGGAATCAAAATGCGCCCCTTCATCCCGATCGACGACACATCGATAGCCGGTGTAATTTACGACATTGACATTGCCATTCCCAATGATGATTTACCTAGCCTCATCAAGCCGGCAAACGAGGGCACGATCATCACGCAAGTGCGCCGTCTTGGGAATACGCGCTGCGTAAAAGTAACTTTCAAGGGGGATTGCATACCATCCCAAGTTAAAGTCGGACATTTTCGACATCCGGTTCGACCATTCATCCAGAAGCCGCTTCAATGCCATCAGTGCTTCAGGCTAGGACACGTCAAGCGCGTGTGTCCCAACTCGCTACTGTGTCCCCGTTGCGCTGAACCTCATGCAGAAGAGACCTGTGGTGCCAAAGTTCTGAAGTGCGCCAACTGTAGCGGGCCTCACGTAGCCTCGTCGAAAGACTGTCCCCGCACCAAGAGGGAGCGCGCGGTTCTGAAGCAAATGGCCAGAGACAATTCGGCCCACAGGGAGGCAGCTGAAGTAGTCCGGCGTCGGCGTCGACGTCGGCACCGTCGTACGTCTTCAAAGAAGGTGCATGCGCGAAGCGATAGTACCCGCTCCACTACGGTACCACTTACTCGCGCCGCGAAAGGGCCCACCACTTCCACGAGGGAATCAGATAAAACTCTTTCTTTAGAGGAATGGCCTACGCTACCGAGCCGCTCCCTTGCTAAGGAACCTCAGAAGGTCACGGCCCCACCGGAGCCTTCTCTGGCCATTGATGATTCGCCTAAACCAGATCGTCAAGTCATTTTGGTGCTACGTTCCCTCATGGAGGCCATCCGAACGATTTTAGTTGAGATGGGGACACCGTCTGCTCGAAGCGCACTTAAAGTGCTGGACGCCTTAAGCCCAGTGCTTGAATCCCTCAACTAGAAAGATGGCTACCCATACCCCATCCTTCCGAAAAGAAGTCAAGGCAGCGTCCGTCATGCAGTGGAACGCCAAAGGGCTAAAATCACGAATTTCAGATATCCGTCAGTATGTGTACACCAATGTGTTTCCACTCATCGTCACTTGTGGGCCCAACTTGTCGAAACCAATCAGACTGTCAGGGTACGAATGTTTCATGTCATCGACAAAAAGTGCATGCAGCAAAATCATCGTTTTTGTTCTTCGTGAACTCACCTATGTTTTGCAACCAATTGCGCCCTACGACGACAATCAGTATATATGCATCACAGTTAAAAAAAAATACACTTGTTTACTCTCATAGGCATGTATATATCGCCTTCCAGCAATTTCGACACTAAAAGATTAGCGGATATCTTGAGTGTTTGCCCCGCCCCATGGGTCATCATAGGAGATTTCAATGCAAACCATCCAGCATGGGGAAGTACAAAGACAAATGCAAGAGGACGAAGATTATCAAGCATCGCCTACAACTATGGCCTTACTCTCTTGAACGATGGTAGCCCCACCTTTCTTCGAGGCGCGACATACGGCAGCTGCCTCGACCTTGCTTTCGTCTCCAACTCTCTCGCCAGATGTGTGAAGTGGTTTCCAGATATTGAGACGCACGGGAGTGATCACATTCCCACCTATCTGAACATCAAAGGCTTGTCGTCTAGATCTGGCCCACGGAATACCATTCGGACGATTCAATGGGCCAACTTCAAATCTGATATGGAAGATGCCTGCAGCGAGGGCCTACCCTCTGGGTTAGACCAAATAATTAAAAGATACGATGCGAAACGCCACTCGCATGCTGACGATCTCTTACACGCGAAACGACTTCGACATAGAATTAGTGCGACTTCGCGCACTTCGTCGCCGGGCGGAACGTCGATATCGGCGTACAAAATCAATCCATGACCTTAGGGCAGCCAGGAGGGTACAAAAGAAGATTCAGTGTTGAATGGATAGATTAGGCAGCCAGGAGGATACAAAAGAAGATTCAGCGTCGAATGGATAGATTAGCGTCTGAACGTTGGGTAACGTTTTGCCAGACACTTGACCCCCGCAAGCCGCTGTCTCACATTTGGAAAACGGTGCAAGGTCTGCGTTACCTTCCGGAACAGCGTTTTCCATTCAAGGCGCTCGCGCTTTTCCAAGGGCGGCAAGACATCGATGTCGCAGAAGACTTTTGCGCGCGGATGGCAGACCAAGCGACACGTCCAGATCTTCCAGCCCGAGATGACGTCCCCCATTCCCGTGATTGCCGCATGGACCTTCCTTTTACAATGGAGGAGCTCGAGGCGGCACTAGCTCTCTGCAGGCGCTCATCATCTCCGGGTCCAGATGGTATATCATACCGAGCCTTGCGCTATCTCGGAGAATCCGCACGGATAGCACTATTGAGTCTCTACAACACCTCATGGCAGGAGGGAAATGTTCCTGACGAATGGAAAGTGAGCCGCCTGGTGCCAATCTTGAAGCAGGGCAAATCCCCGCTAGAGCTCACCTCTTACCGCCCAATAGCGTTGGCCAGCTGTGTAGGAAAGATAATGGAACGGATGATCCTTGGCCGCCTGGAATGGTACCTTGAATACTACAAGATCTATCCGAATTCCATGGCTGGTTTCTAACGTGACCGCTCTTCCATCGACAGTGTAGTTGATCTCGTTTCATATGTCCAGCACGAAAGGTCCCGTAAACGTTTATCTGCAGCTTTATTCTTAGATGTGAAAGGGGCATACGATAACATATTACATGAGGCGATTCTCGACGCTCTTGTGACGGTTGGCCTAGGTGGTCGAGTATTTTTGTGGATTGCAAGTTACCTATCTGCAAGATCATTCTATGTGTTAGCTGACGATGGCCCAACTACGCGACGCTATACCAGCAGGGGCGTTCCTCAAGGCGGTGCTCTCAGCCCGACGCTATTCAACCTCGCTCTTATTGGACTTGCTGAACACTTGCCAACTACCACCAAAATTTCAATATACGCAGACGACATCTGTGTCTGGACTTCGGCAGTCACACGTCCTTAGATACGTGCACGGCTTCAAAGAGCGGCTACTTTGACAGCGAGCTACTTGTGTGAACAAGGTCTGAGCATATCGCCAGAAAAAATGCGCCCTAGGGACATTTACTCGCAAACCAATGACGCCTTATGTCATCTCAATCAATGGCCGGACCATTTCCTATGTCTGAACCCACAGATTTCTTGGCGTAATTATCGACCGAGACCTCAGTTGGAGCCCGCACGTGGCCTACATGAAACGGCGCCTGACAGCAATCTCCCAGTTGTTTAAATACTTGACAGGAAAGACGTGGGGGATGTCAGTAGACGCAATGCTGAGACTCTACAGAGCTCTCTTTCTCGGTTTTTTAAGATACAGTATACCTGTACTGAACAACACCTGCAAGACAAATGTTCGTGTTCTGCAGGCAGCACAAGCTCAAGCACTCAGAGTTTGTCTTGGTTTGCCCAGATGCACGTCTACTGAGGCAACTATTGCGATTGCTCGGGACCATCCAATGCAAACTCACATCACGGTGGAAGCCCTGAGAACGCATATAAGACATTTTGCACGTGCCCCCTATCACCACCTTGCAACACTACCTTCAGACAGGCACCAAACATCATTCTCTAAAACTATCGTCAAGTACAACGACAAACTTCCCTCGGGGTTCACCGCTGCATCTAAACCACCGATACCCCCTTGGTGCCTTGTCAGCCCCACAGTACATCTCAGCGTACCAGGAATCGGGAAAAAGTCTGAGCTGTCGTCGCCTGTGCTGAAACAACTGTCTCTGCTTCTTCTGCACGAGAGGTACGCGGACAGTGCACATATTTATACTGATGGTTCCACAAACATCCAGTGTTCGTCCGGTGCTGTGGTCGTCCCAGCAAGAGGTATTACCATCAGCTTTAGGACTGACCACCCAGCGACATCTACATCTGCGGAACTAGCTGCTCTTCGCGCTGCACTTTGTTTCGTCAATCGGGAACCACCTCGACAATGGTCAATTTTCAGTGACTCAAAGGCAGCCCTACAATCTGTGCTATCAGCTCTGCGTCGCGGGCCATTCGAACAGCTCGTGCTCGATATTAGATGCCTACTCCATACATCACATGAGAAAGGACATCACGTGACGTTTGAGTGGCTGCCAAGTCACTGCGGCGTCATAGGAAATGAAGACGCCGATAAAGCCGCTAAAGACACACAGGAAGAGGCCATACCACTTTCACGGTCCGACGCAGCCAGCAGACTTCAAGTGCTTGCACGGGAGATCACACTTTCTCTATGGTGCACACCAAGCAGCCAGACCAACCGCAGCAATCGTCAACACGACCTGCCCTCATTGATGCATCTCTGTATGCCAACTGGACTCCGCCGAAGTGAGGCCACCCTGCTTTATCGCTTATGGCTAGGGGTGGCCTTCACGAAATCCTACTCGTTTCGCATTGGACGCTCTCTGCAACGCCTGTCTTTGCGAGGAGATGCTGGAACACATTCTGTGCGACTGTCCTGAATATAATGTTCAGAGACAGTCCATGGCGTCCGTTCTAGCGCACCTGGGCAATAGACCATTGTCAGTTGCAACCATTTTCATATATCGCCGACAGAAGATATCGCAGCTGAAGGCGACGAAGGGACTATTTCGGTTTATGAAGGATACGGGCTTGGACAAGCGGCTGTGACAGTGATGTCGCGTACCGCGCAAGAGTGATGGACTGTAACTGACGATGTGTTTGCTGTGTTATGTGCTCTCTCTCTCTCTCCTCCCATCTTTCATCCCCCCATCCCGCTCCCATGTGTAGGGTAGCAAACAGGTTAGGCTAAACTGGTTAACCTCCCTGCCTTCCTTCTCCACTTTTTCCTTCCTTCCTTTTAATGTCGAAAGCAAATTATTTTTTTTTTTTTTTGTAGAAGCGATGCCAAGCCACAGTCGGCAAAGTACTGTTGTCTCGTGTCGGGATAGTCTAGGCGGAGGACGAAGTCGAAGACACGGGTCCAGTCGATGTAGACGTCCGTGCTAGAAACTAGGTGTGTTCCACGACGATTGTGGGGAATCATTCGCAAGCACTTGAAATTTCGCCGCTCCGTTTGTTCATGACAGTGATATCGGTTTCTGCGCACCCTATTCATGAGCAGATCGAACAGCTTCATCAACGTTGCCCATTAGGCCACAGTGACCTGGGAGCCACTGAAATGTGACGTCGTGTCCATGCTCGACGAGCCGATGAAGGAGCTCTAGGATTTGTAGAAATGGTTGTTGGTAGAGTCCATGGCGTAAAGCGGAAATCAATCAATGTTAGAGCTGCCTTAGAGACACTCAAAAACACTCAATTTTTGGAGCGGTGCCTCACGAATCAGACGAAGTGCGCTACGAAGGGATGCAAACTCCGTGACTGTCGATGTCGTCTAATGGAATGTCTTAAACTTTGCGGTGGTGATTTTCGTAGCAAAAATGACTGATTCAGCAGACTCGTCCATGGTGCTTGAATCATCAGTGTACAGATGGGTATATTCGTTGTATTTTTCATACAGCAAGAGCAACGAAAGTCGTTTGAGAGCTGTGCCTTCTTCCGAAGTCCCGGTACTGTCAGTCGAACGTGTGGCTGAGCCAAGCACCAAGGGGGAAATAAAACTCTCACTGTAGTGGCGTAAACTGATGGAAAGTGTACATGATAAGGCAGTATCGTCTGACAAAAAAGAGGCACGTGGTCGGTCGTCTGGAAGTGAGGCGAGATGGTGGAAATGGGCGTGAGCAAGGTGCCTGACGTGTTCTCTGATCACTTCCGTAACAATTTTAGTCGTAGCTCGATAGTCACGTGTAATTGCAATCTTTCCTGCTGTGGAGGTACATCGCAGCAACCGCAGACCAACCCTACCTGAGCCTGAGCACTTTCGATTGTACAAATGTTAGCTCTGCACTTATTGGTCAGCACTGGTAAGCTGTATCGTAGACACCCAAGGAAGAGCGTCCTATACAGTTGCATCATCGTGTGTACTGAAGTACCCCAGGTTTTTACTCCAAGAAGTTTGAATAAATTAGAAATGGCTGTCAGGCGCTTTTCTTTATGTAGGCCATGTGGTGACTCCAACGGAGGTCACGATCGTTGATGACCCCTAAGAATCTGTACTTCATGACATAAGAGATATTTTGTCCGTTGGTAGATATGGCGTACGAAGTCATTGGCTTCCGGCTAAACGCGATTAACGCGCATTTTTCTGGAGAGATCTTGAGGCCTTGTTAGCTAATGTTTGTCAACATCAACGTCACAGAATTCTTTAGCTTTTTACGCACCTGAGGACGTTTCAAACCAGATGCCCAGACGCATATGTCACTTCACTGCATTTGCTTTTAGCAGAAGGAGCAAAACAGTTAATGCACGTACAACAACGTTAGCGCATAGTGACCAAACAACATCCGATGGCGTTACTGTGCGTAGTATTAACAATATCGTTTCTTCATTTCTTACACTGGACTACACGTGCATTTCAGTCGTAGATATGTTCGAAAGACATAATAAAAAGAAAGCTAATGAATCGCTTGCAGGTGCGAAGACGAGCAGCCACGGACCATAAAGGCAGAAAATATATATTGAAACAGAGCTAATATTTTATTTAATGCAGACCATTAGATGTGCACTTAGGCTGTGTCATAAAGAAATTGTTGGTTCTATGAAAATTAATGATGTTCCTTCAAAATGAATTTGACAGCGAATAAGCATAAGTACAGCCGACGGTGTTCCTTACCGTTGGTATGACCATAAGATAAGGAATATGCTCCCCGTAAGAACTATTATATTGCTTTATAACTTAACAAGACAGGTACTCCAAGGAGTGTTTTCATTTCTCAACGTTTCTTTTTCATTAGCGTGATGCACAGGAATTCTTTTCTGCCGAAAAAATCCGAGGACACCTAAGCACTTCTTATGAGTTGTGAATGCGGAAACATTAATGTCCACTGGAACGCCGATGAGCGGCCCTTCGAGTTATGAACTCGCGGTCAGGCGAGCACATTGAGACGCTTGGCTTGGCGCATTTTGATTTGGCCGTATCGGAGGCGCAGTTTGAACGCAAGCGAGAGCTCGCGCCGACAAGGAACGCGCAGATAACACAGGCGTCCGAGAGCGAGGGCGGCGATGCCCCCACGCAACACCTGGTGCGCTATCCGCACAGCAGGTTTTCCCTTTCGCCCACTCTGCTCCGTCGAGGCGCGCTCGTGACGTGGCAGCATAGTTGACGGTAATTTAGGTGCCGCGTTTCGCTTGTCCAGACGACAGACGCCGGCTTTTTCGCTCACCGAGCCATCTGATGCTTTCGAATAAAAAAAGAAAAATCCTAATAGCAAGAAAGAATGAGGAACATCCGACCAGACGATGGCTAGTTCAGTGTTGTCTGGGCTTCACTGGCAATTCAAAAGAGCACGTGCTGGTGTGTTCGGGGGTGGTTTGCTTTCTGCCGTCTAGTCTGTCGGTGCCATAAGCGCTTTTCCGCCATACCAGCACCGCATCGATAAATTCCTGGGCTATATACTTATAACACCGGTAACGCGAAAAATTCGCCAGGCGTTTTGGAACCAGTCGCAACCAGCCAATGGCATGTGGGGTGGGGCCTGACGCTGATGAGCTTCCCGTAAACCAGGAACTGAGCCCGCTTTCACAATTTTTTACGTTCCCTCTGCACTTGTCTATTGTGGCGTGTCCTCCAGCACTTGTGGTGTGCACCCGATCACCTTCCAGTGAGGAAACACCTTTACGTAAGAGAACTTTTGGGTATGATAGAGAAGATGGGCGATTGTTTCCCCGCAGCTACAGTTATTGCGCGTACGGTTTAAGCAGTGCAGTATCCTCCTCTCCTTCTTGGTCTTTTTGTCTGGCTCTATTAACGCAGTAGTGATCGGAAAGTTGCTTCCACGCAGCCGTCCTCAGCAGCCCCTGGGGCGAGATCTAATGCTCGTCTCGTTTCTGCATCGCAGTCGGCCGAAGGAGAACGGCCACGCGGCGTCAGCGGTCGCTGCAGCGGTGGTCCTGGAGGAAGGCGGCCCCCCGGCGGCCAAGCGCCACCAGCCACTCTCGGCGAGTCCCGGGACGGCGAGGCTCAGCCCCGGTGTTGGTGCGCACGCCGCCCACCCGCCGCCGGCCGCCTTCCGCTTTGAGGAAGCGTCGGCGCCGCTATTCCGGGACCGCTACGACCGCTACGATCGCCTCGACAGAGATTTCTATAGGCCTTGCTACGGTATGTACGGCCCACTTCTTGCGAGCTAGGCCAGTGGCTTATTCTCTATAGTAACACAAAGTCTGTGCGCTGGACTACGTGACGTCAGGCTAGCTTCTTTCCACTGCCAAGCACGGCGCGACGAAAGTATGACGGCTATAAGCTCCGCCGCTTGCTTGCAGTAGACCTCATTTGGATGCATGACCGTCGGTACAGTTAGCGTGAGGTTACGGCACCGAACCTCTAAGCCTTGCGTTCCTCACGAGGCATTGGCTGGACTAGTTCGTGGTCTCGAGTGGCGTCGTTGGCTCGGGAAAAAAAAAAAAGGTGCGCGAACTGCAAAACGTGGTCTCACGAAAACAGGTGTGGCCGGCGTTCGTTCAATCCGGGGTTGCACGCGACAAAATTGGTCCATCCATCGTATGACGTGCGCAGATGTGCTCGTGTTATTAATACTAGCTAACGAAGAGAGACGTGTAAAAGAAGGCGGAAATGCCGGGAGCTTAACTAGAACAGCGAGTCTGGTTTTCCACTATACACTGGAGAAAGATTGGCAAAAATACTACAGGCGAAGAGCGCAGCAGCTTTAGCGTGCTGTGTCGCCAATACAAGCCGTTTAAGCTTAGTCAGTGTTAATGGCTCAAGTGTGTCAGCCACAAAACGTGGAATAGCGTCATTATCGTTTCATGTGTCCATCGGCAAGATTGGCCGTCCTGCATGTCTAGAAAAAGCGCAGTTACAAAAAACTACCCTATTCAATTTCGGTTTTATTCACTTAAATCTGAACTACGCATTTGAAAAAGAAAAGAAAGTAAATAGGCAAGCAGCAAATATAGCAGCAGTCTTTTCAAAAAATACAAATGTATTCAGACGAACCTTCGCAAGTTGTCTTCCAAAGTTTATTATTTGGAGAGGCGGATATTGAAGAAAAAAGTAGTACGTTAATGTATACATGCGCCCACTGGCTCTGCCCGTGCATCCTAAGTTATGGTTATATGACTGAATGCTAACGACGGTCGCAAGCCAGTGGCCCCTATGTTTAAACATGTTTAAAACATGTTGGCATCGCCCACGCGACTGCACCGGAGATGGGGCCTTCGAACAGTATAGAGAAGTCACCACGCATGCGCCGTTGACGTCTGCCGACCGTTTTAATGCGACAGCATTAAGGCTGACTACACCCACCTATATGTATCCGTCTGACGAAAAAAATATAGGTCGATCCCGAAGGCAGTGCAGTCACATAAAGCGTCTCTTAGCGCTGGCGGCAACGAGGGCAGAATGCGAGAAACTGGCACTTCACGCACGCGCGACAGTTTTACGCGAGAGAATCGTGCGTGCGACCGCGGCCCGACGGTTCGAGCATTGGGCTGCTCTGCTGGTGCACGCAAGTTCGGCCCCACCATCGGCCGTGCGTTTTCTTGTGACCTTATAGGCGGACTTCGCCCACTTTGGTAGGTATCCGACAGAAAACTCGAAGTGCGTTGAGCGCACTCTAGCGTCCTACAGCGTGCACGAAATCGCAAGTTTGTACGATGTGCAGAAACGACACTTAGATAAATCACAGTGTGCAAGGTCACCCGTGACGCGCGCGCGCGAAAGCCGTCGAGACGTCGCAGTCACCACAATCTAAATGTGCGATTGCATACTTGGAGAGGTAGCGGTACTAAGTTGTGGCCTAGCTTTCTTTCTTTTTTTACCTTTCTAGGAAGAAAGCTGCAGAAGGAACAAAATCAATAGAAGGTTAATATGAATCTGTTATAACGACTGACATCATTTGCATACACGTCAGCGGTCTTAAGTTAGATTATAAGTACAGTGCACCAGCGGACGGAAGATTGAGAGGAGAGACAGGTACAAGCGCGGGACACCCAACTAAGATATGAAATCGCCCCCCCCCCCCGCCCTCTTGTTCGTAGTAATCTTCTGTCGGCTTGCGCGCTGTTTCTCTAATGAATTATTAACTACTCCGGTCGCATACCTTGATAAAGCCGAGTATGTTATTGAGTTATAAGCTATGTATACACTTAGAATGCTACAAGCTAGCGATTTAACCTCGCAAAGAAAGAGCTGTCTTGTTGCCCTCATGCTTCTGGTATGTCACAAGGTGAAAGAAAGTGATCTGTGTTAACACTCTACAACGGCCAGTGGCGTCGCAAGAAGTACCTCGTCGCAGCAGGCCGCATTAGGAGCCGAATTTCAACATGTCATCGCTAGCTTTGCGCGATGCCTACGCGGAGCGTGCCTGAAGAGGCCATTTTTGATAACAGTGCACGTTCACTGTACCGAAATTTAAATGGCACGCTGTCTTGTTCCTTATCGCTAGGAATGCTGCACAGGGATTACCCCGAGGACCGCGACATGGAGGATGAGTGGAAGAACATCAACACTGTGAGTACTAAATTCAATGCTACTAAATTCAACTGTCAAGACATTCAGAGCGCGATGTCACTGTAATTTCTAATCCCTGCAAAAGACGGGAATGCTGGTATACAAGAAAATGTGTTTTGCATTCCCTTGCCTTCGACTCTACAGGGTGTCCCAAGTAACTTTAGCCAAAGTTTAAAAATACTCAAATGCCCCGTAGCTGGACAGAACAAAGGTAACGTTGTTTTCCGTCGCTTGGAGATACTCAAGCTATCTTTTTTCATTCCGCCTACTTAGATAATTAGTCTTATTTAATTAATCAACTTGTCAAATATTTTAGTTAGATGAAAAGTGTCAGTCAGAAAATTGTAGAGCGACCTGAAAAACTCCCGATACAGCTGTCTGTTGCTCCATGCGTGCTTCATAAAAGTGTTTTTCCGAGCGTGAAAGAAGCCCGCGAATATACGCAATGTGCCTCGAGCGGCCAGTCGCGCGGCAATTTTGCGTGCATTTGCGGGCTTCTTTCACGCTCGGGAAAACACTTCCATGTAGCGCGTATTGAGAAACAGAAAGCCGTATCGAGAGTTTTTCAGGTCGCTCTACAATTTCTCACTGACACTTTTCATCTAACTATAATACTTGACAAGTTGATTAATTAAATAAGTCTAATTATCTAAGTAGGCGGAATGAAAAAAGATGGTTTGAGTATGTCCAAGCAACGGCAAACAACATTACCTTTGTTCTGTCCAGCTACGTGGCATTTGCATATTTTTAAACTCTGGCTAAAGTTAGCTGGGACACCATGTATAATTATTCGTTGGTGACCTCTGCTTTGCCAGCATGCTACTAAGAGATAACGTCTTTTTTTATGTATAAACAGAGAGGTCGGGGACAGACTGCCTATAAAAAGTCTAAGAGTGCTGTCAGTGGCGTGATAGGGTGAATGGAATAATGCGTAAGTTTATTATTTTTATTTTACCTTTCACTGACGCCCACAAGAAGCCGTCACACTACCCTTAACATTGGTATCCTAAAATTTTGTTTAAGAAGCGATATTTCCAACTTCGTCATATCACAAGTAAAATGGAATTAAGTCGCGTAACGAAAGACTGCGCGTCCTATAATTCTGTGCTTCGCTGCAGCAAGCTAACATGTTATCAGGGAGTTGCAGTAGACATTTCACAGTATCTATCGCTCTCAACACATTAGCATTCCACTTGAAGCGCAAATGTATTCAAGATCACGCCAAGACCAGAGATTCCAGAGCCAAAAAGAGAGAGAGAGTTGCCGTTTCCGAGCATCGTATAACGCGAAGAGCCGCAGCAGGTGCGTGGTCATTAGCTTCGCAGTGTGGGAACACGCGCTGCTTCTCTGGTGCGCAGATGCTGAACTGCATACTGGGCATGGTTGAGAAGACGAAGCGCGCCATCGCCATCCTGCAGCACCGCAGCCAAGCGGAGCGGCCCGATTTCGCAGCTTCCGTCTGGACGGGCAGCCGGCGCCACCTGGACGTCGACTACGACCTCAAGAAACGGGACCTCATGGCGCACTACAAGTCGGCCGCCGAGATCGACAGGGTCTCCGAGGTCCGGCGTCGCGCAGGTGAGCTTTCCGCGAGTCGCCCGAGAGCCCTCAGCCACATATTGTTTGACGTCCACGTTCCCCCCACCTACTTATCGCTTCAACGCACAGTAATTAGCAAAAGATACGATAAGGCTCCCGGAGCAAAAGACTGCAACGGGATCCAGGATGTGGAGAGTAAATGCACTTCGCGCCGAATTGCATGGAGTAGCATTTATCTTCTTCGCAGCAATCTAGATGGACATACATACATACATACATACATACATACATACATACATACATACATACATACATACATACATACATACATACATACATATACATACATACATACATACATACATACATACATACATACATACATACATACATACATACATACATACATACATACATACATACATACATACATACATACATACATACATACGCGCTTTTGTACGCCCGGTGGTTGGCGTCCCTTAACTTTGGGTGTACAATACCTAAAACTGCCTAATGTCCTTCGTACGCAAGAATAGCGGCAAATTAAATGCTGATAATAAGCACACGTTGAGCGCTGGTTCTCTGAGATTGGGCGGATGGACAGTATCGCCAATAATGCAGTTGGTTATTACGAGTTGGTGCCTCCGGTACCGATGGCCACACATTCACGCGTTACCTTTAACAAATTGGAGCTTCGCATTACAGAAAGGACCGGCACAATGAGCGCCACAGCTGTGCTTTCTTTTATTGTCTTCCGCTTGCGTGCGACAGATTCCATATTGGATGGCAGGGGACATGTCTGGCTATTAAACGCACGTATAGAGAACGTTGCAGCTTCTTTATTCATCTCTTAGGTTTAAGTGGGAAATGCTTGTTTATTGATATGCCGGCAGCATAAGTATCACGTGTCCTCTAGAAGTAACGAACAGTGCAGAGCGAGCCAGGTGCGCTTGCATATTGAATGAAACAATGCGAAAGTATGGCACACGAGATGGACTGTCTTCCTTTGTTGGTGCTCTTTTTCTATTTCTTTGTCTTCGCTGTTTATTAATACTTCGAGATAGATGCGTGTTGTCCTCCCCGTGATGGTTAACCACCGTGGTAGCTTGGTGCCATTGTGTTGCTGAGTACGACGTCGGCAGGTAGAATCGCGACACCAATAGCCGCAGTCCAACAAAAACAAAAACAAAAAAATATTGTGTACTTCGACTTAGGGTTACGTTAAATAACCCACGTTGATGAAAATAAATCGGCAACCATCCACTACGACAATAAAACTTGGTGCTGGGCTAGTTGGTGATGCATTCTTTTCGATATGGCGATAAAGAAGGCTTGTGCAGTTCGGTTGTGCGTATGTGTTGTGATTCTTTTAAATATAGAACTTTTTTCGAAAAATAAACCAGTTGTCAGTAGCGTTTCCTCGTCGTCGTGTCGTCTTTTCATCGTGTGTCCGTCCTTTTTAGCGCTACCATCAGTTTTAAAGAATCCACTACGACGTCTGTCACAGACCGCATGCTCTCTTTGGACGTTAAAACCCATCATTTCACTTGGACCGTGCGCCGCTCCAGTGCGCGGCAAGCTGTCAGCGCCAAATAGCGGTTTGCAGAGAAACAGTCGATGCCTAAGTTGTGGCCGTCCTGCAACGTGGGCCGTGGACACGTTTAGCTCGGCGACCGACCCCGGGTATTAGCATGGAGTCATGATGGCCTTTCAAGAACGTGGAAGGCTTTACCCATTATTTGTGATGTGAAGTGCCCTTTAAGAACTGTGGTCGCGGACACAGCATAAGCAGCAGAAAGCGTTGGTTTTTTGGCAGGTTGGTAAAGCGAACGCGGAAAAGAGGCAAACTTGTGAGGGGTCTTCCATGGACATCGTCTAAGTTTGATGCATTGAATTTCCTAGGATTCCTATCGACTCCCATTGGCCAGTGTGCGCTTGGAGGTTGCAGTTCGGTTCGACACGATTAGCAGTGTGTCACAACATGGCAAGGTAATGAACGAGAGCACGGGAAGGCCGAAACACTAAAGCTAACACATAAAACTTTCAAGGAACAGCAGTTTCATGTAAAGGATAAGATCTCCCTTCAAAACACACCATCCACTGAGTTCGTATCGAATTTTTATCGATTTTCATCTGACTTACACTTACTCCATCTAGATTGAGGCTTGGTTTCGAACCCTGTTTGAACCTTCTTCAAATAGGGTTAGAAGAAAGTTCTTGGAAAACTTCGAACAGGGTTGCAGCCACTGCAGCAGCGCTGAGAAGTACGTGTCGCGTTCTTGCAGAGGAGGCGGTGAACGAGGTCAAGCGGCAGGCCGTGGCTGAGCTGCAGAAGGCCGTGTCGGCCGCTGAATCCAAGGCCAGCGAGCTGGTGGCAGCTGAGCGCACCAAGATGGAGCGGCTGCTGGGTGAGGCGCGACGCCAGGCGGCGGAGGAGGCGCTGGCCGCCGTCAACCACCAGGAGGACTCAACCGAGGTGAGTGCGCCGCTTCCAGCATTCGTCCCTTCCAACGGGGCTTGCGGAAGCGCCTGTGGTCGGGCCAAGACCACTGAGGAACGGATGTGTATTTAACCTGGTCTCCTTGGTTTTTCGACCCCTTAAAGCAGAACTGCTGGAACTGCGGACGCAAGGCAAACGAGACATGCAGCGGCTGCAATGTGGCGCGCTACTGCGGTGCCTTCTGCCAGCACAAGGACTGGGAGAACCACCATCGCGTGTGCGGCCAGCCGTCCTCGAGCCCCAGCAGCAGCGGCGGAGGCCCTGTCGGCAAGCGCAGTCCCACGCCGCCCCGCAGGCTAGAAGGCAAGGTGGACTCGCGCCACTAACAGCGCTGATGCCATCATCGCCACCTGCAGCCCCGGCCGCCGACCACCGGGGGCGCCGCAGCGAGCGAGGTGCTCCCAAGATAGTGCGCGTGCGTAAATGCCCTCTGTGTACGGGTCGCTGCGAAAAGGCATGTCGAGGGCGTCCTCGGTGAGCGTACGCTTGCTCCTGGGCAGAGCAGAGATCAGACTGCGCTTGTTCAAGGCCCGATAGGAACTACGTTCTACGCACCCTACGGCTGCAGCAAGTTCTACAGCAGGAACGAACTTTGCTGCGCTCGCAGACTGGCCGCCCCTGCAGGATGTTTGGCGATTCTGTGTTTGATTTAGAGGTAAAGGACGGCCCTGTTCTTGTTTGCATCATCGTAGGACGCAAGTCATCATTTTCTTCGCTTCGCCAGAGTGCTACGAACGCAAAAGCACCGCAGAGACTCTTGGTGTCTGGCGCTCGCGCAAACGTTGCGGAAAACGCAGTACACTACTGCACTACGTCTGCTGAATCTCATTTTTTAAAATTTCTTTGTGGTCTTGTGTTCGCGAAGACCGATGCTGTGTATGCCGCAAATGTTTGTTATATTGTGTCAAAAAGGTATTTCTGTTTATTTTGAGCCAAACAGGGACATGTTATTTTCGGTTAACTGTAACCAAGGTTATGGCTGCTGTTAGGAAGAAAGTGGTCGCAGCGAGCGATAATATCCGGTTGGAGCAGCCATGGCGCGCCTTGATGTACCAACGCGTAGCTGACTAAATCGCTCCGCCATGCTGTTGCAAACTGTGGTGGCGTTGCCTGTACAGCAGTGAGATTTCTGTAGTGCTGTCGTCGCAAATGCATCAAGCGTGCTCACGCGCACACGCACACACACACGCCTAGCGTGCCCCCTTCGTGCGTTGTCACTAAGAACGCGACAAAAAGGGAGGAGGAAAGCTGCCACTGCGTTTTCTCTTGCTTTGTGTGTCACTGCACATGTCAACCGTTGTGTGTCATGAACTGTAAAGAAAGTGTGTCAATTTAGAAAGAAAAAAGTCCGTTGGAGCAAGACCGCTCGCGGCGTGCCGGCGGTTCTCCCCTCGTTCGGACGAGGGTTCGTCCATGCTTCGCGCCCCTTTCCCACTCGCACCCTTGCTATCTGTAATCACACTTTTCGCCGCACTGTAGCGGCCATGACCAGCGAGACTGCTGTAAGCAGACATACCATGCTCTTGTTACAGGCGGCCTTGGTTCATGTATATGCAAAGTATACTGCATTCACGAATTTCACCTATTCGCAGTGATAGGCTAGCAAAGTGAAGCTGTCGAAGCCGTGAGATCATTTATTGTGAACGCCTGAAATGTCAGAAACCAAGCGAAACTATGCTCACTGCTGTTAGCACGTTCTGATGAATCTACGTCAACGCCAATGAAACAACGTGGAAGCTAGTCAAATCACAGCCATGATAGAAATACTTTCAAGAAGCTTTAAGACCATCTTTTATTTCTTTACCTATGTAGACACTAATCTGCCAGCGCCTTCAGAATTTATTGCATTTTTGCCTTGGCATCGTATCCTCTTTTGCTACGCATTTATGAATACAACTGCTTTTGAATTAATTTTTCGGTTTAGGAACACGTGATCGCGTCACTCGTTTGTGCATGAGATATTTTCGACGATCTTTTCTGGGGCTAACGCTTCTGTGCAACGGAAAGCTGGAGTAGTATTATTTTTACATAGCCGATGTCTAGGCTGGATAAAAACATCACTTTTGTGATGCAGTTCTCGTTCTTTTGCAGCTCCATACAGACATTCACCTCGAATACAAACACAATTGGAAGGACCACTGCTAGTACTCTAGTACTGGTACTAGTAGAAAGATAAGACTCCACTGCCTATTGGGACAGTTCCCTCCGTACCCACTAAATGCACAAGCGCAGTTTACAAGTACGCCACTTCTTTCAAGCTTTATTTAAGTTCATCTAGTCCAAACAAACATAAATTTTGACACGTTGTTTGATGGCAGACACGCTGCAACAACGAACACGTTACCGTTGTTACATTTCTAAGAGACTTTTTTTTCTCCCTTTCGGAAGTTTACTTGTAATCAGGAGTACATATCGTGACGAAATACTTTCGCCCAGGAAATGACAAGGTTACGACTGAGGTCCGTCGGAATTTTTTTTCGTCGACACTTTGTTCCGGTGTTTGTATGTGTGTGTGTGTATTCTAGTCGGTCTGGAGATCCCTGGCGCGTTGTCACTTCAGATTGCTTTATTGCCATGTTTGATCAACATTGCAAGTTCCCTGCACCACCAGACGTGCATTTTGCCATATGTGGAAAATAATATTGTCAGCTTTCCTTCAATTTGGAAAGCAAAATGAGGCGGGCTAATGGTGAATTTCACTGCTCCCGATTCCTCTAGCTGGAAGTGCGATAAAGGCGCTTAGTGCTGTGAAATTGTCTGCGCCATTTTCCAAAAGAATGTTGCTCCTTTCCGGCATTGCACCCTCTTCAGAAGGCATTCAACGTCGACAGCAAAGCGTGATTTTGCGATGGTTATCCTGTAGCATGCAGCCGACGCTTAGGCCTTTATAAAACGCCCTCTTCAAACCAATCCAACTTGAATATTTAGCGGCCGGTAGATGGCAACACACCCTGAATGAAATTGGGATCAGCCATGGACAAATGTCTCATGATATAGCGCACATGTGAGATGTGTGTCCGGCAGGACACATATCTCATTACGGGACGAATGATAGGACGCCTATCGAAACGCTGGCTAGCTTGTCTGAGGCAAGTCACTCTGCCCCCTCGCCCACTCCCCCTTAAACGAATTTGGTATAGAACCCTCGAAACCAGTTAACCTGCCCTGCTTCCACCCGTTTAGTTTTAGCTATGCGGGCACCGTGCTTACCGGGTAATGTGCAGGCTGACGCGAAACTACTTCACAGCTAACTTAATGATTTCCCCACATGCACTAATTGCATGCAGTTGCTGACTCATTTGATTCGATGCAATTAGAAATGTTGGCAGCTAGTACTGTTGGTCTATACTGCATCTAAACATAGCGAGTATAATTCAGAATTACTGAGGAGAAAAGAATAGAATACTGCACGGAACGTTTGACACTCCCTCTCATCGGAGATATTTTGCAAATAAATTGGACGAAACATAACAGCCGTCTAGAAACTAGCTCGGTGTGGCAAGTAATACGTCTTATTCTCACCTTCGTTCCCCCTAACTGGCTGTTATGTAGATGATGGGCTGTATGAGGGAGGTTGACGAGTCATTTTCGTTGATGACCTTCATGCGTTACGCAATTAACGTACTCAAAATTCTAAAAGCGATCAGCGCTTATGAGCAATCTCCTGACATAGCCATATACCAGATCACAGAGAGCACCAATAATTTAGATGCACGCAGTCGTTAACAGAAGCTTGCACAGCACGTTTCGGAGGCCAGCACAAATTGTCTGTAAGAGACTAATTAATGCAGTACATTAGCTTCCGCCTACGGGAGCACCTTAAAGCCCCATCCCCGCCGGCATGGGTTAAGCACAGATCTGAAGCACGCACATCACCGGCTACGCGCTGCCTCCTTCACTGCTGCTGAGCTGAGTGGATTCTGATGGGTCGACGGATTCTTCCATGATGGTCGCTGAATGCGATATCCGCAGTAACCTTTTCTGAATGGCAATATGTGCCTCAAAATTTTTCCGTTGCAGCCACAAAAGCGCTCAGCACAGTGGCTTCAAGAAGGAGGCCTGCACACATTTATTTCACCATAAAATGCTGAATGGCAAACTACACGGTTATAGATATAGTGAATTTGGTCCACCTATTTCTCTTTATGCCTTGCATGCCGATTGAAAAAAAAATTTCGATTCCATTCTTAGGTATAGGTGCAATGTCTGTGGTGCATAGGACATGCGATTGGTTATGAGATTATGAGTGTTGCTGCTCGCGCGCGGCGCAGCGCTGAACAGTGTATTCTTTTCTTTTTATTCTTTGTCTTTTATGTAGCGTTGCTTCGATTTCATAGGTCTTGCATCGTCAGCTAATGCTGAGACGCCGCTGTGTGCCGTCGGCGGTGTGCAATTGCGTGTCGGGCGTTCCTCTGGCAGGATTAATGAGTGCGATGCCCGGCGGTACGTTAAATAGCTGTTTTCAGAGTTGTTTGTAAAGAAGAAAAAAAAATGTGTTGAATGTTTGGGTATTATACCACATTCAAGCCCGTTCCCCAGGGACCGCAACTTATGTACAGCAGTTTATGCTCCGGTGTTAACAGCCGCCATGTTTAACGCAAGCCGTGAAAGTGTGCTGCTCGGTGCCAGATGCCGGAGGTCTAGCAGCTGTAGCACGTTGCTATACAGAAGCACCCCCCGGAAGGTTTCACGGTGCCCCTGCACACGTGGCAGCACTAGACACAGCACTGTGGCCGTGTAAAGCGAGGCCTACGTCGCCAAGCGTGCCAGCCAACGCCTCGAGGACGCCCGGTCGTCTGCTGAACGCTGAGGAGAAGGCTTCTTTGTCAGCGAAGACGTACTTTCGGCGTTGGTGGCTCGCTTCGACTTTGCTCGAGACTCTTAAAGCCTGCGGTTGTGGACAGCGGATGACGGGTGCGTGTGAATGGTGTATCAGCGTACGAGTGTGCGTGTGCCTGCGTGCCTGCTTGTTCCTTCTCCTTGTCAATCCAGAAAAAGTGCACTCTCGCGCGCGTGAGAAAAGTTGCCGCGGGCAGCGCTTGAGGTCGTGAGGTCGCGTGTCGACGCGAGATGCCTAATATATAGATACACATATTCATAGACATACGAAACTCGCGTCGGCACCTCGCGATGCTCACTCTTTTTATCCCGTATAGATGTTGACGTGTGCCCTAGATGTTGTTCTCTTTATTTTTGTTTGTGAGTCGGAAATAGAGAGAGATAATTTTTAATGGCAGAAAGGTGGAGAGGTCGGCCTGAGTGAAGTGCCTCTAGCGTGATACTCCACGCTGAGGAAAGGACTTGGGGGAACAAGGGGAAGTCAGAGAGTCTCATTGTGCGTATGACGTGAAGTCGAGGTATGGCAGCTGCAACACTATGTACCCACCCTCGTTGTAAAAAATAACGACGCTGTTTTAGCTATTCTCGGCGTTCTCTTTCTTTCGATCCGTGGCTATAGTTTCTGCGAAGAAAAAAAATGTTGATTACTTCTTTTTTGTCTCTCTTCGACACACCTATGTTTCTCAATACATGACAGACGTGCCATTTATATACAGCGTCGTGAACAGTGGTTTTGCTTCGAAAGAAACGGGCTCTACTCCGTGCTGGCTGAGGGCACACAGGCTAGTCGACATACCGTAACGCAGCTCAAGAGACTCGACACGCATGCGAGTCGGCCGCCTTTGTAGCGTTGGCAAGCAACATGCGGGAGAGGCAGGAACGACTATATGAAACCGATTACGTCTTTCTCGAGGCACTTCCCGTTGAAAATTGCCCACGGATGCGCAACGCCTGCAGAGCAGGCACATTAATTTTCCCTTTAATCTGTAGACCGCGCTTTCATTACTTCTTTTTATCCTTGTCTTTTCTTTTACTTCTAAGTAGACCTCATACATTAAAGTAATGGACCGACTAAATAAAAAAAAAACAACGCTAATTAAGCTGTACTTCTTCATCAACGCCCTCTCCGTCTACGCTTCTTCTTCAACTTGCGCACACTTTTCTGCCTTTGATTACGCTGTCCGGTGCGTGTTCCATTCGGACGTGTCGCTTGCTGGCGCTGTGACGGCATTGCAGTTTCTACGTTTCCGCCTCGACAACGCTTACACACAGTCGCACGCAGGTCTAAAGCTGAAACCAGATTAGAAGGCATCGCGTCACGGTAATGAGAGGGCCTCGAGTTGTCAAGCTGTCGTGCGTTCGCTGAAGCGCCCTGTTACTTCTCACTTGCCGCGCATGCACTTTAGTCAAGTGAAATGTTCGTTTTAGTGGCGTGGCTTTCGTTTTCTAGTCGCTTTATAGGCATTGTTTTTGGCATAGACATGGTACGCGACCTGCTCAAAGAATCCGATGAGTCTTTTTTAATTTTTTTTCCCCTCGTCAGTCACCGATATGCTCACTTTGAAAGCAAATAAGTTGCTCGACTGTTCCAGCCACAGCAGTTCACGTGTCTGCCTTTGTTTCGCGTAAGCGCGTACAGTACCCCACTGCTCTCAAATCATGCCTTCATTGGCGTCGTTGCGGTGGACTTGTTTTACTTATATGCGGACATGGGTGTACAATGGCCCGGTGGAGCCACTGAATCTCGACGTCAGGAGAGCCCAAAGCGTGTCATCGCGGGCGTCTAACACCAGTGTTGGAAACGATGCCCGAAACTCGCTAAGCCGGTGATTCTCTCTTTTTCCTAGTCACCTGCCCGCAAAGTCGCTCGGCTGCAGTGCGCGTGAGTGCAAGTGGCCAAGTGCACGCCGATATCTAGTCACGTCTGGTCGCATCGGAATCAAAACCGCTAGGACAACCCACAGCACGGCTCACGAATGCTCTTACTCGGGCGTCACACAATGGGCGTTTTCCGAAGGCGAGCACGAAATGTGAACGCGCACCCGGAGAGCGCGGACTAAACTTGCTGCGGCTCAAGTTTCCGCACAGCATAACCAAGAAGGAGGCGCGTCTCCGTCGCGGAAGCTCGTCGTAGGTTTGAGGACACAACGACATATGTCAGTAAGTTTGTGCTGTCAAAAATGTGCCGAAATACCGCGCAAGCATTGCCTGTTTGGATAAAATGTCGCCGTAATGCAAAAACATTTATCTGCTTCTCTGCACGCGAACCTTGTGACTTGACCGGTGAAATTTCGCGATGACGCGGCCCTCTAAACTTACGGGGGCTGCCTGGTCTCTCCACTACCACGTGCCGTCAAAGACGGAAGGCCGCTTGAAATTAGAATCAGAGTCGTTCTTAAGATGATCTGACAGATCAAATTTATTCGGACGTTGGTCACTCGGCCCAAATAGCTACCTCATTTGCAGGGCCTCTCACCCAGCGGCATCGCAGAAGCTTCTCAAATGCGTTAGGGCGTAGGCTAGAAAAAAAAAAAAAAACGGCTAGTAATTCCCTGCGCGGCGCATGTGTCGATGCAAGCACCAAGTCTCGATATAACAAAAACAGACACATCACTGCCGCATGAATCTCTCTCTAGTTTTGCGGTTTCATCCCGAAAGCAAACTGAATTTTAACTTGAGTTTCCAAAACACTGCTAGGATTTTATGGTCAATGTAACGACTCGAGCATTGCGGGGCTTGTTTGGTAATGAGTGACCACTTTCCAGTTCAGTCACCTGGCCCATGCATTTTCTCTCAGCCGCCTGGCTCGCTTTTTATAGTGTAAAAATTGTGTCGCTGATGATAATTGTACGCCTAGTATGTGTGTAATGCGTTGATGATTGCTTTGTTTTACCTTGTGTCGTTGGTGTGTTGTCCTGCTCGGGAGACGCGTTCGACAGTGTTTCTCCCGAGGTAACCCTTGTAGCGAAAAAAAAAAAAAAAAGCACGGAGAGCAGCCTTCAGAGTGTCTCGTGGCGTATTTGCCCAAGTACCTCATGGCGAACTGAAAGAGCGTTCTCCGAGCCCGTGAATCACAGTGCCACATTTTCGAGTCTCTCGAGTGCCACACCCCGTGGCCTCTGTAGAACGCACCTGTACATTTCGTTTTGTCTCCCTCGCGCCGTCTACCTCGAGCCTATCTCTTGGTGCTGTACTGATGTGTCCTTTGCTGAAACGTCTGATTTTCTTTTTTTTTTGTGTGTGCGCGTTTCTCCTCTTTGCTTCCTTTTTTTTTCTTCACCAGTTGCTTTGTAATTCTGCGCATTCATTCACTTGTTTGATTGAGATCATCCACGTGTAAACTTTCCACATGCACGATACAAACAAAGAAGTCTGTACGACATCGAGTCACCTATCCCCACCAGGCGTCTCTCCTGTGACGCCGGCCATGCGCTATGAATGTATGTAAAATACAGCATACGTAAAAAATCACCATTGTCGCGGTGGCGCCAAAAGCTTCAGAGACGGTATCTGACGTTGTGTTGAAGCCGTGTACATGTGACAACTCTAATTTAAATCAATAAACGCTTCTATTGTGCCCTGGCCCATGCGTGACTTCGGTCGTTTGTTTTCTCTGTCTGCTTCGGCCGAGAACGATGCATGTTGTATCTGGCTGGCCCTTTTTGGTCAAGGTGGCGGCGACAGAGGCTGCAAACGCCGCCTCTTATCCTACAGGTGACCACTACTGGTCGGCTCCATTTCGGATTCTTTTGCTTATGTTGAGACACTGACAATAAGTGTCGTTTAGAAATGTAAACTCAATGCCGAACTGTAATTATGAGGAACTACGAATGTGTTCTCCCCTAATGCTCTTCTTTTGGCATTTAAACTTTAACTAAATTATGATGATGATGTAAATGATGAATTCTTCAGCTGCTCAGCATACGTCGCCCTAATATCCGACGGCGCTGCAGTGAGACGTTGGGTTAGATGTTTAGGAAGTCTTTCAAAAATTTACGAAGTTACGTGTTAACCACTTGGTGTCTTAGGGAGGCATATATGCCTCCCTGGATGAATTTGAAGAAACGACGTGGTATCAAATTTTCGTCTGCGTCAACAATTCCTTTTTCGTTTCCCCCCCCCTTCTTTTCTATTAGCGCCATGCATACAAACATGCAATTGTGAGCCCCTGGCTCGTTTCGTTGCTAGAAAAAAATAGAGCGGGTGAGAAGGCGGTGCAGCTTTAGCGCCCAGTTTCCTGACTTGCTGGCTAATAGAGCTGCACCAGGGGTTCAACAGCTGAGAGGCATTCTGCCGTTGAGGACGCGGTATCACGTTCGATGCCAGGTCGCTGCGGCCGCCATTCCTGCTGCGGGACACGAAAACCTGCGCTAGCTTCTCCTTGAGCAATGTACAAGGTGAACTCAGTGCGACAGTTTTCATAGCGAAGCTGTATATGGCTAGTTTCCAGCGGATCCATGTCTGTAGACGAAAATTGTGGGCCGATCCCGAAGATTGTGCAATACCGGGCCGACCCGCGGCGGAGATGAAGCAGGCTTCAGCACTGCGCCAACTTGCAAAAATAAGTTTAATATCTTGGGTCCAAATACAACCCGTATCATAAATTAAGCTGATAAGAACAGACACTGCATTTTGACCCGCGTCGGCCATGCCTACGTTCGCACCGCCCTCTCTTTGTCGGCGTTCCAAGCGCTTGCGTATCTCCTTTCCTTTCCTTCCGCTATCCCGTGGTGGCGATCCCGTCGAAACGTCACGTGTGTCTAGTTTCCTCGAGCTCCTCGGGGAGGCGGTCCCGTCGTCCGTGCGAATGTCTATAAAAATAACGGTAAATGAGTCAGTATCTATATGTTCAAAATTCTGTTTCACAGAGTGGATTGAAGCGTATTTTTTTAGCATGTTGTTGTCCTCTCCGCCTCCCTTCTTGCTCGACAAAATAAAAATTTATTTATTTATTTATTTATTTATTTATTTATTTATTTATTTATTTATTTATTTATTTATTTATTTATTTCGATGGCAGTTCAAGTTCTGTTTTCTGCGTTGCCCATAACTTCGGTTTCACGTCTGTAGAGCCCATGTCCGACTTCGCTTTTGGAGACCGCTGGACATGATGGGACTGCGAAGTAGAGATTCAGCCGCATCGCAGTCCCATCAGTCAAGTCCGCGTTCGCCCTCTTTCCAATCACGAAACAGCTCAGCTACAATTACACCATCGTCGTTGCACAGACAGTCGCGTATTTTTTTCTGACGTGAGGGCGTCTCGTCAAAAATTACACTGAATCGAGTCGAAACGTTCTGCCTGACCGTTTCAATCGCCTTCGCAATATGTCGGCGCTCAGCAGTGTCTAACAATGGGTACTGTGGGGGACACTTCCAATAACTTGAATCACCGAGGTCACAGGAATAACGTCTAGTGAGGCGGATGCTTTCTTATTGCGTGATCAAACACGGCGCGTGAGTTGCATGCAAGCTGACGCTTCTCCACCCACTGCTTAGACGCGCGGTAATGAGAGAAAGTGTGCGAATACCTTCCTGGAGCCTCCACCCCCCCCTCCCCCCGGTCCCACGTGTCCTATTTTCAGTACGTATAAAAACACGTGCACGGAGAAGTACATCCGGGCCTGGGAGTCCCTACATTATACGTCGTCACTTCTGCATACTAAAGCTGCCATCCTCACATTCGCTACAGCGGCGCTGGCACGTAATTTGGAAGCGTATAGAGACGCAAATGAACGGCCAACAATATTTTTTTTTCTCGTCGGTGCACTGTGTCGTTCAGGCTGACCACGTCAGCTGCTGCGCATATATAGTATTCAAGAAGGGGGAAAAACCGTAAGCGCGTTTCGCAAGAATGCCTGATTTCCCGCAGGAACATAATTGAGCTTCGCTTCCTCGCTGTGCTTTTCTGTTTGAATTCCCCAGGCGAATCCTCTAGAAAAAAAAATTAGAAAAATACGCGACCGGCCGAGCCCGATCCCTATCACGCGGACGCGGCGGCAATGAATCGCGGAGGCGCGCCTGCAGTTGACGCAGCGTCAGACCATTTTTCTTCTTTCTTGCATAATCTTGCGCGCTGCCGGAATACCCAGCAGCCTGGTCGTCCTCCGACAGGGCGGTGCGCGACAGAAGCCGCGGAGTCGGCCCCCCTCCCGTCTCCTCTCTGCGCGGCGTGTGAACCTTTCTGGGGGCTGGCCAACAAGCCGCGCTGCTGTGTTTCCCGCTTGACCAAGAACCTGTTAATCCACAAACTCGGGTGAAATAAATAAGAAAGAAACATGAAAGAAGTTAGAGCGAAGAATGCCTTCTCGCAGCATCGGGCGCCTACAAGCTACTCTTGATGCCTGAATGTTTGATGCAAACGCCTAATTTCGGGCCCTTCGACGGAATCGGCGCACGTGAAATGCTTTCTCGGCGGAGTGCACCTCGTCGTTTTCGGGTCCTCGGTTCCGTTTGCGGTGCAGGCACACATCCATGTCGACGCTCCTCCGAGGCGCTTTCTCTTCACGCTCGTTCGTCGAACTTGCAACGTTCTCCTGCGAAAAAACCTGCCGCGCATTCCGTCGTGTAGGCGCGTGCAACGCCCGCACGCAACGGACGCCAGCGCCGCTCGAATCGACGACAGACGCCGCTGTGGCTGCTGCCGCCGGTCGCTGACAGCCGCAAAATGTGTACGACGTGCTGTCAAAAAAATAAACGTGTCTTAGCTACGCTTATATTCTTCAAGAAGATCGAAATGCCACAGTATAGGCTGGTGTGTTCCGCACATTTTTTTTTCGGCCGTTCACTACACAGATCTCTCCAGATTGCCGCAACGTCCTCGTGAGAAGTGTCCCGACGGCAGCACACTACCTCCAATGCGCATACCACGCGCTGTGAAATCAGCACTGCGCAGACTGCGTGGCAGGTATAACGGGTGTATAAATGGCAAAACAAAATATAAAGCGGAAAGTCGAACTCCTCTGATGCACCCCGCTTCGGCTGTGGCTGACGTCATAATTTATCAATCCGACGTTGTTGAATTGGTTGCGTAGTGGAATGTTACACATTGCTCGGTACATCACCGATTCCAAAATAATCTGCACTACAGTGAAGTCTTAATCATGTAGTTATACCGATACTACCTATGGTAGTAGCGAGTAGATGTCTGGAGGTAGCTGCAGGATGCACATAGAACGCTGAAGGAGGGGATTTATTCTAATGGATTGTCATTGGATGCGAGGGCTGTGTCCACTACAGCCAGCGGGAAGTACAACCGTCAGCCTGAGTGAAGACAAGTGATGAAGGCAAGTGATGAGAGGCGGTGGTTAAAAAACAAGTTCATTCATTTGACTGACACGCGCAGATAGGACCACCCATCCCGACTGTTGTCGTCCGGAACGGAACGGGTAAATGTAGATGAAACTGCCCCTTTCCGGGAGAAACTTGAGGGACCAGTCCAGCACGTGATGAGTGGTTCCACTCTTCGGCGCAAAAAAGAAAAACGAAACAAGTTCCGACCACTATAGCGACGCCGGAAAAGAATGGGCTCACAGCTTTATTAGAACCATAAAAGCGAAACAGCCGACCACCAAGGGCTTAGAGAGCTGAGTGTCAACGGTATTTCGCATGTTCACCTCCTCGAGGACAATGTGAAGCACGTGATGAGGTCAAACAATCTGTGCCTCCGGTCTGTTTGCACTGACATGAGCATGGCGTTTGCCAAGTGGCACGCACACGGTGGCAGCAAACGTGTCAAAAGTCTGCGTGTTGTTGTTCCTCACGTGACACAATCATCGGGCCTGTGACCCCCCGATGATTCCCATTTGTTCAGACCGCTTCAAGTGCCTTCTGGCGGATATGAAGTTCATAGTCATAATTGGAGGCAGTTCATTGTTATACCAGATGTGCTGTATATAGTGAGAATTGTTTGTCTTCCGGGTCGCAACAAAATTGTCTAAGCCCAGCCCACGGTAATCAAGCAATACAGACAGCATGCAGACCGCTAATAAAATATTACACGCAAATAAACAGGGGGCCGAATTAAAAAAAAACATTTCTTCATAATTGATCGTTACCTTTGGTCGGCCGTCTTCACTAATCATATGTCCAGTGTCAGGACTGGCTGGAGTTCGTTCTTACGAACAATCAGCCTTTTTTTCTTCACGGTGCGATGGCCCTGCCCTACATTAGATTAGTCGCAATGCGTTTTGGAAGAGTCGCGCACGTAGCCCGATCGCGAAAAAAGAAAACGCGCACGTACGGCTGCAAACATGCGTGCCTTGTACCGCATTGCGACTCCACCGATAGCTGTACGTTGGTGCGATGTCGAAAACGTGCGTAGCGGGCGGCTGCAACTCCATGTTTAAAACGAAAAACGGCCATAGCTTTGTCCTGACTGGACAAAGAACCACGCATGTATAGCAGCCGCCTTTCATTGACGGCTAGGCAATTTACCGAAAAACCTCGGCGCTACCCTGGGGCGGCACTTCAAAAACATCTCGTTGCTGACGAGGTCTTCTTGTAGCGTCGGCCCTCTCTTGCTGGTGGTGGCAGCGCGTGCCTGACTTCACGTACTCGTTTAAGACGCGGTAATACCACTGGTTCGATATACGAAACAGACAAGACGCCGACGCCAACGATTGGCCGACTATTCAGCACAGTGTGTCGCTGAGACAATTTTATCATACCATGCCGAAAACGACGCAACCAACGAGTGCGAGTTGTCGTATGTAGTGCGACGGGCATTTGTGTCGACGGCATGACAAAATCAACCTGTCGATTATCCGTCGACCAATGCCTGCATGATCGGCCGCCGAAGCGACAACGCAATAGCCGCAGCGCTTCCGCTTGTATATAACTAATCGTGCTCAAAATGAGCCGAAACGTGCTTTCGAAGTTGAAATGCACAAACATCAGTCTCCTCAAGTCGCGCACGTGAAGTTCGAGCCGATGTTAATCTTGCTCAGTAAAGGTTAGGCCTAGCGGAGCCGTCGAGTTTGTGCTCCGGCTACCAGCGGACTAGAGCCGAAAATTAAGCAGTTGGGACGAAGGAAACTGCTTTTATAGTTCAGCTATTGCCTTAGCGACTGGAAATCAATTTCTTTTCACTTCGCACGGCGCGCACACATTAAGCGCTGCAAGCGGCGACACAGCGCTGCGACAACATCTGTACGTCACCGTTCCCGAAGGGTGCCAGTCACATTACGTAGGTGCGAGGGTCTGTACGTGTCGTTATGCTGACACATTTCCTTATTTCGGAGATGCTATACGTCATTATACGGTGCGTCGAATACAGTGCACTCCGTGCAGCAGCATAAACAACCGCCTTGCAGTTGCCAACGGTGTCAGCGATGGCATCCCCGTCTTCGCGAGAGTACACGGCCTATAAGTGAACACTTATGCGAGCATAGTTTCCTCTAATAATATTATATGGAACGCGCACAGTGTAAATATGATGACGTTAAAGAAAAGCGAAGTTCCGTAATAACAGCAAGCGTAACACATGTATCTGGTTCACAGTCGCCGTTAAGGGGCTCGCCCGCTCATATTGAGTCGTCTCAGGGCGAAACAATGTGGCTCATATGCGCAGATATGTATGTTTTGTTACGTTTCGACATTATTCTATATCAGCGATGCGCTGTTTTCATAATATTTGAAGCTAGCGACGACCGGTGGCTATTGATGCCGGTATAATCAAATGCGCCGCTTTGGTAAATCCGACGCGGAAGGCTGCAGCTCGAAGGCTTCATGAATATACCAAATGCCCAAAGAATGTGCAAAAGAAACACAAAAAGCGATTTGCAAGTGCCAGTAATCAGCGACAACAATTTCCAAGGCGACCGATCGTCGCTAGCTTCAAATATTATGTCGGCAGGCAGAACTCAGCGTGCCTTTATCGGCCGCACTGTTAGAAGAACAGCGCAATCAGGCCTTCTCGCCCAGTAGTCGGTAAGTACTGCATGGCATCCAGGAACGACATGCTGCCCTGGAGAAGGCGTTAATAATTAATCACGATCCTCAAAACACACAACGAACGCACACTTATTGTCTTTTGTGGAAATAAACTTTTTATAAACACTCAACATGGGCGCCGGTACACAAATCAATAGGCGAAACGCACAAAATATATTGTGCGTAGATGACGCATCGATAGACTTCAGTACTATCGATGGGCTGAAGGCTGCTGGCATTCCTGGTAACACCCATTAGACCGTTGCGACTGGGACATCTACGCGTTGCAGAAGCATTTGCGCACATCAAATTATAGCCAACTCAGCCTGTTTGGCAACAGTCACGCTCACGGCAGCCTTTCGAGTCTATGCAAGACGCCTCAGGCGAACGTTCAGCGGCGCTACGCAGTTCCTGCGTCTCGACATTGTCGCGAGGCGTGTCGTTATGAGCTGAACGCGTAACGGACGGAGTTTAAAAAATTTTGATATTTCTTGTAACTTGTTTTACTTGTGATTTGTTTTTATTATTACGTCGTCAGGCAAAAAATGAATTACGAAGACTTTCTGACTGCGACTGGTATCATGAAGAAAACAAGGCACGTACCGTATCGTAACACATTTCTTGAGCTAAATTTTCGCGAATAGTTATCACTTCGGCGGTAGTTCACAGGTGTCATCTATCGTTTTGTGCTGCTGCTGCACATCCAAAACCCACCTGGCTAGATAAACTGCGGTGCACCTCCCATTGAACCGGCAGATACAGTCGAACCAAGTGCGGTGTGAGAAATTAGGCCTGCATTCACAAAGTAGTTTGCGCTCCAAAGAGGTTTGTGTGAACAGGCGTACGTCCGCCATTCGTGGCGTCAGACATGTGGTTATAGACAACTGATCAACCAGTAACAAATACTTGTCACAAATGTGGAGCTTTGCAAATCTTGGAGAATGCCCCACGCGGGCAGACGCTCTACTTTCTTTTTCTCCCTTCCGTCCATCCTTCGCTCTCTCATCTATGAATTAATCTACAGGCAGCGCGCTTGGTTCGTGCCGACATTATCTTACTTACCCCATATGAGGTGAGTTTCTATAGAGTATTTAATAGAGGTGGGCGAATGTCGAATTTTTTCGAATACGGATTGAATACGAATGGTAAGTATCGAATATCGAATCGAATATTGAATAGTCAAACGCAGAGGCCCATATTTACAGCCGCAATATTTACTTCGGCAGAACTATGTATCGCGTTTGTACTGACTGCTGAAACAGGCAGCTAACTACAAGGACAATTATGATCAGTTTTAAACACAAGATCACTAATTGTCATTTAAAAACTGCCCGAATAGGCTCTCAACATACTTAGAGCCTGGTTGCCAACAAGCCTTCTAAGAATGAGTGGCTGTTGCATTAGTAGCTATCAAAAACGTAAAATAAATGGTTGCCCAAAACAAATCAGAAGTTGTCTAAAAAGAAAAGGAAAAACTGCTGAATGAGTTCTGTGCCGTAAATAGGTGAAAAAGGGCGCGTTGCAAAGAAAACTCACTGGCTATAAAACTGCTACACGACTATAGACTGCCAAAACATTAAATGATAGTCTACAAGCGAAAATCGCTGACTGCCATGTAGGCTTCCGCCACGAAATCGAAAACAAGCAATTACCCATTCTGTTCCTGCATTGCTTCGAAAACTTCTGTCATTGTTTCACTTCTGATAATTTGCGATACTTTGTTTAGCGGATGGAGAACAGCAACAAGATTTTTACACTTGGTTGTTGCGAAATAGTTTGACAGTTTTAAGTGTTAAAAATGCGGAATAGGGAATTTTCGGATACGAATAGTTAGTGTGTAATATTCCATTCGTATTTGAAACTCATAATATTCGCCCACCTCTACTGTTTAACAACCAGACAAGACCAGTAAGAAGCTCCGCGATAATTGTGCCGCATGGTGTCGGAGAACAATACCACTGCGCCGATTCTGTGGCCTTCGAGATCGGAAAGCGTGGAAGGCTCACTTTGGTGCAACGCCGATACTAAATCACAGTGCAGGGGCTCAGGGCGATAATTTTATACACCCCTGGAGCAAGTATAAGAACACCCCGATCTTATACACACCTGGCGCGTAGCGAGATCATTGATACGGGTCGAGAATTTTCTAGTAAAGCATGATTGACGTTTTTCTTTTCTTCTTTCCCGGAACAAATAGTGCTGTCGTCCAATTGTTAAGCTGTTTTGCACATAAAGAAGCTCTAAATAGTATGACCAGAAGCTTATCAGTAATTTCTTCATAGCACCCAAAAAGCATGTTCCGGAGATTGTGTGGGCCAAGATGTCTCGGCTCTTAAATTTAAAAGCATAGACGCAATACTACGGTAAGGGATAAAGTTCGCCTGCCTGATGCGACTAAAACAATGTGCTGAAACCGCTACCTGAAATTACACGTAAGAATACACAACTAAAATGCACATTAGTTAGCCTTTTCTCTACCTCCAATATCATCATCAGCAGCAGCAGCAACAGCATCAGCAGCAACAGCCTATCTTATGTCCACTGCAGGACGAAGGCCTCTCCCTGCGATTTCCAATTACCTCTGTCGATTCGAACTATAGCGCCTGCGAATTTCCTAATTTCATCACCCCACCTAGTCTTCTGCCCTCCTCGATTGCGCTTCCCTTCTGTTGGCACCCATTCTGTAACCCTAATCGTCCACCAGTTATCTAACCTAAGCACTACATGGCCTACCCAGCTCCATATTTTTCCTCTTGGTGTCAAAATATCGTCTATACCCATTTGCTCTCTGATCCAAACCGCTCTCTTTCTGCCTCTTAACGTTACGCCTAGCATTCTTCATTCCATCACTCTTTGCGCGGTCCTTGTTCTCAAGCTTTGTCAGTCTCCAAGTTTCTGCCCCGTATGTCAGCACCGGTAAAATGCACTGATTGTACACCTTCCTTTTCAATTACAGTGGTAAGCTTCCAGTCAGGAGCTGACAATGTCTGCCGTATGCGATCCAACCCATTTTTATTCTTCTGTGAATTTGCTTCTCAATATCAGGGTCCCTTGTAAGTAATTGACCAAGGTAAACGTATTCCTTCACAGACTCTAAAGGCTAACTGGCGATCCTGAATTCTTGTTCCCTTGCCGGGCTATTTATCATTATCTTTGCCTTCTGGATATTAATCTTCGAGCCCAATTTTACACTGTCTGTTAAGGCCCTCAATAATTTGTTGTAACTAGTCCCCAGTGTTACTGAACAGGACAATGTCATCTGTAAACCGAATCTTGCTTAGACATTCACCGTTGATCCTTATTCCTAAGCCTTAACTAGTTTAATACATATACTTCTTCCAAGCACGCAGTGAATAGCATTGTAGAGATTGTGTCTCCTTGTCTGACCCCTTTCTTTATAAACGAGAAGAAAGGGGGTTAATTGAGGGGCCCGATTTTTATTATATATCATAAGATATCATAAGAAGCCAACAAACACTGGCCCCAAGGACAACATAGGGGAAATTACTTGTGCTTAATAAATGAAATAAAGAAACGATAAATTAATGGAAATGAAAGTGGATGAAAAGACAACTCGCCGCAAGTGGGGAACGATCCCACAAGCTTTCTTTCTAAGTATCTTTCTACTTTTCTTGTGGAGAATTAAGGTAGCTGTAGAATTTTTGTAGATGTTTTCCAGGATTTTTACGTAAGCGGTCTGTACTCCTTGTTTACGTAATGCCTCTATGACTACTGGTATCTCTACTGAATCAAATACCTTTTCGTAATCTATGAAGTCGATATAGAGAGGCTGATTGTGCTCTGCAGATTTCTTGTTTACCTGATTGATGGCAGGGATGTGATCCATTGTACAGTATCCCTTCCTGAAGCCAGCCTGTTCTCTTGGTTGACTGAAGTGTTGCCCTTATTCTATTGGAAATTATCCTGGTGAATATTTCATAAAATACGGTAAGGGTCGTGTATATATATATATATATATATATATATATATATATATATATATATATATATATATATATATATATATATATATATATATATATATATATATATATATATAGCGCGGCTCGCTAATCTGTCTGGTGTTGGTAGCCTACAAGGGCTTTTCAGCCACGTGCCTGGTCTTGACACTATAACACTAAAGAACTATTGTGCGATGTTATTTGCATGTCATACTTATCAGTCGAGTAAAGGGCACCACGAAAGCAGCAACGAATACAGCCTTGTATGTCAACAAGATGTTGAAAGCAGCGATGGCATACATGCATATACCTAGTCCCCAAATGAAAGTAAGGTCGCGGAATCAGATCACGACCGCGGCGGCCGCATTTCACTGGGGTCGAAATGCAAACACACCCGTGTCCCGTGCAGTGGAGGCACGTTACAGATTCCCAGGTGGTCGAAATTTCCGGAGACCACCACTACGGCGTGCCTCATAATTATATCGTTGGTTTAGCGCGTAAAACCCCAGAAATAAAAAAAAGTGCAAGTAAATGTGTTCCCGTCTAGAATAAACTAAAGCTATGACGAAACACTCGGAGGTTAGGCTGACATGCTTCAGACCGGGGCGGAAGACCGCGCTGAGACGATGATGTCTAGTGGACCAGGAGCTGTTTCTTTTTTCTTACTCTTTCTTGCTTTGTTTTGTTTAAAATCAATCAATGACGCTTTATTATTATTATTATTATTATTATTATTATTATTATTATTATTATTATTATTATTATTATTATTATTATTATTATTATTATTATTATTATTATTATTATTATTATTATTATTATTATTATTATAGCAACTATATGCATACGCACTATAAAAGGTACATACAGAGCGAGGTCCTTGGGTCAAAGTCCGATAAGGGACCTCCCATACAACACATGACAAGAACACCAAACAATGCAAGCCGTGTGCGAAACTATACAAGCTTTATGTCTATGTAATTTGCGAGAAAAACAAATGACAGAGAAAAAAGAAAAAGGAGATGAGCCAAGGCAGAAAGTTAAAATTCACTAAAACTTGCAATGAATAAATGTGCGTACACTAGATTTGAAACACAGTTTTATACTTAATGTTTTGTGGCAGCGAGTTCCAGAAGGAAGCGACAGCAAATGTAGATGTGGATTTACCATAGCTTGTGTTAGACATAGGTAACAACAAGTTCTCTTGCGTTGCAAAACGCATGAAGCTAATAATAGGAAACTGGCAGTTGGTAATTACAAGCATAGGAAATTTACCAATATTATATCTCTGTGCAAGAGTACCAAGGGAATGCCTGTTAAGTTTAGTAAGTGACATACTCTGTTTTATTCACTGTACATGTCGGCAAACAGCGGGGTTATGCCTCTGCTAGAGGGCAGCTTCAGAGAGGAACGATCAGAGCACTGGGCGACGAAGATGAGGTCTTTGGCGATAGTGATATCTGGTGCATGAACAACGTAGAATGAAAATACAGCGCCCATATTAAGCTCAAAATCTTCACGTCTCAGCGATGCGATGGCTTTTCCATGCGTGCATTCGGATGCTCACTTTTTGCTTTCTGTCAACTACTTCGGATTGCAAGCGCACATATTTTTGATCAAAGGCACCCAAGTCCTCCGTAAACATTTTGTGATCTCATTGTGTTGGCACCAGAGATAACATTTGGAGAATTGTGTCAGTGTAACCGACGGGACGACTGGCTGAACCCATCTAGCTCAGATAATTCGCAACGCTGCCCCGAGATGAGATAAACGGTTACGTGCTGTTCCTTTTTCAACCACTGCGCTCGCCTCCTGTCTGGTGTTTCGCTCATCCTCACCCCGTTGCCTCCACGCGCCTCGCCTTCCCAGTTTTCAATTAAAACATACTACGCCGGGAATCCTTGAATGATATGTATAATGCTATCGCATAAAATTAGAGCGTGTTGCGACTTTGAGGTGGTCCCGTAGCGCTCGTCACCAGTTTCGTGACAGAGTGTTGCCAGCTCTCTAGTCGGTAGCGAAGACTCCGAGTCAGGCGTCGATGAGAATAACAAAAGGGACTTTATGCACTATATACAGGTCATCATACAGGACGAGATGGGATCGGCACGGGGGCCGAGAGCTAACAGCAAACGCGACTGTTCCCGCACGGCGACGTCCGGCGAGACTCCAACGCGTAACACATCTCATTCCACTCGAGAGCGGCACTCGGCTCACGGTGGTTCGGTGGATCCGGTTTTCCAGGCGGCGGAGTTGGGGCTTATAAAGCCCCGAGAAACGATTGTCACTCAAACGGCCCAATACAAAGCCAGCACTCGACGGTCGTCCGAGAGGTCCAACCAGCGACCGCGCTGGCCACCCGCTTCAAGTTGGCCGCGCGCGGTGACCTCCAGGGGAAAGGAAATACGGCGCCGGGCTGTCTACCACTTTGTTGCACGTTTGGACATGTCGCTCACCGATGCTCCTCCACAGGACGCCGCTGCCTGGAGGCGCAGCATCTTGACTTGCCAAGGGAGCGTTAGGGCGCTGTGCCTTTCGGCGCAGCCGTGGGTTTGTCCAAAGGGCGTTCGCAGGATAATTTCTGCATCTTGTAGCTTCGGAATCCGGGCTGGTTGTACGGGCACAACAAGCGGCTGATACACTCTCCAATACAGAGAAGCGTCATGCGTCCGTTAGAACGCACTGATCGAGAATTTCATGCTGCAGCTTAAGGACGTGCACCATTTCGTTAAGTAGCACTGGTAGCCCACCAGCATCTAAATAATGTTCTCTTCAAGTGGTTATGAAGTACGGTATGTTGTGCCCGAAACGCGCAGCACACGGCTACCCGCTTTCTTTCTTTTTTTTTTCTTAGCTATTGTTTTGCTTTGTTGCCAGCGTTGGGCCGTTGTGGTGGCTGATTGGGCTATTAGAGGATCTGCCATGGCGAGTGAACTCCGCAAAATGCAGAAAATAATCTATACAAGACGACGTCTACGTGCTGCTGGCCCACCTTTTGCGTTGTTCGCTCACTACGTTTGCGCTGAGCTTTCGACATGCGAAGATTCTCCTTAGGACCTAGTTGCACCTTAGCACCACGGGGTGCAAGGTGCAACTAGGTCTTCGAACTAGATCTTTCGACTTCAGTTAGGTGAGCCCAACGTTAGTGCCTCGAATTTATGCCAAGCCTTTTCTCCACTGAGTGCGTGATGCCAGCACGCGTCGCGCCCAAGCAGGTGTGCATGGGCCTAATGCCATTGCCCCGAACAGCTAATACGACCTTAATTCTGGCAGTAGTTTTCACTTGGCTGAAGAAATCGTGAACTTACCAACTAGAGGTTTGAATTATTGTAGCAGCAGAACGCGTCAGCTCAAATACAAGTGACATTTTGTGCCCGCGAGGACATACGATATTTAGGAGAGAGGTATTGCGGCTCCTCCTAAAGTTTTACCGTGAAGTAGGGTTGGAAAGTGAATGGTGAGCCTTGTGGATAGTCGTGGTTTTGAAAAGGCACAGCGTATCGGGCTTCGTGTCAACTTGTTTTTGTGTTGTTATCTCGTGTGAGAAGTGCTTCAGACGGTATCGCCTTTGATATGCAGCGTTCAGGCGGAGCTACTGCCAGGAACTTTCGCAAGGCTGGGTCCGTCTGTTGTTGTTTTTGTCGCCTACAACTTATCGTTGCAGCAATCAACACCCCTTCTCCTCCTCCTCCTCCTCCTCCTTAGCAGAAAGAAAAACACTGAATTTTTTTTCTTCTTAGATTTTCGGTTGTTTCTGCTTATTGTTGTGGCCGCTTATTTCGATGCTGGCATGCTAGTCATGAATTCTTTACGCGACAGCCTTGAAATCCACAGTGCGGATACGTCGGTCCTCAAAAAACCTAATTTGCACGACGACGAAGTCAATTCACCAAACTCTGGACGTGTTGCAGACGATCGTTCTTCGAACGTCGGTGTTTCAAATAGCGGCTCCCTTCTTTTCGCCCAAGGCGATCGGTAGGCAGCGGAAACATTTGGGTTTTCACCTGGTGTTTCATGTAACTCGAGCCAGACCCTGAAATTGGAGTTGTATACTTTAGAGGACTGAGATCACTGGCATACTTTTCGTTCTTGAATTACTGAAATTCTTTTTGAAGAGCGATTAATAAGCGAGTTTGTATCGCTTAAGTATGCAAAATTCTAAATAGTCGTTTTAGGGCAAAGTTTGTTTTATTTCCAAAGTTAGAAAGCGGGCTCAGGAAAACCAAAATAATGTTGCTTCCACGACTTAAATATTTACGTAGATCTTTTTTTTCAACCCTCTTAAGAAATCCGGCGACATTTCGAGGGAAAAAATGATGTCACTGCACTCTTGCACGTCTCGATTGCAGCGCTATCCATCGTGCTTCAAGAGAACGATGGCCGCACGCCCATCCCATCGCGAGAGAAGAAAAGTGGTCAGCATGGAGGAAGGAAAGAACTGTTAGGAGGGAGCATCACGTTAATTAAAAAAGAAAAAGAATTCAAGTGAAGTAAAAGTTGGCCCAGCTCGTGATTATGCCGCAGTAAGCTGCAGTGCAGCAAGTTGTAGTCGTAGCGCACAAGTTCAGAAGAGACAACGGGAGTGACAGCAATGGGCAACTGGCGCATTCGTGCAGTGCGACGAAGACGACAAATGCTATAACCTACCAAAGTTTCACAGGCGCATCAGGTGAAAATCTTCACAGTGGGGTGGGGAAAGCACGCGAAGAAGTCAGCGTTGATTAAAATCTACCGCGAACTAAGCACAGTGGGCCGAGTCCGCGAGCATAAGGTCCAGTGTTGGGCCAACTTTTGGAGGGAGAAAAGGCGAGGGGGACGGCTTCGTTGTGAGTTGCCTTGAGAAGGCTGTCTGCGTGACGCTACGTTCCCTCCTGGCCTATTTCCTCCCTTCGTGGACCACGGCGTCCAGCGAACGTCGGCACCTTCGTTGAGAAGATCGAAATCCGCCACGGACCTGAATGACAAAAGATGGGTCGCGCTGAAGATGGATTCAAACACACCAGTCGGCTTTCGACGGGTATGTAAGCTTGTTGCTTGGAAATCCCGTTGACAGCACTGCAGTCCAGCCGCGCAAGAGCGCCGTCATTCCTTTCTTAAAACCCTGAAAAGCACAAAAAATATAACGTCATGAAAAGAAATCTACGTGGTGTTCCTGAGCACGCTCTACCACTTTTAGATATGAACTATGCCCTAAAACAAATACATAATATTTTGAGCAATTAAACATGAATATTTAGCTGACTGATCGCATCTTCAAAAATTATTCTCAGTAACTCAAGACGACTACGAACAATGAGATTGGTCTCATTCATCTAAGGTGCGTCATTCTATATTTAAAGTTTAGTTCAGGTTACGTGAAACAACCGGTATACGTGGGCACTTCCACGATCGAGAAAAAAGCGAACTGCTCCGCCAAATAGCTGTGACTATACTCCGTTTCATACATCCGGTGCAACGCTGTAGAGGCTGGAGATACTTTTTGCAGTGGCTGCGTTCGCAGTTAGAAACAGTCCGGTTTCTCTTGACCGAGTTTTGTGAAAATCTTCTTTCATAAGGTCAGTTCTGAATTAAAATAAGATCTTACCCTTCGAAACAAACAAACCATGCGCTCATTCGGCTCCTAACATGTTTTTTTATATCAATTTGCTTTTCGTTGTTTTTTATTTGCAGCCCATCGCGGCAGCTTCACGTGCATGCTCGCGCGAGCATGCACGCCGTGGAACCTACTTGCGTAGCATCCACAGCGCTGCACCTTATGTCTGAAACGGAGTTAGGACCCAAGGCTCCCTCCGACCAGAAACGCGAATTCCTTTTGCACCTCGCAGAGCACGCGAGGCTCGCGAGCGCCTCGCGCGAATGAGGCGCGCACGTGCAATGCAGCGTTGGTAATGAAAAAGGAAGAAGATCAGCCTTTTTTGGTTCATTCGAGCTAGATTTGACTTGTAGCAATGGCTCTGACTTAATTGACAAATTATTACCTTCAAAAACGGCAAGAGAGCTTTCTCAAATATTGAAGCATTGTAATAGTTTGCTGGAAAAGATACACTCAACGTTTCATTTAATCTTATTTTGGCCTTTCGCTTTGGCAGTTTTTGTCGAGGCTCAGAACCTCGCGACGACGACGACGACGACGACTACGACGAAGTGTATGCACGCGGCTTTGCACGCGTCACCAAAACCATAGTTGTTCGAACGTCGGCGTTTCAACTAGTGGCTGACTTTTGTGCGCCCGTGTCGCCTCACGTTCGTCCCCAACCCCATACGAAACGAGTGCTCAGAAAAGGCGTCCTGGGTCACCAGTGTGAACAAGTGAAGTTGGACCAACTCTCGAACCTGTAATTGAGCTTCACTCGTTCGGTGAGATCAACATCCAAATTACGCCGTTCTTGCTAAACTGCTGCCCGAGACCTCCGGCACCTTCGACATTGCCAAGAACGGAGCGATGGGCGCTTTCATTTCTTGTGTCTGGCCTCAGTGCGTAGATGGCGTCGTCGAGGACCCTCGCTTGCCCATCTCTGACTACGTTCCGACGTACCACTCCGTTGCGTCCAACATCAGGGAGTTCAACATGCCGCCACCCGAGGAGCCACCGCAGCCACCGCAGCCACCGCAGCCACCGCAGCCTCCGCAGCCACCGCAGCCTCCGCAGCCACCGCAGCCACCGCAAACTCCGCAGCCTACGGAGGCTCCGCAGCGCCGGAAGGCAACGAGATCGAGGAGGGTGACCTTCCGCGTTGATTGACTACCCGGTGTGGATATCAACATCCTGGACTTTATTTTGGTGCGAAATGACAGTAAGGTTCGTGCATGACATTGTAGTCACAACTAACGGACCTGCGGCGGCCAATCCACTCCTTCGTGTTCTTGGTATAGCTAATCAGCTGCAGCTGGATCCCGGTGGAAAACGGGCAAAAAATGCTTCACGCAGTGTTGCAAGTGAGAATGGGAGTTGACTTCACTACGCAGCTGCGGTCTCATAACATATGCTCCGCCAGATATCAGATTTTACTGCCTTTCATGCTCTGCTTTGTTGCCCTGGTCCGGCCAGTTATGTCAAACGTTTTCCGGCTATTACATCATTGACAAAATTTGCTATTGTTACTGTGACTGAAACGAATGTTTTGAGCCAGCGGTCATTTTTATTGATGTTAATAAAATTGTGTGGTTGACCACTCATTTGCTTTTCACTTTCTTTGTCACGCGTATGAGTAAATTACGAAAGCTCGAGCTGTCAGACTTACGCTTCATGCATGCTTAGGCTTAGGCGAACGCTACGTCTTGCAATGTTGGCTCTATTCGGTGGACTTACCATGGGCACAGCTTCTTTAAAATGAAAAGATTAATTTAAAACGAGTCACGCTTCCCTCTAGTGACTCTTGTGCTACAGGTTTATGAGATCCTGCCATACGATGGTTATCGACATTCGTGTAACTTCTCGATACGTGATGGCCCTCTGAGTTGACATTATTATCTGCTGCTGCTGCTGTCTACGACAGCACGACCGCTTTCAATGCGATTAGCATTATTTGCCTACTTAAAGCACTTTGAGATTATCTATCTATCTATCTATCTATCTATCTATCTATCTATCTATCTATCTATCTATCTATCTATCTATCTATCTATCTATCTATCTATCTATCTATCTATCTATCTATCTATCTATCTATCTACTTAAACTCGACCCTGTAACCCAGGTTGTGAGTGAGTGAGTGAGTGAGTGAGTGAGTGAGTGAGTGAGTGAGTGAGTGAGTGAGTGAACTTTATTGGAGGTTCGGCGAGCACGCGAACTCGTCACGCCACCGGCTAGTCCCGCGTCGGGACTGGCACGTCTAGCCCACCAGCCCGGTCGCGGGACCCAGGGTGTCTACTAGCTTGGGTCACTAGGTCGTGATGCCATCGAAGTTGTTCCATTGTCGTGATTCCAGCTTCGTCAACCAGCTCTCACCATATCGTCGTCGTCAAGCCTTCGTCGTCATACAGGCGTCTTCTTTCCATTGTCCTCACAGCGCCTTCGTCGTTCCATCGGCGTCGTTCCTTCCTTAATCTATCGTCATGACACTTCTATCAGTCCATGGTGAGGACACCGCTGTCATGTTATCGTCCTCATTCCATTGTCGTCACACCGCATTCGTCGGTCCATCGGCGAAATTCAATCTTCATCAATCAATCGTTATCGTACTGTCATCACTCGATCGTGGGTATGCCATATGCCACCGTTGTCCTGCAATAGTCGCCATTCCGTTGTCGTCTTTCAGTCTTCGTAATGTATTCGGTGTAATACCGTCGTCGCGATGCCGTCGTGGTCGTTCCAGTGTCGTCATTCCAGCTTCGCCATCCGACTCTCGTAGTGCAGACCCATCGTCGTCAAGCCATAATCATTGTATAGTCGTAGTCGTCGCATTTCTGTCACACCGTCATCGTCGCGCTCTCGTCCTACAAGCCTCGTTATTTTGGAAACGTGATAACATTCTCGACATGCCCTCTTCGTCACATTACCTTCAACTATCCATCTACGTCATTCTTTGCCATTCTATCGTAATCACGCTCTCATCACTGAATCATGATCATACTGCCGTTGACATGCAATCGTCGTCGTCCATCGTACCACATTCGTTGTTCGATGGACGTTATTTCTTCCTCGTCATTCCATCGTTGTCACTGCGCTGTGACAATGCCTTCATGGTCGTGGGTGACCCTGGCCGCGAGCGAGTGTCATGGCAAAGTGAGCCGATTCCGCAGACAGTGAATGTCGCATGCAGACAAAGCAAAGGAAATCTCCCGATGACTACTACACATTGTAAATAAAGGTATCTTACGCAATGCAGGGTGTCGCTATATTTCCTGAATGATGATTGCGTCAGCGTCGACATGCATGGTGTGCTTGATTCTGCTGTAATTTCTTTTCTTTGTTGCGCTTAAACACGTCACCACATACACCACAGCTATCGCTCTAACGGGTCCTCAAGGCCAAACTATCAGCAATTTTAATAAAAATGCTGTTATAGCTACGCAAGTGCCAAACGCACAGATATGTTATGCGGTCTAGCGGAGACAATTTTTGCGAACAAGTAGCATAAGGAAATAATTTTCAAAGAATGTTCTCATTAAATTTTTAAATTTCGCGTTCATGGCATGTGCTTATACTAGAAACTATACTAGAAGACGGAGGATGCTAGCCTTCTTCTCGAGTGCACGGGGAGTGGGGAGGGGGGCAGGTTAGCGCGTGTCTCCTGCTCTACTCCAAGTTAAAAGCTTAGGGTCATGCGAGATGGGGGATGGCTTCGCGTGTCTGGTGTTCTCGCGCGCCTTCTTCACAGTGAAGCTTCGAGGCAACCCTAAGGACAATTCATTCGCAGCTGCTGCCGCTCTTCATCACACCAGCGTTCTGACAGCGAGTGTCTGCGGTCATCGGGAGGAGTGTGTTCGTGTTCTCCTCTGTGCGCATGAAACCATGCTTGTTAATTTAGTTAAGCCAATATTTGCTGCAGTATAAAAAGTAAATAAATCTGCTAACCTTACATCGTATAGCTGTTAAATAATTTCACATCGCAATCAATGCTTCGCCTTTCGGACAAAAAGACGACTATTTATGAATTGGTGGTCAAGTAGTGCCAACGTGAAACGGACTGAAGTGGAACCATTTTAATTTTGCATGGAGGACACCTTTTCTATACGTGCGCACTTGCACGGCCAAGAATCAAGCAGCTCCGGCCAACAGGTATACATGATTTATTTACTCTCAGTTGCGCGCTTAACAAACGAACAAGAAAGGAAGCCACGTACGACATGCTATGACAGCCATAACTAGAACTGAAACGCCGGACGCTCGGGGCCATAAGATGCATCTGTTTGGCTCCCGTCTACCAAGACAAAGAAGCGCGAATTCCTTTTGCACTCCGCTGAGCAGCGCGAGGCTCGCGAGCGCCGCGCGCGAAGAGAGGCGCGCACGTGCGTTGGTAATGAAAGAGGAAGAAGATCAGCCTTTTTTTTTTATTTTATTCGAGCTAGTTTTGACTCGTAGCAATGGCTCTGGCTTAATTAACAAATTATTACCTTATAAAACGGCGAGAGATTTCTCACATATTCAGGCATTGTAAATGTTTGCTGGAAAAGATACACTCAACGCTTCATTTGATGTTATTGTGGCCTTTCGCTTTGGCAGTTTTTCTCGAGGCTCAAAACCTCGCGACGACGACGACGACGACGACGACGAAGTGTATGCACGCGGCTTTGCACGCGCCACCAAAACCATAGTTATTCGAACGTCGGCGTTTCAACTAGTGGCTGCCTTTTGTTCGCCCGAGTCGCCTCACGTTCGTTCCCAGCCCAATACGAAAAGAGTACTCAGAAAAGGCGTTCTGCGTCACCAGTGTGAACAAGTGAAGTTGGACCAACTCTCGAACCTGTCATTGAGCTTCACTCGTTCGGTGAGATCGACCTCCAATCTGCGCCGTTCTTGCTAAACTGCTGCACGAGACATCCGGCACCTTCGACACTGCCAAGAACGGAGCGATGGGCGCTTTCATTTCTTGTGTCTGGCCTCAGTGCGTAGATGGCGTCGTCGAGGGCCCTCGCTTGCCCATCTCTGACTACGTTCCGACGTACCACTCCGTTGCGTCCAACATCAGGGAGTTCAACATGCCGCAACCCGAGGAGCCACCGCAGCCACCGCAACCTCCCCAGCCACCGCAACCTCCTCAGCCACCGCAGCCACCGCAAACTCCGCAGCCTACGGAGGCTCCGCAGCGCCGGAAGGCAACGAGATCGAGGAGGGTGACCTTCCGCGTTGATTGACTATTCGGTGTGGATATCAACATGCTGGACTTTATTTTGGCGCGAAATGACAGTAATGTTCGTTCATGACATTGCAGTCACAATTAACGAACCTCTGGCGGCCAATCCACTCTTTCGTGTTCTTGGTATAGCTAACTAGACAGATTCCGGTGGAAAACGGGCAAAAAGTGTTTAGCGCAGTGTAGCAAATGATAATGGGAGCTGACTTCACTACGCAGCTGCAGTCTCATAACATATGCTCCACCAGATATTAAATTTTACTGCTTTTCGTGCTCTGATTTCTTGCCCTGGTCCGGCCAGATATGTCAAATGTTTTCCGGCTATTACATCATTGACAAAATTTGCTATTGTTACTGTGACTTAAAGGATTGTTTTGAGTCTGCGGTCATTTTTATTGATGCTAATAAAATTGTGTGGTTGACCACTCATTTTCTTTTCACTTTCTTTGTCACGCGTATGAGTAAATTACGAAAGCTCAAGCTGTCAGACTTACTCTTCATGCACGCTTAGGCTTAGGCGAACGCTACGTCTTGCAATGTTGACTCTATTCGGTGGACTTACCATGCGCACAGTTTCTTTCAAATGAAAAGAATTATTTAAAGCGAGTCACGCTTCCCTCTAGTGACTCTTGTGCTACAGGTTTATGAGATCCTGCCATACGATGGTTATCGACATTCGTGTAACTTCTCGATACGTGATGGCCCACTGAGTTCACATTATTATCTGCTGCTGCTGTCTACCACAGCACGACCGCTTTCAATGCGATTAGCATTATTTGCCTACTTAAAGCACTTTGAGATTATCTATCTATCTATCTATCTATCTATCTATCTATCTATCTATCTATCTATCTATCTATCTATCTACTTAAACCCGACCCTGTGACCCAGGTTGTGAGTGAGTGAGTGAGTGAGTGAGTGAGTGAGTGAGTGAGTGAGTGAGTGAGTGAGTGAGTGAGTGAGTGAGTGAGTGAGTGAGTGAGTGAGTGAGTGAGTGAGTGAGTGAGTGAGTGAACTTTATTGGAGGTTCGGCGAGCACGCGAACTCGTCACGCCACCGGCTAGTCCCGCGTCGGGACCGGCACGTCTAGCCCACCAGCCCGGTCGCGGGACCCAGGGTGTCTACTACTTTGGGTCACTAGGTCGTGATGCCATCGAAGTTGTTAAATTGTCATCATTCCAGCTTCGTCAACCAGCTCTCGCCATATCGTCGTCGTCAAGCCTTCGTCGTCATACAGTCGTCTTCATTCCATTGTCCTCACAGCGCCTTCGTCGTTCCATCGGCGTTTGTTCCTTCCTTAATCTATCCTCATAACACTTCTATCAGTCCATGGTGAGGACACCGCTGTCATGTTATCGTCCTCATTCCATTGTCGTAACACCGCATTCGTCGGTCCATCGGCGTCATTCAATCTTCATCAATCAATCGTTATCGTACTGTCATCACTCGATCGTGGGTATGCCATATGCCACCGTTGTCCTGCAATATTCGCCATTCCGTTGTCGTCATTCAGTCTTCGTAATGTATTCGTTGTAATACCGTCGTCGCGATGCCATCGTGGTCGTGCCAGTGTCGTCATTCCAGTTTCGTCATCCGACTCTCGTAGTGGAGACCCATCGTCGTCAAGCCATAATCATTGTATAGTCGTAGTCGTCGCATTTTTGTCACACCGTCATCGTCGCGCTCTCGTCCTACAAGCCTCATTATTTCGGGAACGTGATAACATTCTCGACATGCCCTCTTCGTCACATTACCTTCAACTGTCCATCTACGTCATTCATTGCCATTCTATCGTAATCACGCTCTCATCATTGAATCATGATCATACTGCCGTTGACGTGCAATCGTCGTCGTCCATCGTACCACATTCGTTGTTCGATCGACGTTATTTCTTCTTCGTCATTCCATAGTCGTCACTGCGCCGTCACAATGCCTTCATCGTCATGGGTGACCCTGGCCGCGAGCGAGTGTCATGGCAAAGTGGGCCGATTCCGGAGACAGTGAATGTCGCATGCAGACAAAGCAAAGGAAATTTCCCGATGACTACTACAGATTGTAATAAAGGTATCTTAGGCAATGCAGGGTGTCACTATATTTCCTGAATGATGATTGCTTCAGCGTCGACATGCATGGTGTGCTTGGTTCTGCCGTAATTTTTTTCTTTGTTGCGCTTAAACACGTTACACATACACCACAGCTATCGCTCTAACGGGTCCTCAAGGCTAAACTATCAGCAATTTTAATAAAAATGATGTGATAGCTACGCAAATGCCAAACGCACAGATATGTTATGCGGTCTGGAGGAGACAATTTTGCGAACAAGTAGCATAAGGAAATAATTTTCAAAGAATGTTCTCATTAAATTTTTAAATTTCGCGTTCATGGCATGTGCTTATACTAGAAACTATACTAGAAGACGGAGGATGCTAGCCTTCTTCTCGAGTGCACGGGGAGTGGGGAGGGGGGCAGGTTAGCGCGTGTCTCCTGCTCTACTCCAAGTTAAAAGCTTAGGGTCATGCGAGATGGGGGATGGCTTCGCGTGTCTGGTGTTCTCGCGCGCCTTCTTCACAGTGAAGCTTCGAGGCAACCCTAAGGACACTTCGTTCGCAGCTGCTGCCGCTCTTCATCACACCAGCGTTCTGACAGCGACTGTCTGCGGTCATCGGGAGGAGTGTGTTCGTGTTCTCCTCTGTGCGCATGAAACCATGCTTGTTACTTTAGTTAAGCCAATATTTGCTGCAGTATAAAAAGTAAATAAATCTGCTAACCTTACATCGTATAGCTGTCAAATAATTTCACATCGCAATCAATGCTTCGCCTTTCGGACAAAAAGACGACTATTTCTGAATTGGTGGTCAAGTAGTGCCAACGTGAAACGGACTGAAGTGGAACCATTTTAATTTTGCATGGAGGACACCTTTTCTATACGTGCGCACTTGCACGGCCAAGAATCAAGCAGCTCCGGCCAACAGGTATACATGATTTATTTACTCTCAGTTGCGCGCTTAACAAACGAACAAGAAAGGAAGGCACGTACGACACGCTATGACAGCCATAACTAGAACTGAAACGCCGGACGCTCGGGGCCATAAGATGCATCTGTTTGGCTCCCGTCTACCAAGACAAAGAAGCGCGAATTCCTTTTGCACTCCGCAGAGCAGCGCGAGGCTCGCGAGCGCCTCGCGCGAAGAGAGGCGCGCACGTGCGTTGGTAATGAAAGAGGAAGAAGATCAGCCTTTTTTTTTTTTTATTCGAGCTAGTTTTGACTCGTAGCAATGGCTCTGGCTTAATTAACAAATTATTACCTTATAAAACGGCGAGAGATTTCTCACATATTCAGGCATTGTAAATGTTTGCTGGAAAAGATACACTCAACGCTTCATTTGATGTTATTGTGGCCTTTCGCTTTGGCAGTTTTTCTCGAGGCTCAAAACCTCGCGACGACGACGACGACGACGACGACGAAGTGTATGCACGCGGCTTTGCACGCGCCACCAAAACCATAGTTATTCGAACGTCGGCGTTTCAACTAGTGGCTGCCTTTTGTTCGCCCGAGTCGCCTCACGTTCGTTCCCAGCCCAATACGAAAAGAGTACTCAGAAAAGGCGTTCTGCGTCACCAGTGTGAACAAGTGAAGTTGGACCAACTCTCGAACCTGTCATTGAGCTTCACTCGTTCGGTGAGATCGACCTCCAATCTGCGCCGTTCTTGCTAAACTGCTGCACGAGACATCCGGCACCTTCGACACTGCCAAGAACGGAGCGATGGGCGCTTTCATTTCTTGTGTCTGGCCTCAGTGCGTAGATGGCGTCGTCGAGGGCCCTCGCTTGCCCATCTCTGACTACGTTCCGACGTACCACTCCGTTGCGTCCAACATCAGGGAGTTCAACATGCCGCCACCCGAGGAGCCACCGCAGCCGCCGCAACCTCCCCAGCCACCGCAACCTCCCCAGCCACCGCAGCCACCGCAAACTCCGCAGCCTACGGAGGCTCCGCAGCGCCGGAAGGCAACGAGATCGAGGAGGGTGACCTTCCGCGTTGATTGACTATTCGGTGTGGATATCAACATGCTGGACTTTATTTTGGCGCGAAATGGCAGTAATGTTCGTTCATGACATTGTAGTCACAATTAACGAACCTCTGGCGGCCAATCCACTCTTTCGTGTTCTTGGTATAGCTAACTAGACAGATTCCGGTGGAAAACGGGCAAAAAGTGTTTAGCGCAGTGTAGCAAATGATAATGGGAGCTGACTTCACTACGCAGCTGCAGTCTCATAACATATGCTCCGCCAGATATTAAATTTTACTGCTTTTCGTGCTCTGATTTCTTGCCCTGGTCCGGCCAGATATGTCAAATGTTTTCCGGCTATTACATCATTGACAAAATTTGCTATTGTTACTGTGACTTAAAGGATTGTTTTGAGTCTGCGGTCATTTTTATTGATGCTAATAAAATTGTGTGGTTGACCACTCATTTGCTTTTCACTTTCTTTGTCACGCGTATGAGTAAATTACGAAAGCTCAAGCTGTCAGACTTACGCTTCATGCACGCTTAGGCTTAGGCGAACGCTACGTCTTGCAATGTTGACTCTATTCGGTGGACTTACCATGCGCACAGTTTCTTTCAAATGAAAAGAATTATTTAAAGCGAGTCACGCTTCCCTCTAGTGACTCTTGTGCTACAGGTTTATGAGATCCTGCCATACGATGGTTATCGACATTCGTGTAACTTCTCGATACGTGATGGCCCACTGAGTTCACATTATTATCTGTTGCTGCTGTCTACCACAGCACGACCGCTTTCAATGCGATTAGCATTATTTGCCTACTTAAAGCACTTTGAGATTATCTATCTATCTATCTATCTATCTATCTATCTATCTATCTATCTATCTATCTATCTATCTATCTATCTATCTATCTACTTAAACCCGACCCTGTGACCCAGGTTGTGAGTGAGTGAGTGAGTGAGTGAGTGAGTGAGTGAGTGAGTGAGTGAGTGAGTGAGTGAGTGAGTGAGTGAGTGAGTGAGTGAGTGTGTGAACTTTATTGGAGGTTCGGCGAGCACGCGAACTCGTCACGCCACCGGCTAGTCCCGCGTCGGGACCGGCACGTCTAGCCCACCAGCCCGGTCGCGGGACCCAGGGTGTCTACTACTTTGGGTCACTAGGTCGTGATGCCATCGAAGTTGTTAAATTGTCATCATTCCAGCTTCGTCAACCAGCTCTCGCCATATCGTCGTCGTCAAGCCTTCGTCGTCATACTGTCGTCTTCATTCCATTGTCCTCACAGCGCCTTCGTCGTTCCATCAGCGTTTGTTCCTTCCTTAATCTATCCTCATAACACTTCTATCAGTCCATGGTGAGGACACCGCTGTCATGTTATCGTCCTCATTCCATTGTCGTAACACCGCATTCGTCGGTCCATCGGCGTCATTCAATCTTCATCAATCAATCGTTATCGTACTGTCATCACTCGATCGTGGGTATGCCATATGCCACCGTTGTCCTGCAATATTCGCCATTCCGTTGTCGTCATTCAGTCTTCGTAATGTATTCGTTGTAATACCGTCGTCGCGATGCCATCGTGGTCGTTCCAGTGTCGTCATTCCAGTTTCGTCATCCGACTCTCGTAGTGGAGACCCATCGTCATCAAGCCATAATCATTGTATAGTCGTAGTCGTCGCATTTTTGTCACAGCGTCATCGTCGCGCTCTCGTCCTACAAGCCTCATTATTTCGGGAACGTGATAACATTCTCGACATGCCCTCTTCGTCACATTACCTTCAACTGTCCATCTACGTCATTCATTGCCATTCTATCGTAATCACGCTCTCATCATTGAATCATGATCATACTGCCGTTGACGTGCAATCGTCGTCGTCCATCGTACCACATTCGTTGTTCGATCGACGTTATTTCTTCTTCGTCATTCCATAGTCGTCACTGCGCCGTCACAATGCCTTCATCGTCATGGGTGACCCTGGCCGCGAGCGAGTGTCATGGCAAAGTGGGCCGATTCCGGAGACAGTGAATGTCGCATGCAGACAAAGCAAAGGAAATTTCCCGATGACTACTACAGATTGTAATAAAGGTATCTTAGGCAATGCAGGGTGTCACAATATTTCCTGAATGATGATTGCGTCAGCGTCGACATGCATGGTGTGCTTGATTCTGCTGTAATTTCTTTTCTTTGTTGCGCTTAAACACGTCACCACATACACCACAGCTATCGCTCTAACGGGTCCTCAAGGCTAAACTATCAGCAATTTTAATAAAAATGATGTGATAGCTACGCAAATGCCAAACGCACAGATATGTTATGCGGTCTGGAGGAGACAATTTTGCGAACAAGTAGCATAAGGAAATAATTTTCAAAGAATGTTCTCATTAAATTTTTAAATTTCGCGTTCATGGCATGTGCTTATACTAGAAACTATACTAGAAGACGGAGGATGCTAGCCTTCTTCTCGAGTGCACGGGGAGTGGGGAGGGGGGCAGGTTAGCGCGTGTCTCCTGCTCTACTCCAAGTTAAAAGCTTAGGGTCATGCGAGATGGGGGATGGCTTCGCGTGTGTGGTGTTCTCGCGCGCCTTCTTCACAGTGAAGCTTCGAGGCAACCCTAAGGACACTTCGTTCGCAGCTGCTGCCGCTCTTCATCACACCAGCGTTCTGACAGCGACTGTCTGCGGTCATCGGGAGGAGTGTGTTCGTGTTCTCCTCTGTGCGCATGAAACCATGTTTGTTACTTTAGTTAAGCCAATATTTGCTGCAGTATAAAAAGTAAATAAATCTGCTAACCTTACATCGTATAGCTGTCAAATAATTTCATATCGCAATCAATGCTTCGCCTTTCGGACCAAACGACGACTATTTATGAATTGGTGGTCAAGCAGTGCCAACGTGAAACGGACTGAAGTGGAACCATTTTAATTTTGCATGGAGGACACCTTTTCTATACGTGCGCACTTGCACGGCCAAGAATCAAGGAGCTCCGGCCAACAGGTATACATGATTTATTTACTCTCAGTTGCGCGCTTAACAAACGAACAAGAAAGGAAGGCACGTACGACACGCTATGACAGCCATAACTAGAACTGAAACGCCGGACGCTCGGGGCCATAAGATGCATCTGTTTGGCTCCCGTCTACCAAGACAAGGAAGCGCGAATTCCTTTTGCACTCCGCAGAGCAGCGCGAGGCTCGCGAGCGCCTCGCGCGAAGAGAGGCGCGCACGTGCAATGCAGCGTTGGTAATGAAAGAGGAAGAAGATCAGGCTTTTTTTTTAATTCATTCGAGCTAGTTTTGACTTGTAGCAATGGCTCTGGCTTAATTAACAAATTATTACCTTATAAAAAGGCGAGAGATTTCTCACATATTCAGGCATTGTAAAAGTTTGCTGGAAAAGATACACTCAACGCGTCATTTGATGTTATTGTGGCCTTTCGCTTTGGCAGTTTTCCTCTAGGCTCAAAACCTCGCGACGACGACGACGACGACGACGACGACGACTAAGTGTATGCACGCGGCTTTGCACGCGTCACCAAAACCATAGTTTTTCGAACGTCGGCGTTTCAACTAGTGGCTGCCTTTTGTTCGCCCGAGTCGCCTCACGTTCGTTCCCAGCCCAATACGAAAAGAGTACTCAGAAAAGGCGTTCTGGGTCACCAGTGTGAACAAGTGAAGTTGGACCAACTCTCGAACCTGTCATTGGGCTTCACTCGTTCGGTGAGATCGACCTCCAATCTGCACCGTTCTTGCTAAACTGCTGCACGAGACATCCGGCACCTTCGACACTGCCAAGAACGGAGCGATGGGCGCTTTCATTTCTTGTGTCTGGCCTCAGTGCGTAGATGGCGTCGTCGAGGGCCCTCGCTTGCCCATCTCTGACTACGTTCCGACGTACCACTCCGTTGCGTCCAACATCAGGGAGTTCAACATGCCGCCACCCGAGGAGCCACCGCAGCCACCGCAACCTCCCCAGCCACCGCAACCTCCCCAGCCACCGCAGCCACCGCAAACTCCGCAGCCTACGGAGGCTCCGCAGCGCCGGAAGGCAACGAGATCGAGGAGGGTGACCTTCCGCGTTGATTGACTATTCGGTGTGGATATCAACATGCTGGACTTTATTTTGGCGCGAAATGACAGTAACGTTCGTGCATGACATTGTAGTCACAATTAACGAACCTCTGGCGGCCAATCCACTCTTTCGTGTTCTTGGTATAGCTAACTAGACAGATTCCGGTGGAAAACGGGCAAAAAGTGTTTAGCGCAGTGTAGCAAATGATAATGGGAGCTGACTTCACTACGCAGCTGCAGTCTCATAACATATGCTCCGCCAGATATCAAATTTTACTGCTTTTCGTGCTCTGATTTCTTGCCCTGGTCCGGCCAGATATGTCAAATGTTTTCCGGCTATTACATCATTGACAAAATTTGCTATTGTTACTGTGACTGAAAGGATTGTTTTGAGCCTGCGGTCATTTTTATTGATGCTAATAAAATTGTGTGGTTGACCACTCATTTGCTTTTCACTTTCTTTGTACGCGTATGAGTAAATTACGAAAGCTCAAGCTGTCAGACTTACGCTTCATGCACGCTTAGGCTTAGGCGAACGCTACGTCTTGCAATGTTGACTCTATTCGGTGGACTTACCATGCGCACAGTTTCTTTCAAATGAAAAGAATTATTTAAAGCGAGTCACGCTTCCCTCTAGTGACTCTTGTGCTACAGGTTTATGAGATCCTGCCATACGATGGTTATCGACATTCGTGTAACTTCTCGATACGTGATGGGCCTTTGAGCTGCTGCTGTCTACGACAGCACGACCGCTTTCAATGCGATTAGCATTATTTGCCTACTTAAGGCACTTAGAGATTATCTATCTATCTATCTATCTATCTATCTATCTATCTATCTATCTATCTATCTATCTATCTATCTATCTATCTATCTATCTATCTATCTATCTATCTACTGAAACCCCACCCTGTGACCCAGGTTGTGAGTGAGTGAGTGAGTGAGTGAGTGAGTGAGTGAGTGAGTGAGTGAGTGAGTGAGTGAGTGAGTGAGTGAGTGAGTGAGTGAGTGAGTGAGTGAGTGAGTGAGTGAGTGAACTTTATTGGAGGTTCGGCGAGCACGCGAACTCGTCACGCCACCGGCTAGTCCCGCGTCGGGACCGGCACGTCTAGCCCACCAGCCCGGTCGCGGGACCCAGGGTGTCTACTAGCTTGGGTCACTAGGTCGTGATGCCATCGAAGTTGTTCCATTGTCGTGATTCCAGCTTCGTCCACCAGCTCTCGCCATATCGTCGTCGTCAAGCCTTCGTCGTCATACAGTCGTCTTCATTCCATTGTCCTCACAGCGCCTTCATCGTTCCATCGGCGTCATTCCTTCCTTAATCCATCGTTATGATACTTCTATCAGACACCGTTGTCATGTTACCGTCCTCAATCCATTGTCGCCACACCGTCTTCGTCGTTCCATCGGCGTCATTCAATCTTCCTCAATCAATCGTTATCGTACTCTTATCACTCGATCGTGGGTATCCCATATGCCACCGTTGTCCTGCAATAGTCGCCATTCCGTTGTCGTCTTTCAGTCTTCGTAATGTATTCGGTGTAATACCATCGTCGCGATGCCGTCGTGGTCGTTCCAGTGTCGTCATTCCAGCTTCGTCATCCGACTCTCGTAGTGCAGACCCATCGTCGTCAAGCCATAATCATTGTATAGTCGTAGTCGTCGCATTTCTGTCACACCGTCATCGTCGCGCTCTCGTCCTACAAGCCTCGTTATTTTGGAAACGTTATAACATTCTCGACATGCCCTCTTCGTCACATTACCTTCAACTGTCCATCTACGTCATTCATTGCCATTCTATCGTAATCACGCTCTCATCATTGGACTTTTTTTTGTGATTCCAGGAATAGAAAAATACATCGCCGGCTCTGAAGCAACTTACGTTCCTATTACTATACCAGACGTATCATGACGGCATACATATATATACCGATGGTTCGACCTCACCTATCAGCTCAACTGCCGCATTCGTCGTTCCAGCCAAGAACGTTACAGTTAAATTCAAATCGTCGCACACGACTACATCTACATCGGCAGAACTCGCAGCTCTCCATGCCGCTATGATGTACATCACCGAAGAGCCAACAGAGAAATGGGTCGTATTTTGTGACTCTAAGGCAGCCCTTCACAGCATCAAGTCCGCATTACGTCACAGAAGATACGAACAGATGACATCTGACATCAGAGAACTACACCACCATGCTCTGGAAAGAGGACACCACATTATATTTCAGTGGATTCCTGCTCACTGCGGCATCGTCGGCAACAAGCTAGCTGACAAGGCTGCCCGGTGTGCCCACAAAGATACCAAGACGCGTCCAACACCTTTGGCGAGGTCGGACGCTGCCAGAGAACTTCGCCTACTTGCGCGCAAGAAGTCACAAGAACATTGGATTTCAAGTGCTTTCAATTGCAGATTACGTAAACTGAACTCCACGCTACTGCTACAACTGCCATCTAGCCTTTCCCGCGGCGAAACAACCTTGTTGTGTCGCTTGTGGCTGGGAGTGGCGTTCACGAACGCATATTCCTACCGTACGGGAATGGCCGAGAGCCCGATGTGCGACTCCTGTGGGTGCGAGGAGACCATCCAGCACCTATTGTGTACCTGCCCCCGCTACGATGTCCAACGCCTCTTTCTGCGGGCAACTTTACGCCGACTGGACTCGAGACCGTTCACCGAGTCAAAGATACTCGGACCGTGGCCACACCCATCACTGGCTCGAAAAGCGATTCGTGCACTAGTGCAGTACTTGAAGTGCACGGGCTTAAGAGACCGTTTATAGTGTCCTTGTGTACGGTGTCCCTCCCACACGTACTCTGTGCTTACTCTCTCCCTTTCTTCTTCTTTCTATTCCCCTTTCCCACACCCCCAGTGTAGGGTAGGAAACCGGATGCTGTTCTGGTTGACCTCCCTGCCTTTCCTACCCTTGTTTTCTCTCTCTCTCATCATTGAATCATGATCATACTGCCGTTTACATGCAATCGTCGTCGTCCTTCGTACCACATTCGTTGTTCGATCGACGTTATTTTTTCTTCGTCATTCCATCGTTGTCACTACTCCGTCACAATGCCTTCATGGTCGTGGGTGACCCTGGCCGCGAGCGAGTGTCATGGCAAAGTGAGCCGATTCCGCAGACAGTGAATGTCGCATGCAGACAAAGCAAAGGAAATCTCCCGATGACTACTACACATTGTAAATAAAGGTATCTTACGCAATGCAGGGTGTCGCTATATTTCCTGAATGATGATTGCGTCAGCGTCGACATGCATGGTGTGCTTGATTCTGCTGTAATTTCTTTTCTTTGTTGCGCTTAAACACGTCACCACATACACCACAGCTATCGCTCTAACGGGTCCTCAAGGCTAAACTATCAGCAATTTTAATAAAAATTCTGTGATAGCTACGCAAATGCCAAACGCACAGATATGTTATGCGGTCTAGCGGAGACAATTTTGCGAACAAGTAGCATAAGGAAATAATTTTCAAAGAATGTTCTCATTAAATTTTAAATTTCGCGTTCATGGCATGTGCTTATACTAGAAACTATACCAGAAGACGGAGGATGCTAGCCTTCTTCTCGAGTGCACGGGGAGTGGGGAGGGGGGCAGGTTAGCGCGTGTCTCCTGCTCTACTCCAAGTTAAAAGCTTAGGGTCATGCGAGATGGGGGATGGCTTCGCGTGTCTGGTGTTCTCGCGCGCCTTCTTCACAGTGAAGCTTCGAGGCAACCCTAAGGACACTTCGTTCGCAGCTGCTGCCGCTCTTCATCACACCAGCGTTCTGACAGCGACTGTCTGCGGTCATCGGGAGGAGTGTGTTCGTGTTCTCCTCTGTGTGCATGAAACATGCTTTGGTTATTTTATTAATAAGCCAATATTTACTGCAGTATATAAAGTAGATAAATCTGCTAACCGTACTTCGTATAGCTGTCCAATAATTTCATATTGCTATCAATGCTTCGCCTTTCGGACAAAACTACGACTTTTTATGCATTGGTGGTCAAGCAGTGCTTACGTGAAGCGGACTGAAGTTGAACCATTTTAATTTTGCACAGAGGACACCTTTTCTATACGTGCGCACTTGTACAGCCAAGAATCAAGGAGCTCCGGCAAACAGGATGGCAGGGATGTTAACTAGTCAAGGGTTGCCACCCTTGACTGGTTCGGGCTCGGTTCTGAGTCCGAACCAGTCCGTGGAGTACACGCATCAGGTCCCCCACGACCGGCGCGCTAAACAAACGAACAAGAAAGGAAGGCACGTACGACACGCTATGACAGCCATAACTAGAACTGAAACGCCGGACGCTCCGGGCCATAGGATGCATCTGCCAGGCTCCCGTCTACCAAGACAAAGAAGCGCGATTTCCTTTTGCACTCCGCAGAGCGCGCGAGGCGCTCGCGAGCCTCGCGCGCTCTGCGGAGTGCGCCCACGTGCAATGCAGGGTTGGCAAACAGCCTTTTTTGTTTTTAATTCGTTCGAGCTATTTTTTACTTGTAGCAATGGCTCTGGCTTAATTGACAAATTTTTACCTTATAAAACGGCAAGAGAGATTTCGCGTATATTTAAGCGCTGTAAAAGTTTGTAGCAAAGGATACACTCAACGCTTCATTTATTCCTTTTTTGACATTTTGCTTTGGCAGTTTTTCTCGAGGCTCATAACCTCGCGACGACGACGACGACGACGAAGTGTATGTACGCGGCTCTGCACGCGTCACCAAAACCATAGTTGTTCGAACGTCGGCGTTTCAACTAGTGGCTGCCTTTTATTCGCCCGAGTCGCCTCACGTTCGTTCCCAGCCCAATACGAAAAGAGTTCTCAGAAAAGGCGTTCTGGGTCACCAGTGTGAACAAGTGAAGTTAGGCCAACTCTCGAATCTGTCATTGAGCTTCACTCGTTCAGTGAGATCGACCTCCAATCTGCGCCGTTCTTGCTAACCTTCTGCACGAGACCTCCTGCACCTTCGACACTACCAAGAACGGAGCGATGGGCGCTTTCATTTCTTGTGTCTAGCCTCAGTGCGTAGATGGCGTCGTCTTGGGTCCTTGCTAGCCCATCTCTGACTACGTTCCGACGTACCTATCCGTTGCGTCCAACATCAGGGAGTTCAACATGCCGCCACCCGAGGAGCCATCGCAGCCTCCGCAGCCTCCGCAGCCTCCGCAGCGCCGTAAGGCAACCAGGTCGCGGAGGGTGACCTTCCGCGTTGATTGACCACGCGGTGTGAATATTAACAAGGTGGACTTCATTCGGCGAGAAATCAGACTGAGAATCTGCTTGTTCGCGTTCTTGCTGTTAAAGTATAATGAACGTGTGCTGTATTATCCACAGCAGCAGGCTGCGGTAGCAGAAAATGTTGTTATGCTGACCTTCCGGCCAGGACATTGGTGGTCTATCCAAAATTATTTTGAGTTCATTGGCCGCCACCAAACGAGTGCTTAGACGTTTGCGCCAGTGCATACATGTTCTTCTGTACGGTAATTTCACAGTACATATGCTTCGTTCTGAACTTTATTAAGATGACTTGTAAGCTTTGATTTCTTGCTCTAGTACGTACAGTTGCGTTATTTGTTGACTGAACGTTATGTTGTGAGAGAAGCGGTCGTTGCCTTTGATCTTAGCAAGCGTTCTGAACCTGCGGTAATATTTAGTTGACGTTATTAGAGGTGCGTTGTTGACCACTCATTCGCATTTTGCTGTCTTACCGGTGCGTAAATGGTGGAGGCAAAGCTGCCGTCTTTCGGCTTTTTTGAAAGTTCCGTCTTGCAGAACCGATTATAAGTTGGCGTCCTGCAAGCCATCAGCTCCTATTCCGCCACCGCTCTTACCGCACTCTTCGCGTAGCCACTCAACCTTCTACGCATTTTAAAACAAATAGCGTTTTTCCGCTCTTGCGGCCCTTGTCTTTGTGGTCGGACTTTCAACGCCGATGCAAAGGCACCGATGCCACTGGCACGCGCTCTCGCGCAATCGAGTTTCGTGGCGCGTTCGTCGCCCAACGCCAACTGTTATAGCCCACGTGCCGTCGTGTTGGAGGCTTTGGGGCGCCTGAGGTTTTAGGTGCTGTGGCACAGCGCTCAGGACGGAAAGCCCTCCTATTCTTCCGCCGCCCTGTACCACTTGTGATAAATGCGGGCGAGTGCTTCGGTGGTGGGAAAGGAGGATGGCAGTCGCCTTCCAGGCCAGTGCTCGTGTCCTTATAGAGACAACACACATACGAGGAATCGGATTATATGTACAGATGTACTGGCTAACAGCCGTGTTCTCTACGGAATTACTCAATGAAACAAATAAGACTCTCTGAGTATCCGTACTGCATCAAATATACGGATTCAAACGCATCATTCATTTAATAGAGCAAATAGCTTTCCAAAATAGTGCGGCTATTCGCTTAGTCCACAATCGTCATTCATTGTTTCTGCACAAATTTTCTATTGCATCGAACAGCTGTCCAGGGTTAGAAGTCGAGGCAGAGCCGTCGCTGGCGGCCTGCCGAAAAGTCATTGGAGGCAGGCAGCAGAAGCAGGATCATTTATTGGCGCGCGCCCATGCCGTAGCTGACACGTGAAGCGGACGTCATGGTAGAATAATGAAAAAAATGTCGAACAAGCAAGATATTGCGGGCGGTAAATGCCGAAGCAACGCAGCTGTCTCGTAAGCGGAAGCGTGCTAGGTTTTCGCTTACTACAAAACAATGAACACTAGCACATCAATCAACGTTACATGAAAAATCAGAAGGCCGACAAAAAATAAAAGACAGGAGAGAAAAAACCAGAGAGCAGCGAGCGAATTGTATCCGCTAGTATTTACTCCGTTTTGAACACACTGTTACAGAGCCGCATAGCCAAAACAATCGTACAAGGAAAACAGCAAATTGGGCGAGTTGGTAAATTAACATTCTCGGCGTAAATGTGCAGTGCGACACAGACGTGTCGTTCATTCATTGTCCCCCGTCTGCGTCGCGCTTCACGTATATGCCAAAAATCGTACAAGTGAACAACTTTTCATGCCACCCGTACGTATTTCAGCGTTAACAGGGGTGTTACTCGAGATAAATGTTGCTTCAGTGTAAAAAAGGCAAAACTCACCTCTGTAAACAAGGCGAATGCATCTCGCATATCCACCCGCCGTGGTTGCTCAGTGTCTATGGTGCTAGGCTGCTGAGCACGAGGTCGCGGGATCGAATCACGGCCACGGCGGCCACATTTCGATGGGGGCGAAATGCGAAAACACCCGTGTGCTTAGATTTAGGTGCACGTTAAAGAACCCCAGGTGGTCGAATTTTTCGGAGTCCTCCACTACGGCGTGCCTCATAATCAGGAAGTGGTTTTGGCACGTAAAACCCCACAATTTAAATCTCGCATATCCTTGTCCCTTTTGGAGCCGGCCGGTCTCAGCTGATACGCAGTAGCCATACTGGTCGCCGGCGCATGCCTGCCCATCCGCTCGGCACCGCGTAAAAGCTTTGCCACCTTCCATGCCGTTTATGCAGTTTGGTACGCTGCACCCCGTCATACGCGAATACAATCAAGTGTCAATATGATGTCTTTCGCATCACTTCACCAAGGTCCTTGATTTAATATCGTCGAATAACGTACCTACAGCCCATAGCCGATGAATGCAACGCACGCTCTACGGTCCGCTGATTGCAATGTCGATGGAACTGATAAAAACGAAAAGTCGGCATCGCGCACGTAAAGTTGGCTTCGCAGTGGCGCAATTGAACATTTGACGTCATTATGCACTACGTGATAGCACTGATACGTGATACCACTGATAGCGGTGCGAGCGGCGCCGGCATTGTTCTGGGCAACTCTGCTCCCTGCGGGAGCATATACAGGAACACTCCCAACGCCGCCGCGGTCCCTCCCTTCCACACCGCAAACACACGCGCTGAAGTTGCCGGATCATGCGAGAGCGGTACAAGATATAGCTGAGCGGATTTACGGGCCAGCGGGCGAGCGAAGACGGCAGCGGAGCGCTCTACGGAAGGAAGTTTTGGCTCAGCAATCCGACGCTCGGTCTAGCGGCGTCGAACGGAGTCTTTAGAACGGAGTAGTGTCCCTGTATATGCTCCCAGCGGGAGCGTATACAGGAACACTAGAACGGAGTGCTTTGCTGCGCCAGCTGTCGAACAAGGTTGGAGGTACTCCGAAAAGATCAGCACGCTCGCTTCATGTTCTCGATCGCAGTCATCCACGTCAAACCGTCGCCAAACGGTCTCGTTGCTGAAACCTTTCGCAGGATACAGAGGTCCTCTTCAGTGGTGAATCATCATTGAAGTTTTATCGCCTGCAGGCGAGCCAGCGCCGCAGTTGAAGACGCCGACTACATGTCGCTGTTCGTGCGGGTGGTCGCCATGTTTGCTTCGCAAAAAGGCTGGTCCGCTGCGAGCGCTCTGCTGGGAAGAGGATACCAGCGAGCGAGCGGCCCGCTCCGCAAAAAACGCTGCCCGCCCCAACGTAGATCGCATGCGCAGTGGCGTCTCCGCTGGCTCATTGGGCCTGCTGGCCCGTAAGCCCGCTAAGGTATTACTCTCTAGCGACGAAGCTCCAATATTTTGTGCGTAATGGAAAAGGCCGTGTAGGTTATTTCACAACGTCAAAATTGTTACACGAACCGCCTATGTACGAGGAAGTTCCCAGAAATGGAGGCAAAGAAACACTGGAAGGCCAGGATGTCAATTGCCATTGGCTACTGTAGCATAGCTCTGAAAGAAACAGGCAGTCATATAACCAGAATTTGTCCAGCTTGCTACGTTACACGTGGGGAGAAAGATGGAGGAGTGAAAGAGAGGGACAGAAGGACATGAGACTTGACCACACTTGCACATGCACTAAGCTAGGTTAGCTAGATACAGCATATGTAAAGTCGGACACTCCAGTCTGTCGCCTTCAAGTAGTGTAGAAGAGCACGGGTAGTTTTCTGGGCTAATAAGATGTGAAGCCAGATTCTCAGGACCCAAGACCTTTGCTCCTTTAAAAGGCCGATCGACCAGTCTACTCAAGGCACATTGGATAATCGGGCGTTGTTTGTCGAAGCGTGAACGGTGACACAGGTGATGATCAATGGTCACTTCTGCACTCTGCGTAAATGGATGAATCAGCTATTACAATGTGATAGTTGTACGAGTTAATACAGGCTACTCCTGTCCACAGTCGACACTGCAGTGCTGTGTCACGTCGTGAAAAATTTGTTGGGAACTGCAGTAGCAATGATGCATACAGGGTGTATAAGCGATCTGTGGAGTTCTGCGGAGTATTCTCATGATTCAGCGGTATGTTACGCGCGAGGTGGCGATACTCTGATGCAACGTCTACTCTTGTTCATGTTATACTGCCGGTGCTCAAAGCGGGCATAGCTTATCGAGCAGCGTCATGGACAAGGTGGTTACTCAAGACGCCACAATGTCCCGGCAGCCATTAAAATTGCCTGGCTGCTTTAGAATCACAGAGTATTGCCCGTCTGCAAGGTTTTTTCTTTATGCGAAAGCGTCAAATGGCCCATTGAGCGAAAAAGCTGGCGCCTTTCATCTGTAGCAGCGAAAAGAGAAGTAAATTGTCATTGGCTACTGTAGCATAGCTCTGAAAGAAACAGGCCGTCATTGCGGTTTGAGGCTGCGACCACAAAAGATGTCCAACGGTTTATTTCTAGCCTTTTTAAAGCGAACGGTACGAAAAGAGGGAAAGGGAACAAACTATGGAAATGCTAGGTATGACGTCTACAGTCATGCTGATAAACTACAATTCGATACATCTTCTCATGCTGATACCAAATTTAAATATGAAACTTGGTGAAAATTGCTGTTATAAAGCAACCGTCGACTTTCGTAGACCTGAAGAGATGACACCACCGTGATCTCTACCAGGAATTACTGTTGTGGGATTCACCATGCTATGTCTGGCCCTGTGAGATTATTCCCCAGGGCTTGGAGCGTCCTGGCCTGTTTCCCGGGTTTCGGCTACGGGATTCACCATGCTTTGACGGTCTCCATGCCCCTGCCATCCGGGGCGATTGACGTCCTGGCTTTTATCCATATTCAATTGCTCAAGGCTTTCGACATCCTGGCCTTCCTCCGTGCTTGCACCGTTTCATGGTATGCACAGCAGGTGTTGCCGGTTTGGCCTCAGCAGCCGCTGGTCCTCTGTCTTTACAATACACGACCTTGGTGCTGATTTCTTGCTTACTATCGCTGTGCGTGACCAGTCCATTTTGAATGCGAACCGGACTTCCCTCTTTGAGCGGCGGCAGTACCTTGCCCTTCGAAGACTGGTGATGCTTTGCCACTGGGACACTGTAGTGTCCAGTGGGCATTGCACTTGCCACAGGGCAGGGTAGTGCGGAGGTGCCGGCCTTGCAGCAGTTCTCCCCAAGAGCGGCCATCTTCTAGGGGCGAAGAACCATAGGCTAAAAGACACAACCAAAGGTCACCACGGGAGTCATAAGTTTTCTTTAGTGTGCTCTTAACAACCTCGAAGATGGCCAACGACAGGAACCCGACAGCCCTAGCAGTCAAGCGTCTTAGCAACACTATGATAGTCATCATCGCCTTCGAAGGCCTGAAAGTACCTACCTTCGTCAGGTACGGAGGCACTCCGCTTCGCTATTCGGTTTACAGGAAGCAGGTCGACATCTGTCACCAATGCGGTAGACTGGGCCACCGTATGGACGTCTGCCCAAATCCCCAGGACAAGATCTGCAGGGGCTGCGGCGCCAAGAACTCAGACCCCAATCACCAGTGCACCCCAAAATGTCGCCTATGCGGAGGGGAACACCCCACGGCAGACAAGTCCTGCCGAGCAAAGTTCAAGACCCCGTATTTCGTCAAAAAACGAAGATGGGAAAGGAAAAGAGCGCAAGCGGAAGCAGAACTCGAGGCAGTCAAGGAATCCGGAAGAGAGCAACCCCCCGCCCTGCAAAAGCCAACGTCCAGATCCAGAGGCGTAGTGGTAATCAAGAAGTTGTCGGGGTCCTGACACGACCAGTGAAGACTCCTGTCATTCTAGTGTCATTCTACGCCAGACCACAGCGCACACGTTTGAACTTGGGGTGGATAGCCCATCTCCGGTCTACGTACCCGGGAATACCTATTCTCGTGGGTGGAGACTTCAATGCACCACATACAGAATGGGGGTACAAGTACAACTCCCGAAGAGGATACCAAGTTAAACACATCATGAGCGATGCCACTTTTACACTGTTGAACCATCACGCTGTGGCTACCTGTGCTGTACCCGCAGTATCTAGAACGCTCCAGACGTCACGTGGTGGTTGGGTCCTGGAATGCCGCAGTGGCGGGTGGAACCAGATACATGGGGCAGTGATCATATGCCAACAATGATTGGTTTGCATAGAACGTGCATAAAGAAAATTCGACGACGAGTAACAGTCACGCATTGGGATAAGGAATCATCGATTGATAAAGTACCCTCAGAGCCCTCATAAATTCTTCCCGCTGTGCAAGAACTGCTACGGAGGAACACCACTGTAACCACAGTTGACGAGGAACAACCTCAACCGGACCTCGCCCTTTTGCAACTTTGGGCAAAGCGACGTCAGGTGTATGCGTCGAGGAATCCCGAAACACCAGGTAGCCGTGCACGTGCTAACCATATAGCGGCGAAGGCGCGTCGGCACGAAAAGCAACTTTCTCGACGATGATGGTATGAGTGGTGCGAGAATCTTGGATCGGGCATAGGAAACAGAGCACCTTGGCTTACGTTCCGGTCAATGGAACGCGGTCATAAGCAACCTGACCCTGCAGCGAGCGTTAGGTTTGCGATGCAGGGTTCGCCACATCAATTTGCAGAACACGCTGCTAGAGCGTTTCCCGAAATACAATCAAGCGTCACCTTTAAGCTGCCCCGAAATTAATGAGTCTGACACTACTTCGAAATCCGAAATATCAATCCCTTTCAGCATGGACGAACTAATAGCAGCGATTGAAACTTCGAAGCAACGAACAACACCTGGTCCCGATGGTATTTCTTATGAGGTTTTCAAGAACATGGAAGGAGCAGCTCTCGGCGCCCTTCTTCAGGCTATTAATAAAGTATGGGAGACTAGAAACGTTCCACCCGATTGGAAGCATTCAATTGTTGTCGTGATTCCGAAACCAGGAAAGTCTCCAAATAGCCTGCAGTCTTTACGCCCAATTTCACTAACCTCAACTGCCTGCAAGCTCGCTGAAAAGATGCTGGCCACACGTGTTTCCTGGTGGCTTGAACGCCACGAAAAATATCATCCTGCTCAAATTCGATTCCGTTCTTACTTGAGAACTGAAGACGGACTTTCTATCTTATCAGACGATGTTTTACAGGTTTCACCACACAGTCACGCTGTGCGCACGGTAGTAGCAACAGACATAACGAAAGCTTATGACAATATAGACCATGCAATCATTATAGCCAACCTCATCGACCTGGGACTTCCACCACGGGTGATAAAATTCATCTACTCATTCCTTCAGAATCGCACATTTGCGATTAGAGTAGATGGAAGGCAAGAAAGATACTTCACATCGAACAGAGGAGTCCCACAAGGTTCGGTTGTGGCTCCTCTTCAACGTTGCTCTAATACCTCTAGCCTGGCAACTATATCGGTTTCCAGACGTGAGGTTCTTAATCTATGCGGTCGACGTCACTTTGTGGTCCGTGCATGAAGATATATCTAGACAAACTCAACAGCTTCAAGAAGCCCTTGATGTTTTGAACAACTACGCTCGGAAAGCAGGGTTGGACATTTCCACCCAAAAATCAAGCTATGTTGTGGTGGCCAACAAGAAAGGACGCACAAGAATCGGGCAGCACCTCTTTACATTTAGACTCGCCGCAGTGGCAATCCCTGAGGCTTCTGAGGTCCGCATACTGGGTCTCAATATTCATCTCTCCGGCAGTGGCGCACACTGGCTCCGTAAAACCAGAGTTCGACAAAAATACTTCACCTTATTCGTCGCATTGCAGCAAAAGCAGCTGGAGCTCGTACTGACGTAGCTCGACGGTTGGTGCGTGCAGTCTTGCAGCCACGAATTTTATACCAAGCACAATTTCAACGGCTGACTTTGGCACAGCTGGCACAGTTGGAGACGATTAATCGCGATGCTCTGCGCACAATCACAGCACTGCCCCGCATCACTCCGATACCAACCTTACAGGAACATGCCCAGCTCAATATAATTGCATAGCTAATTTTGCAACGTGAAAAAGCACGTGAAATAAAAAAGCAACTTATTCCGGCTGTCGCTGCATTGCATGCTCATTTTCAACCCGGCTCTCGGATTGACAATCAGCCCTATCCAATGCTTTCCTGGGAATTCACCAGCATCACAACTAATAAGCCAACGAAATTACTACGCAGCGATGCAACAGGTATTATTGACGAACACAATATCATCGATGCATCATGCGCTAACACCTGCAAAGTCTATACGGATGCTGCCATTTTCCCAGACGGCGGAAGGACATCATTCCTGAGTACTACGCATAATTTCATCAGCGGCCACCAGCGCTATTTATCTACGGAAGCCAGCGCTCTAGTAATGGAACTTCAAGCCATCCACGATGCTGTGCAAGACGCGACATCTAAGCTGTCTACCATCAAGCAACTAGATATCTTCACTGATTCTTTAGCGGCTATCAGGAACTCAAGAAGGTTGATAAGGCGATGGAAATCTGCGAGACAATACACACTATGAATAGTAAAACAGCTACTTGCGTCAAGGTACACTGGATTCAAGGCCATTCAGCGAACCCTCACAACATTGCCGCTGACCAGCAGGCACACTGCCCTCCTAATCCTGATCTTCCACCTATTCCCCTCCCACCTCAACCCCTTAACTCGCTCCGAGCCCCTAAAAATTTTCTCCGGCAGGACACACGCGCTCTTATCCCACCGTGTGTCTGCTCCCTCCCCCTTCACCTTACTAGGGTGGAGGAAGTTGTGCTTAGCAGGCTTCGGGCCGGGGTGGCCCTTACACCGGCTGTTATCTCAAGGTGGAACTGGTCGCATTTACCACTGGGTGCTACGTGTCCATACTGCTCCGTTCCTGTGATGGAAGCAGGTACATACCATCTAATATGGACATGTACTGGTTTAAAATCGGAACGCTCGCGTCTCCTACTGCAAGCCGGCCGCCGCTACAGTGTGACAACCAGCTATGGCCGCTGGATACATGACAACAGATTCCACAAAACACTGCTTCAATTCATACACAACACAGGCCTCACAGCACAGATATAATACATATATACGCACCAACAATTATGGCTTAAGGGCAAGTCTTTATCGCAATAAAAAAAAAGAACCAGAGGCCGGGCCAGGTCCAGATCGACGACGGCAACCGGGGACCCTCGATCCCGCCAGCACAGCCAGTCGAGGAGCAGAGCCCGCAGTCGCATCCCGGGACCGGGCCGAGCCAGTTCGAGATCCAGCCGACGCCGTCAAGTATTCAGGAGGTCCAGGCCCTCCCCGAAAAGGTGAGCTGGGCAGACGCGGTCAACGGCGCGCCAAAGCGCAGGGTCTCCGGGGTAACTGCCTAAGAACCGCGAGTCACCAATAACATAGAGAATGAGATTATTGCGCCGTGTCATACCTTGGGATACGGCCACACCACAACCAAGGGCAAACAGTTATGGCAGGACTCGCAAGGCTTGGAATACACGCTCATCACGGATCCGAGCTCACCAATGCGAATGGGCAATTTGACTGGAAGAGATACCATCGAGAGGGCTACGTGGAGGAACACCCTAGAAGACCTAGGTAGCAACCACATGATCATCTAGATCACTATCCCCCGAGCGGGAGCCACCCCCCAGGTCAAAAGCTCCAAATGGACAGACTGGGACAAGTTCAGTAAGCACCGGAACAACAGGCTAGACGACGATTCGATCGGCGACATTGACACATGGATCGCGGACCTGACCAGAGATGTCGGGGAGGCCACGCAAACCATCACTCCCGAAATCCTGACGGAGAGCATGGATAGTCGCCTCGCCCACCTCTGGGAAGCAAAAAATTCATACACACCCGATAGCAAGGCCTGTGGCGCAATTGGAAGCTGATGAAAAAGATAGCTGAACTAAACAAACAAATCGAAGAGCACTGAAAAACCTTGAGCAAGCAACAGTGGGACGAAGTCTGCAACGCCACGGATGGCCAACTCCACAACGGAAGTACGTGGCGTCATCTCAGGCACCTGCTGGGCGGCACCCAAAGAAAATCCAAGCAAAGAACCGACATGCAGACACTTCTGCACAAAGAGAAAGGGGCGGCGAGCGAGAAGCAAATCGTCATGGAACTCTGAGACAAGTACCTTCCGCAACGACCAACGGTCGAGCACGGCGGGTACACTGGCAGTCCCAATCCCAGGTTAGATGAAGATATTAGTGAGGCGGAAACCAGAACGGCACTCCAAGAGCTGAACGGCAAGTCAGCCCCAGGACCTGACAGGGTTAACAACAAAACGCTCAGAAACCTGGACGACAAATCTGTCGCCAAACTCACGGGCCATATGAACAAATGCTGGAAAGAAGTCCGCATCCCGGAGCAGTGGAAGAAGTCCAAGGCAGTCCTCATACCCACGCCCAATCTCTCTCACGTCGTCCGTGAGTCTTGGCACACGCCTTCCTGAACCGTATCAACAGCCATCTAGAAGAGACGGAGGCCTACCCCCACACCATGATAGGCTTCCGATCCCAGCTGTCAACTCAAGGCGTCATGCTGCAACTGAAGAACCAGGTCCTTGACAAGACGAGAAATACCAAAGCCATCCTAGGGCTAGACCTGGAGAAAGCATTCGACAACGTCGCTCACGAGTCGATCCTGAAGCAAGTTTCTAATCTGAGCCTGGGGGAAAGGGCCTACAACTACGTAAGGGAGTTTCTGAACGATCGCAAAGCCACCCTGACGGTTAGCGACCTCGAGTCCGAAGAAAGGACTCAGGGAAGTGCAGGTACCTCCCAAGGCTCAGTTATATCTCCGCTCCTTTTCAACCTGGTCATGCTGGGTCTCCCCAGCAAACTACGGGAAATCGATGGAATCCACCACGCTATATATTGTTAGGAACGGCCTACAGAGGTGCCGACATGCAAAGTTTTCTCAGCCAGCTGCAGCTGCGAGCGTGGCGAGCTTCCCGGAAGACACCATGGAAGCCTTCGCCACCTGCCGCGGTGACTCGTTTCGTAGGGACGACGATGTGCCGCGTCAACCTCCCCTCGGCGCCGCTATGACTAAACGCGGTCGTCGGACCCAGCATTAATATAATAATATTTGGGGTTTTACGTGCCAAAACCACTTTCTGATTATGAGGCACGCCGTAGTGGAGGACTCCGGAAATTTCGACCACCTGGGGTTCTTTAACGTGCACCTAAATCTAAGCACACGGGTGTTTTCGCATTTCGCCCCCAACGAAATGCGGCCGCCGTGGCCGGGGGACCCAGCATTGTGCGTAGATTCACCGTGTCCGCTGTTTGAAGCAAGGGAGCTATTGGAAGATATTTTGCGCGGCCGTCTCACGGGGCTTAGAAGTCAGGGGCGGACGCGGTGGCCATTGTCTGCGGGGTCAACACTGGGATGAAGAGGCGCCTGCTCGAGCCAAGCCCCCGTGTCTCCAAGAACCCCCTCACCTCTGCGTGGTCAGAAAAACCTGTGTGGAAGTGTGTGTAACCCTCCTCCAAAAAGGCGAGTTGACTACGATGACGTTGGACGCTACAAATTGGCGGTGAACTGCCGTTTTCCCTCACCTAGGAATCTAGGGAGGACGGAGTGTTTGTAAGCAGCTGTTGTACGGCTGCTGAGGGTGCTTTTCTCTCACAGTCAAGCTAGACTGATGAACTGCAACGTCCTTATGTATATACTATAAATAAACCCATATTCCTCGTTCTCGATGAGAAGCAGTCCTTCCCTTCAACAACGTCCTCAGCATGGATAAGTTGGACGACGGCATGGGCCAGCTACCATTTATTTCATGGCCGACTCCAAACTTTACAATATGCAGACATTATAATGACCTGGGTGGACCGTGGCAGTGACGTCAAATTGAGAACGCACTACAAACGGCCATTCACAAAGTCAAAGAGTATCTCCCGAGCAAGTCCGAACTACTCCTTTACCGGCCCACGCGCAGAGGCATGCCACCAAAGAGCCACACGGGACCCCGGGAGTACGAGGAAATCGGCCTGTACACCCAAGACGGAAACGCAATCCCCAAAGTTAACAAGATGAAAATCCTCGGAATGATCATTGAGGCCAACGGAGCTAACGACGAAACCGTGAGGAAGATCGAAGGCAAAGTCACCAGCGCCACGAGACTCATAAAGAGGATAACCAACAGATACGCGGGCATGAAGGAAGAAAACGTCATTTGACTGGTCCACTCCTTCGTTGTCAGCCACATTGCCTACGTAGCCGCCTACCACAACTGGTGCGTCGCGGAAAAGAACAAGATCAACATGCTCATCAGGAAAACGTACAGGATAGCCCTGGGGCTCCTGGAATCGACGAGCACCGAGCTCCTGGCCCAGCTGGGCACACACAACACCCTGACAGAAATAGCCGAAGTACAACGCATCTCGCAGCTCGAACGCCCGTCGAGCACCTCGACGGGAGGGCACATCATGAACAAGGTTGGCACAACGTACCACGACCAGCACGGCCAGAAAATGCAAATCCTCAACAAAATCAGAGACACCGTTACGGTGGCAAACAACCGAAGAAACGTGCACCCTGATTACAATCGAAGCAGAGAGAGAGAGAGAAAGCAAGGACAGGAAAGGCAGGGAGGTCAACCAGAAGCGCAGCCGGTTTGCTACCCTACACTGGGGGTGGGGGAAAGGGGAATAGAAAGAGGAAAAAGTGAGAGGGTAAGCACTGAGTACGTGTGGGAGGGACACTATACACAGGGACACTATAAACGGTCTCTTAAGCCGGTGCACAAGTATTGTACTAGTGCACGAATCGCTTTTCGGTGCCAGTGACGGGTGTGGCCACGGTCCCAGTATCTTTGACTCGGTGAATGGTCTTGAGTGCAATCGGTGAAGTGTTGCCCGCAGAGAGAGGCGTTGTACATCGTGGCGAGGGTAGGTACATAATAGGTGCTCGATGGTTTCCTCGCACCCACAGGAGTCGCACATCTGGCTCTCGGCCGAGGCAGAAGAAAGGCAAGAGCCTAGGCTCTGCTCCGATCACTCGGCAAGAAGAGAAACGCACGCTTTCTCAACGCAGCCGAATATCCGAACGGCCATAAATACACCGCCGTAGCCATAGACACAGACTCCAAAATCAGAATCGCATGCAGTGTATACACCAAATATCCGGAAATAGTGGAGGACGTAGCGATCGCGCTGGCCCTCACTGAACAGAAATGTGAAGTCGTACTAAGCGACTAGCAAACGGCAGTAAAGAACTACGCCAGAGGTAGAATTTCCAAGGAAGCCCTGGCCATTCTGGCCAAAGTGGGCAGATTCAAACCCGCGAGCTAGATGATCGTATGGTTCCCCGCGCACGTCACCACGGAAGGCGACGCGCACCCGAACCTAAACGATACGGCGCACCGGACGGCGCGAGACATGACCCGCCGCGCAGAACAGGGCAACGCCTCTCGCACGATAGCGAATACTCCTCGCGCAGAACTGGACAGGCTCACTAAATACAGTGACATAACCACTGCATATCTAAACGCCAGAAGGATTTTCCCGCCGCCTAGTCCCAAATTGAACAGGAGGTAGGCCGCCGTCTGGAGCTGAACACGTTCCTTAACCGATTCCATCTGAATCGTATCTTCCTAGATAAGCATCACGACGACACGTGCAAATTGCGCCAGGAAGGACCAGCAACATTCAAACACATGCTGTGGGAGTGTAATGTAGTTATAGGAAGGATGGCAGTTGCTCCGGAGACCCTGTCGTCGAGGTGGGCCGCCGCTCTGCGCATGTCAGACCTCGGCATCCAGACGTGGGCTGTCCAGCAAGCCTGTGAAGCGGCGTTGAGGCAGGGCTTTGACGTTCGCACGTGGGATACCTAAGCCCGGGTCGCGTTAAACCTTGCAGAACATTCAATAAAGTATTCATCCATCCATTGTAACAACCTGGACCCCCTTCTCTGCCAATCCATTTGATCGCTGGGATTCTGGACTCGATGCAATGTACTGAAAGTAATATTTCTGTGCAAACACACGGAACTCTTGCGATCCAAACTGGGGCCCTACGCACTTGAACCAGGATGCCGTACTGCGAGGAAATAGAAGATATTTCGGCTATGACTTCTTTTGACGTTGTGCCTCTTTGATTCTCTATATCAGAGAAGCTGGAGTGGGCATTGTATACCATCACATGGGAGGCTCTCCCAAACTGTAAAAAGTCAATTCGGACAAGGTGAAATGGCCTGTCCGGGGTGGGCTGCATGAGAAGGGGCTCACCCTGCTGATAATATGCATACTTTTGGCAAACACTGCACCCCCGAACGAACACATCAGTAGCACTACTGAGTCCAGGCCCGAATACCCATCTCCGCGCTCTGGCCTTACATTTATTCAGTCCGAGGTGTCCTTCGTGAATTCGTTGAAGAATTTCTCCTCTCATAGCTTTAGATATGACCACTTTGCAGCCCTTCAGTAGTATTCCTTCTACCACACATAGTTCTCCGGGCTTGAGTTCACCTTCGACGGCGGCACCCCTTGAAATTCGCTCTCACCTCGCTTAAGTACGGGTCATTATAGTTTCCTTTTCAAGGTACAATTTCATTGGCGTGCTTACGATGCTGGAGACGACCTGTACTGCATGGATGTGGACGTCTGTTGGTGCACTCGCCGACTGTGATGGCACAGGTGCAAGCGACATGTCCGCCAGAACCAGGTCCTTGCCAGGCACGCACTACAATGTGTAGTCATATTGTAAAAGCCTGATAAAAAATCGCTGCAATCGTGGTGGCATGTCTCCAATGTCCTTTTGGGAATGGCAAGTAGGGGTCTATGGTCAGTTTCGATCCATACCTTTCGACCATAAACGAAATGAAACTTCTCGCATATGAACACTATACGTAGCGTTTCCTTTTCGATTTGCTAATAACGTGTTTCACAATCAGTTAAGGTCCTCGACGCATACGTCACCGGTCGCCAGTCACTGCCATGTCGCTGCAGCAGTGCCGCACCTAAACCAGTCCGCGAAGCGTACGCAGTGGTCTTCGTGTCCTTCGCTTCGTCAATGAGCACGAGGACCCGAGGGTTTGTCTGCCCATTCACGCTCATGCGCAGCGGTCCGTTCAAACATGTTTTCCTTTACGAGGCTCCTCAGCAAGGTTGTCTTATCACTCAGTGACGGAACATACTTGCGATAATAGTAGACAACGCCCATCATTCTGCGCACCAAATGCCTATCTGTGGATGTCGGCACCGAATGGGCGCTTTCAACCAGTTTGGTTGAAAGTGCCCATTCCATGCGTATCCATGCTCCCCTATTACGTCACCCAAGAACTCAATTTCTTTCAAACCAAACACGCATTTGCACAGGTTCAAAGTCAGACCCGCTTGTTTAAATAGTTTTTAATTATGGGGTTTCACCTGCAAAAAGCACTTTCTGATTATGAGGCACGCCGTAGTGGAGGACTCCGGAAATTTCGACCACCTGCGGTTCTTTAACGTGCACCTAAATCTAAGTACCACGGGTGTTTTCGCATTTCACCCCCATCGAAATGCGGCCGCCGTGGCCGGGACCTGTTTGTTCTGTCCGTTTCAGCACGGCATGCAGGCGTTCGTTATGCTGCTTGCTCGCTGTCACCTCACACTAAAATGTCTATGTATATATGAACGCCTGCCAATCTCTCAAATATTTGTTGGCGTTTTCTGGAAAACTTCGTTCGCTGATGGTATTCCAAGACGCAGAAAACAGTAACGCCCCAACGCTGTCGCAAAAATGCGCGCTCGCTTCGTCCAATAGAATTTGGTGGAAGCCTGCCTTGGCATCTACCCGGGAAAAAATTTTGCACCCGACAGCTCTGCCTCAATCTCCCCCCTTGTTGGCATTCTTGCTAATAGAAGCCATTTTCATGAGCTCAAGTGCTTATCGAATAGGCTCCCTTAGGGTCAAGGGTACCCGTCGGGCTGGGTGGACTACAGGAACGGCATCTGCCCGCAGGACCATCCAGTATCGCTTTTTTACACAGCCCGTACCCTGAAACAAGTCTGGAAAGGCATTTTCCGTTGCCGACTCGCTCCATTTCACCGAATCCACAGCTTTCGAACGAGCCCAAATTGCTGACATGTCTGCAGCCCTAGTATGGCTTGGCGGCCTTTCTTGACTACGAAGAAGGTCACGGCCTGTGCCACATCGTTCATCAAAAGAACCTCTTTGCCAAATCCGACGTGCTTGAGGGCACTGCCGTTATACGCTTTCAAAACTGCAGTGCTTTTCTGCTGTTCTGTAGCTTTTTTTTGAAGGCGGAAAAAAGAAAAGAATTATGTTGCCTTGTGAACATGTGTCCACCTTGCATGTGATTTGGTGGCCGCATACCTTTCCACTCCGTCCAATCCGTCACCGTCCAATCTGCGCTTGCCCCGTCACTTACCTCGCCAACGCCGATATAAAAATTTTCGAACCCGTTCTCTGCCTTATCTTCTTGTACTTGGTGTATTTGTCGGCTCTGGCGACGCGTGCAGCATACAGCAAAATGGTTCAGCTTCTCGCAAGCGTAGCATATCTTTCCATACACTAGACAATCCCTTTGTGCATGCTCCTTGTTGCATTGTCGGCACCGAAACCTTTTCGGGTTGCGCTCAGCCCTGTGGTCATAGTCCACTTGCAGCGTTTCACTCGGCCCAGCAGCATTCTGTTGCGATGAATCCTCAGCTGCTTTGCACGTCTGCTCCGCCTTCTATAAAGTTAGGTCCTTTTCTCGCAGCCTTTTCTCCCTGATCTTCGAGTTGTTTGTGCCAAAAACCTGATCCCTTATTATAGATTCTTCTAGCGTGCCGAAACTGCATAGCTTCGCCTGTTTCTTTACCTGCCGCAGACATCGCTCAAACAGCCCTCCTTCAGTGGGCATGCGGAAACGAAAAAGGCGCCTTTCATATACCTCGCTCTCTTCGTTGACACAGTACGCCCCAAACATCCGCCGCACTGTCAGCTAGTTTTCATTGCTCTCACCTTCTGTGAAAGAGTTCTTATAGACGTCGAGGGCCTCTTCACCGGCGATGCTAACGACGATCGCTGTCTTGGCGGCTTCCGTTCTGGTTGGTGTGGTGGACGTTGCAGTGAAGAAAAGCTCCAATTTTAAGGCGAAAGCCTTTCTATAGGCTCGTGGTGAAGTTTGTGTCAGCAGACATGACCGCCGGAGTGTCCACCGAAGCGTGATCACGCCATATGAAGAAATATTAAAGAATGAAAGATGATTGATAGTGACAGTGAATGATAACGTTATAAGAGAGGTTGGTAGAGGTTAATAATGACTATTATTGACTCCGAAATGACCAATATGTCTAACGACGGCTTGTAATGACCACAATTGATTACAAATGACCCGAAATGCTTAGTAGTGAGCAGTAATGACTAATAATGACTGAAATGACTTGTCATGACTAGTAATAACTACGAAATGATATGGTATGACTGTTCATTCTTTTGTACACAAATCAAATTCAGTATTTCTGTTACATATTTCATGTACTTTTCATTTTTTGTATGTGTATCCACTTTGTGTACCATGCTTGCCCTGTGTGCTTGAGTGTTTTGTGCACTGGGAATGGGTCGGGGAAGGGGACTGACACTTAGTCAGGCATTCGTGCCTTTTTGTCAGCCTCTTTGACAGAGATTCTTTGTATTTTATTTCTGTCAAAATAAACTGTCAAAATGACCTATTTGTCTAACGACAACTTGTAACGACTACAATTCATTAGAAATGACTAAAAATTCTTAGTAATGACCAGTAATGACTAATGACTGAAATGACTTGTAATGACTACTAATGACTATGATACGATCAACATGTCTAACGACGGCTTGTAATGACCACAGTTGATTACAAATGACTAAATATGCTTAGTAGTGAGCAGTAATGACTAAAATAAAGAAGAGAAAGAGAAGAGGCAAAGAGAATGAGGCGAATTCTAAGAGGAGGAAGAGTACGCTTTCGTCGTTCACCTCTTAAGAGATATCGTAAGATACCCAGCAATTTTTTGCTTGAACACCTGCCACTTTCGTCGTATACTCTCAGATAACTGCAGCGGTTCTGCAAGCTTGACTGTATCCATTTCGGCGAGTCTTCAGCACTTCTGACACCATGTAACATATGGCTAAAAGAAATAGGCAGTTATTGTGGTTTGAGGCTGCGCCCACAAAATATTCCAGGTGGTTTATTTCCTGCCATTTTAAAGCGAACGATACGAAAGGGGTGAAAGAGAACGAGAGAAGGAAAAGCTAGGTATGACGCCCACGGTCATGCTGATAAAGTACAATCCGATACAGCTGCGACGCCACGCCACGAGCACGCCTCGACGGAGCACAGCGGGCGAGAAGGATCACCTGGTGTCGCGATAGCGCGCCAGGCGTTGCGTGAGGGGAGAGCGCATCGCTGCAATGCCACGTCAGCTTCGCTCTCGCTCTCAGAAACCAGCGCGCGGTCCGTAACTATCTCTCTCTCACCCAATAGGCGTAGCACCACGTGCACCTGCCAGTCTTGGGGGCCACAACTGCTTCCTCGGTCTTTCGTCGCTCAGGACGTCAGTGGCCTGCGACGTTTTCATCGCAGGCTGCTGCTACTTGCTGGCTCGGGCGGCACATACCGCTACCGTACATTACTAGCAGCTGAAAACTCGAAGAATCGCTCCGCGGCGTTCAATTGGACATTAGGGACAAAGGGTACGGTGCTAAGCAGCCGAGGAGGAAGTGAGACACAAACGACTTATACGATATACGTATAAACGACATATACGTGTCTCACTTCGTCCTCATCTGCTTTGCATCATGCCCTTTGTCCTTAAGTCATGAAGCAACTAGCTCAGCAAGAGGTTTTGTTGAATTGGACATCAATGATTTCGCATTCACAAATAGTGCTAGGTGTCCTCAGATTTTTTTTTTTCAATATATTCTTCGCATCGATGATGAGCAGTTTCTAAAATGGGCAGGAAAGCTATATACCTTAAGGCAACTGTACTTTCCACGTGGCAGGGTGTTTTAGAAGCCCTTATTTGAAGTTTCGTCACATCGCGGCCAGGGTGCGCAAACTCCCTACACCTCCCTTGGGACACTCGGTCCCATGCCGATACTTTAGTCGATACGCGGCGAGCTGCCGGATATCCAACTGGAAGTAATTCACAAACAAAAGGCCTCCATGACGTCCCTGATGTGGTCAGAAAGTGGAGGGACAGGGCGCGCCGCCGGGAGAAGGAGGCTTGCAGCGAAGATCTCTTTTCCCACTTCGCATGCAAGCGCGCTGTGTTCGTGCTCTCGTGGAGGTCCGCTGGCCACGCGACGACATTGGCCAAATCGCGGAGCAGAACCCGCTGAAGTGTGCGGTGTTTACGAAGCGCTTTTTTCTGCAGCGTTTACCTTGGAAGCTTCTATCCATTCTTTAACGCACTGGAACAGCGCTCGTATGCACCAGTGCCAAGCAATCATAATGAAAAAAATTTTACATAGCAAGCCGTCGTTAACTACAAATATTAGCAGGTAATATATTACATTTCGTGATTTCGTGAAAGTAGTCCCTTTGAAATTCCTAACTTATGGTTAAGTTAAAGGCTGCAGTTCAACTAGTCCAATGATATATAGTGGGGGGGGGGGGAGGTAGGATAAAGAGAACTTCCTGGCACCATCAATCGTTAATTTTGCTTGTGTGTTGTGAAGTGGATCAACTGAAGTTGGCCAATTTCTCAGTCAACCAAAACTCAACGCAACTAAAAGTTGAACGTTCTTGTTTTTATTCACACATTCCATGCTGGAAAAAAGGCCGACCTCCACGCAGTGCGAAGGTGTAAATCTGGAGAAGCAATTTTCATTCACGAATAAAATTTGTACATAATAAGCGAACATAGATTTCAGAAGATCCAGACCAATGCGAAAATTAACAATCACGGGCTGGTCTCACGGAACTTGACTATCACGTATGTTATGACGGCGACACATTTTGTGGCTTACAGAAAGAGAGCACAATACATATATTTCATTGACAGTATGGGAAGTAAGGACCCACAGAATTTTAAACTGGCTACAAGCATCTGCAGTAACAGGAAGTAGACTTTAATTGCTCTCATTGTTTGTACTACATACCGAATGGGGGAGCATATTTCTATAGCGCTTACAAGTGCATATAACCTGCATGTCGTCGTACTGTGCGTCATATTCATATATACAGAAAAGCTCTGCGAGTATTAAGACACTATTTTGACACAATAGCAACGCAAGGAACCAACCATTAATAACAAAAAAACTTAATAGCACTCTTCATCGCAAGGAGGATAACCAGTTCGCACTAAATTATGGTTAAATAGTCTATACCTGTATTACTGGCATAATTAAATACATTTTGTCGGCAAAACAAATAACATTGCGATTCGTCTATAATACAGGTGCTCAAAAACTTGCACACACCGAAGCTGAGCTTAAAGCAAGGTAACTGATCAATAAAAGCTTATCAGCCCAAGCACTCCGTACATATGGTTAACCAGCGAAGCGGAGATGTGCGGCCCCGGTGTTTATCACTGGGTAAAGTCCGACGGTTCTTTAAAGTATTCCTCAATTATTGGTTACGATTTTGTGTTTCTTAATTGCGATGGTGAGTGCGGGAACAGTGGCACGCCGAGGTGCGCCAACGAGCCAGCAGTGGAAGAAGACAACGCTGAAGCTAATCCTCGTGATGATATCTTTTTTTCTACACGCGGACACGATATTGGGGACACTAGCCTTTAACAGCTTCGCTGCTAAACACGCACTCAGGCCCTTCTGTATAAGCATTTCACCGACGGCAGATGGGCTGCCGTCATGACGGCAGCCCACTGCTCGTATGTCAGTCCAGTATGTCAGTCCAGTATGTCAACACTGCTCGTATGTCAGTCCACTCAGGCTTACACAGAACTGGTTTACTCATGCAAAATGAATAGCTGCTCAGAAAATAAAGTGAAATACTCGCTATTACCAGCTGGCATTAGGAAACCTGAAAAACTTCGCAGAACTGGAATCCCCGATGTTAGAACACCACAGAGACGCGAAACACAAGTGATGCCCTGCTTCAGCCATCTTCGTCTAATGCTGTCCTCCGTTCGTTGCACGCCTGATCAAGCTTCTCTGTCTTATCTTTCCCATCTTCATACTTGGGACATAGAGAAAGAAATTTCAACAAGAGCGGGCACTCCCATAGAGCCCAGCGGCCGAATTGACTGTAGCGCACCAAGCGGATGGTATTGACACCTTCCGGTTTCGAGCGCGCGTTTTGAACGCCAGTTGGTACACGCCACGCTGGCTTCGTTGATCGGCGCGGCATTTTTTTTTTCGCTTCTACTGCTGAATCACGCGCCGCCTTGGCGCGGAATAGTTTTAATATTTAGTAAAAATGGTTGCAAACAGTCTTTACAAACCTCCACCAAATCTGTGTCACGTTCAATTTCATAAAGAAAACGCGAGAAGTCTTCTGAAATTATGAAATGTTTATTTTACTCTATATAAATGCTCGTTCCGGGCTTCTTGTGCATTCATCCAAAGTTGGGGCACCAGGTAAGCAGCAGTCGTTGCCGTACGAAGCTCCACAGGATGCCATCAGTCGAAAAGAAAGTAAATTACAAGCATGTATCATTTTGGTATATTGACCTAACAGGAATGTTGCGTTAGAGGCGAAACGTGCGTAAGTGGTGAATGAGCGGCATTACAGATAAATTCACTTTTACATACATTTCGTAGCAAATAGACTCCTCCCAAGCAATGCCATAAAATATGAAGAAAACATCCAATTTTCAAGCATGCCTCCCTTCTCGGGCACTATTTCCTGCACTTTAAGAGCCCAAATACACGGGTGACTGCGTGTTTCCAAAACTTGGCCTCAGTCGACGCGATGGTACGCCAAGTACACAGAGGTGGCTATACCACAGGCTCTGAAGCCAGACCATGTTACATGCCCGCAGAATGCCTTCATAGTCGCACTCAAGACAGATTCGTGAGTGCAAAGCCTGTTTTCAGTCGCTCAGAAGACAAAAATGTCAAGTTCTTGAGCTCCTCGGCGTTATCTTTTACGCGTCCTGGCGGCGCAAGTAACACACTCCCGTGTTATCACGCTCGGCAATCGCTCGTCGCGTTTTCGACAAGCGTGAGTACCGAAATAAGGTATATGTTGTGGCAGCGTCATAAAAAGAGTCATAAACTTGTCCCACTAAAATTCAGTACACGCAAAACTAACTCACCACGGCCGGCTTGCTTTTTTTGCTAACAGCTTCACAACCCCAGGCGCGGTGAGCATGCCTCAAAAGTATCCCAAAAAGTTACGAAATGAATTACAGTAATTTTGGGGGTCAGAGAATGCGTCACGAACTTCTCCCAGTAAGGTCCAGTACACGCGAAACTAACTGGGGCACAGCCAAGCTGCCTTTCGCTAAGTGCGCCACTAGGCCGAGCGCGGCCACTCTGCTTGAAAAGAACCCCAAAAAGTAGCGAAATTAGTTACAATAATATCTGGGGTCAGAGAAAATGCCAAAACTTGTCCCGGTAAGATTCAGTACACGCGAAACTGCGTCACACGGCCGAGGTGCTTTCCGTCACAAAGCCAGGTGCGGCGAGCGTGCCCAAAAAATATCGAAATAAGTTATAATAATACTTGGGCTCATAGAAAGCGTCGCAAACATCTCCCAGTACGACTAATTCACTCAAATTAGCTAGGCCTGAAACGGCGGAGCTGTTTTTCTATAACTGCGTCACTATATAGGTTCAGTTGTGTGTAGTAAGCCTAAATGCGCTTTAAGTGCGTCACAGACTGTCACACAAAACTCCTCACCTTGCTGTAATCCAGTAGTTCAGCGGTGCCGTGTCGAAATGCAGACGGAACACAAGAGAACGCCGGGAGCCCAAAAAACGGGCTACATCCAAAAGAGACGAGTCGCCGCGGGCACGCGAGCTTCACATGCGCAGCCGGCCTCGCTCACTCCTGCGGCTTGTCTGGCGAAGACGCATGCATATGGCGCGTCTGGCGTGCCGCTAGATTGTTGCTAGATGACACAAGAAAAATAAGTCGCGAAGTATAAGTTCATTTATAGGCAAAACGTTTTAGTTTTAGCGGGAAAGAATTTAAAAAAGTAAAACGTTCTCTGTAAGTTCGTTTCACATTCTTTTTTTCCGATGATCGCGTCAAGTATAACGGATGGGGTTGACTATAGGCGTGACGAGTTTCCTGTTGCCAGTTTTCGCCGAGTGTTCCCTCTTGTTGAAATTCTTCTCTATGCTTGGGACGACAACCAAGGCAGATGATCAAGCGCGATCCGACATGTGAGACCGCTGAGCGAGTCGCAAGGGTGAGCGGAAATAAGCTCGACGGACGCACGAAGACAGACTTCCCGCGCTTCGCCCGATTCAAAATTCACATGAAAAAAATATATATAAATAAATAAGTTAGGTTGTCCGGCAATCGCTTGAAGCGCGCATGTTCCTTGAAACCCATAGAGTTTCATATTACTATAACAAGAGGGAAATCTGGCGCTGCAATCGTTCAACTCTCATGGGAATGATGGGAAGTACAGGATACGGAATGGTATTCTGTTTATTGGCGAATTAGTCTACATGTATTTTTTTGGCAGTTTTGGTTTCGCTCCAAGCACAATTTCTATAACCCGCAGTGGGGCAGTGCGACGCAAGGCACTCTGCCTTTGTTCTGTTCTCGAAGTGGCGTCAGCGCGCTGGGCCAGCGGCTGGGACGATGTTTTTGTCGCGGTGTGATGACAAAGCCCTGACGAGAAAGCGACAGCATCGTAAACCTTGAAAGAACGTGTTTTGACCGTTTTGACTTGGGTTTGTTAAGGTTGGCGCCGTAGCGTTACGTGCTTTATCAGAGTTCAGAAGAGCATAAAAAAAAGTACTACTGATACAAGCACGATACTACGTACATGTTCTATGCTTATAAGCTTCAAAGAACGTAGAAACCGTGGCGTTCCTACTAATAAGCTTAGGGGCTTTCATTAAAATGCACCACGATTGTGCATGTACTGGTGCTCTCCTCTGGGATGATTGATCGCGCCGGCATTTACCAGTCCACTGGCTATACGCCCTAAGCATCACATAGCCTGCCCAGCTCGATTATTTTCTCTTAATGTCAAATAGAATATTTGCTTTCCCCGTTTGCTCTCTGATCCAGACTGCTCTCTTCCTGTCTCTTGCCGTTGCACGTAATAACTTTCGTTCAGTCGCTCTTTGCGTGGTCAGTATGAAGATGCAACTTACTGCTTTGCTGCAGCTACAGCTTATATTTGCAGTGTGAACCTTAAAGATGTAAAGTTTAGCTGCACACATGTGCGGGGTTTTTAATAACCTGCAAGTAACTTTTTCTACTCATGACGCAGAGTGCCACAGAAAGACGGCTGACTGTTTGTGTAACGCATTTTGTTTACTACATAAACAGTTGTACTTCTAGTGGCTTGACAATCAAACTTGATTGATGGCTTCATTACGCATTGCTCGTTTATGCGGTCATTGAAATGTGTGTTTCAGGACATTTAAGAACAAGAACTTACTTTTGGTAAGAAAGATTGCTGCTTCCTGGCTGTAGTCTGCTGTGGCAAAATGAGTAAGCGCAAAGCCACGCCATAACAGCTGCTGACGCGCGCTCTAGAAGAAGCACTACGTCAACATAAAATATAAAAAAGTATACTCGCAGGAGGCCACAAGCATCCCAGCTAGCTTTGCAGCAGATGTGCTTAAAAGTACTCGAAGACGTTCAGCAATCGTGAGAGCCGACGCAGCCTTTCGAAAGAGTGAGAGAGTTCGCAAGTGCCTATCGTCTGCGGGAAAAATCTTGCGTTCGCAGCGAGCAGGCGTCGCAGCAGACGACACTTGTAGCATTCCTCTTAAAGGTGCAACACTTTTTCACAATACAAGATCTTTATTTCCAGAAATACTTGATGCGTATCTTTATATAAGTACATGCACGGTTGTTATTGCTGTTGTAAAAATAAATAAATTCAGGTAAATAAATAAATTCAAATAAATATTCACGGGTGCTAAATCGGGAACAGAATTGCAGAACAATGCATACCCTGGTGTGCCCTAGTGGTAAACCGTGCTTCGATCGTGCTTCGATCTCAACATGGAAGAAGGAAATAATAGAAGGGAGCATGCCGCAACGCGATTGAAGCCGATGTGGCGGCCCAACACGTGATAGAAACGTCAGAGCGCGCGGTAGGTTTTAGTACTCCCGGTTGATCTTTTATATATATATATATACACACACTCGAAACCATTTGAAGCTCTTCAAATAACCAAAAACATGGGTACCACAGTGGCACGTTCGCGTAATGCGGCGCTCAAGTTTCTGGATTGTGGCATCGAATCGCGGTGTTGCGCTATATGCGTGCCCGTTCGGCGAGCAGTATCAAAGAGAATGCCTCTCAAGCGTGTCCGAAGTTGAAGGCAAATCTTGCAGGCCTCTCCGAAAGGTGCGCGGCATTGCTATACTGCCTACTGCTTTTGCGGTACGTGAGCGCTGCGGTTCGTGTTGCAGTAAATTGCATAGTAATGTATGTTGTCATTTCATAAGCTAAGTACGCATATCCTTCACGTATAAAGGGAGGCTAAACACTGTTTTGTAAGCTGGTCAGTTCTCGTGTGAGGGATAAAGCAAAGTCTATGAGTTGGAGTGCACTTTTCTTTTTCGTTCGCCGATACATGTTATGTTTTACCCGCCGTGGTTGCTTAGTGGCTATGGTTATGGACAAGAAATGGCTGGTAACAGAGAGGCGACTTCGTGGCGCCCGCCAAGGCGTGGGACAAATAGAAAAGCCACGCCTACCTGGATAGGATAGGATAGGACAGGAATAAACTTTATTTGTCCAACGGGTATTGTTGTTGGTGCCCGGGGCTAGGCTGCCAGGGGTCTATCGCCCGAGGAAAATCTTCCGAGGTACTCGGCAACGGCCCTGGCCCGCTGGACGGCCCACTCCTGGTCTTCGCGTGCCTCGCTGAGGAGGGCGGCTTGCCATCTCTCAACGAGGCGTCCCGCTTCAGAGGGTTCTGCTGTTGTCTTCCCCCTTCCTCCTGGTCCTTCTTTCTCGTGGCGCTGGCATTGCCAAAGCACATGGGCCATATCGGCCGGTTCGTGCTAGCACCACGGGCAGCCGGGCAACGGGTGGAGCGGGGCACAGGTGGTGCAGGTGGTAGGGGTTGGTGAAAGTACCCGTATGCAACCATCTCAGGTCGACCGCCTGGAACCTGTCCAGCCGCCCGTGGGGTTGTGGATATTTCCTTCGTCCTTTCCTATAGTGGCCAAGCACCTCTCGGTACGTTGCTGGAAACTCCTTGACATCGCAGTCGGCGTCCCCGTGAGCCGCAGCTCCGTCCGCCGCGATTTGGGTTGTGTTGGTAACGACAGCGTCGGCGCCGGACGGGGTGGCCGCCGCCGTCGCCGTCACTCCTCCGCTGGGGCCCCGCACAACAACGGCAGCAGCTGCCCTCTGGGTGACCGCGTCGCGGCGGGTAAGCTGCCTAGCGCGCTCGTTGTGGTTGGGTGGGGTGTTGGTGCGTCTTCGCCACGCCTACCTGTCCTGGGCGGAATAAAGTAGAGTTCTGATAGCAGTTTTCGAAAAACTCTCTCCTTCATCGCCGACGCAACTACATGAAATAACATCAGCGGGTATCGGACGTTGGTATCAGACGCTACACCGTCTTCACTGCCAGAGCCCGAGACCCCTTCTCAACCCCAACAGTCGGTGACGCGGCCTTCGCGCTCATCGTCGTTTGGATTCATGGAGGCGTGACTTCTTGTACTTGGCGCGCTACCAATCCAGGACCCCAGCCTGCCTGTGGATACTTCCAGACCAGTCGGAAAAACACCTCCGGATTTTACTGCAGTCACTGGCCGAATTCGCGGCTGTTCGCCACGCGCTGAGCGATGTCTCGCTGAAGCAGGCCAAGGTAACCTACACGCTAAGGTAGTCGTTATCGAAGGCCTGTCTGTGTGGCGCAAGTCTCTCTATCGGATGTGCAACAGGCCACAGGTTTCGGTGCAGGCGCAGTTGTCCCCTGTTTCGAGCACGGAAAAGCTTTGAAGCTCCGCCTTACCCGCTACTAATAGCGGGCACGTCGTCTCGGATGTCACTGCTTTTGACCGGAAAATGTCCTTCATTCCCCCTTCAGCATGACTACTCGGCAGCACGAGGCCTTTCATTGAGCTCGGATGATTCGACCACATCGGCGAGCCTTGATCCTTCAACGGCAACGCTGTGAAGACGCATCTGACTTCCTGGAAGGTGGTTTCGCTTTTCGCACGGCGCGTCAGTGCGGCCGGCCGCTGCTCCGTGAACAAGATCTGCTGGGATAATCGTCCGAGAGACCTGCGACTGTCCCGATACAGTCAGTGCCACCCGCCACAGCCATCTTCGGCGACCGGAGTTGTCATGAAGTCGCGCCGGAAACGTGCAGTGTGTACGAGGGTAAAGATGAAAGGCACAGGGCAACAAGGAATGGGAAATGAAGAACGAGGAGGAAGAAGAGTACAAGTAGACCAAGCGTCTTCCGCGTCTTTGTAGCGCTCTTTTCTTCATGTATGTCAAACCAACTCGCCCACATCAAGCTTCTGCAACATAACGTTGCTTCTGTCCAGCTACGTGGCATTTGCATATTTGTTAAACGTTCGTGCATGATAGTTGGGACGCCCAGTATATATATATATATATATCTATATATATATATATATATATATATATATATATATATATATATATATATATATATATATATATATATAGGACAGAACCAAGGTTATGTTGCAGAAGCTTGATGTGGGCGAGTTGGTTTGACATACTTGAAGAAAAGAGCGCTACAAAGACGCGGACTAAAACGAACGGGTCCGTCGTACATGTTCTTCTTTTAGTCCGCGTCTTTGTAGCACTCTTTTCTTTTCTTCAAGGTTATGTTGTTTTCCATCGCTTGGAGATACAATTAGTCTTAATTGATTAATCAACTTCGAAGCTATAGTTAGATGAAAAGTGTAAATGAAAAAATTGTAGAGCAACACGAAAAACTCCCGATACAGCATACTGTTGCTCAATATGTGCTGCACAAAAGTCTTTTTCCTAGCGTGAAAGAAGCCCGCAAATACACGCAAAGTGCCTCGAGCGGCCAGTCACGCGGCATGTTTGAGTGTATTCGCGGACTTCTTTCACGCTCGAAAAAGCACTTTTATATATAACTAAACACAATACTTACTACATTGAAACACAGAAGTATCTGGAACGCCCTCGTATTTTATTGCACACTTTGGGAGTGAATATCTCGAAACTTATGTCATCCTGAAAATTCGAGGTATGCCGAAAAGATACCTTCTTTCAGATCAATTCAGAAATGCTGATGCATGTACGAAGAAAATTTCTGTATGCTTATAGGGCATATATATACACAAACGAGGAGAACTGAAACACACAAGTCATCTTTTCGTCCACTTTCATTTCCCCTTTTCTCCCCCTTCATTATTTTCTACATTTCAATTTCAACCACAGCTAATTATCGCTACGCTTTCCTTGGCTTCATTTCCTGTTAGCTTTATATGGTCGTGATATATTTCTAGCCCGAGAAATTGAAATGCGTAATCGACTAATTAACAAAATTAATTAATTACGTTGTTATATACTTTACGGCACATATTGCAGTTTACGAATTCTATCCGGTGGGCTTGCAAAACCTATCCATTTGTTACGACTTCTGAGGGACCGCACGGGTTTCGAGATATGCGCCCTGAAGCTTGCGGCAAAGATGCGCTAATAATTGTTCCACTTACTTTTTAAACAAACTGACGTTTTATGCATTGAAACACAGAAGTATCTGGAACGCCCTCATATGTTATCGCACACTTTGGAAATGAATATATCGAAACTGGTGTCATCCTGAAAATTCGAGACATGCCAAGAAGATACTTTTTTCAGATCAATTCACAAATGCTGCTGCATGTACGAAGCAAATTTCTGTATGCAGTTAGACGTCCATGCCTTATTTCGTGCTTTATTCTTCCTCATTTCATCTCAGTCCCTCACAGCAGAGATCCTGTCAATCATCTATGAGCGTTTGGCTTTTTCTTGGACACGTCGAAAGCGCCAAGCTCATCTTTGCAAACTTCATTGAACGGTAAAGCAACAACGCGCTCGAGGCCTTTACTGGCCGCCTGCTGGTCTCAAATGGCCACAGGTAAGTCAACACATCATGCGTACTTCAAAGTGTATCACGACGAGACCAAGAGCACAGTGACAGCCACATGTAGCCCTCACTGTGTTCTTGTCTGTTACTGTAATGATGAATTCCAACCAACCAGCCCGCCTCATCACCACCTTGCGTATTGAAGTCGAAATTTGCATTCTAGTCCTTCGTTCTGATTCACATTCAAGTATATATCGAGTCTTGTCACATGTATCTTTGTTTGTTTGTACTCAAGGCGTATGACAGAACGGAAACAAGAAAATGCGCTTTCTTTCAGCCTTAATTCGGGCTTTTCATGTCAATTTCCTTTAGGTCGGTTCTATGCCAAGGGGAGGTGGAAATATGTAAGCACAGAATGTGGTCTAACGCTTGCGTCGCCGCTGAGTGGGCTCGTGAGGAAATATCTTGCCTTGAGACCGCAAAAACTCCGGGGCCGCGTCGGTGGGGCCCGGTACTCCGCTCTGGGCACTGCTCTGGACGCGAATGTCTGTAGCAGCGTTGGCACTGCTGCTCATGGCAGCGCTGACGCGCCTGTCCATAGCGGCGCTTAGGTGAATGTCCTCAGCAGCCGCGGCAGCTGGATTCGCGAGCAAGGCGCCGGCAGAACCAGCACCCGGTGGCAAAATGCTGGCGGACACAGCCAACGAAGGCGGCACTGGGACTGTGGTGGCGAATGACGTGAATTCGCGGTACTTGACTATGTCTTCCTCGGTCATGTCCGGCCGAAGTATGTCAGAAACGACCAAGATGTCATCCTTCGTTAGGTGGTCGACTCTCTCGGCGTCTTCCTTAAGCGTGATAGATTCGAGTTTTTCGAAATTACGAGCCAAAGCCAGTCGTAGAATGGCCATAACTTGGTAGCACGAGTAACGTTCCGTTCGCGAAGCCAGGTCCTGGATGTCGCTTTCTGTGAAGGAAGGACACCTGACTTTTCCCAACTCGCGCGTAATGATCGCAATGCGTTCGTTAAACTGCGGCGGAGGGAGCGATATCTTTGACTGAAACGTCTCCATCATGCTTTTTTCCAAGCGCCAAGGCTTTCTAGCAGTGGCAACGACAACCTCACGAAATTCTCTCTTCTCCTTCAGTTCCTGCATGTAGGCTAATATTTCCTTTCTCATGGCATCTATTTCTCGTCCTATTCCTTCTGCCCTATGCGAATAGAGGCGATCAAGGTCCTCCAGAACTAAAACGCCGCAGTCGTGCTTCCTAAAGTTCTTGATCATCACGCTTGCTAACTTGACACCCTCGTGTTGCGACGTGGCGGCCATGAAAGCACCAATATTGACGATGAAGACAGACTTGTCCGGATACTTCGAAGTGATCGCCCGGACCATAAAGCTTTTTCCGCTGCCGTGCGGTCCGTAGAGGAGAATGACGGACGCCCCTTTCGACTTGGGGTTCATGAGAATCTGGCTGAACTTGTTCTTAATTGGGTCTATGCCTACGATATCGTTTGTGTAGCATATCTTTCTCTTGGCCCTCACCGTCACAGCTGCGAGACACCAGGGGGGCAGCAGCAGACCCAGCAGAGACAGCTGGTGAATGCACTTCATTTCGGGCATGCCCGCGCACAAGATCTCTTGGTCGATGTCGCGCGCGTGGTCCTTCAGTCGCAGCACCCTCTCAATGTACGGGGCACACATGGTTCGAACGGCGAGGGTAGCACTGAGGTAGGCTTCCACCGTCTTGCGGTAGATCTTGTACGCATTTGCGAACTGTTTCTTGGCTTCTTCGTCGGCAGCCTGCTTGGAGAGTTCTAATGCGGTCTTGACGTCCATCGTTGCTAACGCGGGTTGAAAGGTCATTATGTCGTGACGCTCCCTTCCTTGTTGTTGTTGTTGCCTCAAAACATGGCTCGTACCCACGAGGGGGATTGGCCACACTGGATAGATTGAAACAAACGCCCAGCAACTTACCAAAAGGGTTAAAGGCAGACATTTGGAACGAATCATTTGGCAATTAACTGATAACACCGATTTTGTGAGTACCTATTCACCAACTAAGTAAATAAAAATTAAATTAAACTGAGAAGCTCAAGAAAAATAATAACAATAAAATGAAATGCTCCACGGTCGGTACCCTAGCAGCATAACCTTCCGGATTCTTCAATGAACTTGTGCAGAACACTAATAATCAAACCATGGCTTGTGGCTAATTGACAGGCACCAAAAGACAATATGTTTGGTGTTGTAAGTGCAAAACCTAGCTTTCTAGCTTGAAATATGAGGAGCATTTTGCGAAAGGAGACGAAGCGGCAGCAAGAAAGAAAGAAATGGGTCAATAGTTACTGCTTCATTACAAAAGAAAGCAGAGGTTAGTTATGGATAGACCAGAACTATGAAGGTAAAAATTTAGGCGAAGAACTCGACAGCGGTAACTTGCTAACGTCACCTCGTATTGGCGTATTTGCTCGTGTTCCCCTGAAATGTTAGATGCTGAAAATCATCTGCGGAAAATGTCGATGACTCATTACAAGTCAACAATAAAAGCCTTTTGAATCTGGCTCCTGTTATAAAAGAGAAATCAAGAAGAACATTTAAGACCGGACCATTTAGCGATGATGATGCGAGTGAGTCAGCTGATTCATATAAAAAGATTCCACTATGTCTGGGGACTCGGACAAAGCGGACTTCAGACAAATTGTCTGGGACCAGAGTCGAAAATATACTCAACAGGTGTGACCGATTAGTGGAAGTTAAGTGTGTACAGACCTAAAGCGCGTCTGTAACCACTATTACCTTCGATATCTGTGGACCCAATTTTTGGATGGCCAGAATTATCACCAGGAATTCAGCAAGGAATATTGGAGTGTAATCGGCGATCCGGTGTGCAAAATACCAGCTAAGCTGAACTGAAAAGATGCCAACACCGGCCTTCTCTAAATTTTGTGATGCGTCCGTTGAAATTATCCTTCAAGCATGCACGCAGGAAGAAGTTCTGCGTGTTTTGGAAAAATATCATCAAACATCAGTTTTACCTTGAACGAATTAGACTTTGGAGAAATCAGGTTCGGCAGACGAACTTGAAGTTTCCTTGTTGTGGCTATGATTGCTGCGGCTGGTTTCGTCCTCACTGGTTCAGCTCCTATGAGAATACATGCATGCGCATTTATATATCGCTTCCTGAAGCTATAGATCATCTTACCCATTACAGAAGCAGGTTAGAGCACACTAGCTCGGGCCGACCTCTCGACCTTTCTCTAAATAAACACTCTCTGTCCTGGGGTTATCAGTTAGTGCAAGTCGATAGGTAAATTAGCATTCATTTCTTTCTGTGTATCAGCCTGCTGCCAACAGCATTCAGCGAAGTGGCTCACTGTAACCCCACAAACAAAACGACATGCGCCCCACCTCGGCGTTCGTCTTGTTCGGAGAAAACCAGATTTCCGCTGCCACTAACTCATCCATCACTGTCAGTAATCTAAGGAACGTCGTTTGCCCTGGCTTATATGCGCTGTTGTTTCAGTCGGTTGCCCCCGGGGAGTGACAAAACGCCAACCCTCCACGCTAGGCAACCCGTTTCTTGGTCCCCTGCTGAGACAAATATATCCCTCGGTCGATCGGAAAAGCTTCAGCTTTCCCTTTTGGTTGGGAAGACACAGAAGATAGGAAGAGAAAATAATAATTTATAAAGCATTATTTGCACTTTTAGAGTATCAGGATGTGGTGATTAACTTATTTCTTTTTGTTTATTCATTGTAAGGTTTTAAGATAATTCTGCCTGGCGTATTGATTTCTTGCATGGTATGTGTGAGCTGAGTAGACAGGCCACACGTGACATCCTTAAGCACGACAGAGTCCAGCCAGTTTCAATACGATACACGAAGGAAAAAACATATTATTTAGGTTGTCTGTGCCTGCGCAAAGAGTGGTAGGCTAAAAAGTGTTGCCTTCGCTCCCTCAAAATTTGAAGACTTGTGGACTAGCGATTCCATCCGCCAATATTAATTCAAATTTCCTAGGACGATAGGGGTTTGTGCGTGCGTGCGTGCGTGCGTGTGCGTGTGTGTGTGTGTGTGTGTGTGTGTGTGTGTGTGTGTGTGTGTGTGTGTGTGTGTGTGTGTGTGTGTGTGTGTGTGTGTGTGTGTGTGTGTGTGTGTGTGTGTGTGCGGGCCCGCGTGAGGGGGGAGGGGTGCAGAACTGAATGACAATTTTCAGTTTGGGACTGCTATACATAAATGGGCAAGGAGACCTGTCTTCCTGCCTATGGTGAAAAATTTGCCCTCAGATTGATATGCAGCTCGAGACCCTCCTAAGTCCCATTTACTTTTTTTTTCTTCCTGCTACGCACGCTTCCCGAGAAATGATCACATCGCAGGCTTCCGTTTCGTATCCAGACCGGCAAAGCCGTAGTGTCGTGGCAGACAGACGGCCTGTCGGTCGCATTGACGACGTGCCCAGTATTTGCCTGGCAGAAGACCCGGATCTAAACAGTTATTGTCCGCGCTTCCAGTTTGATTCGTTTTCCCAATTGCTGTGCTTGCGTGGCCCGGTCAGAGCGAGACTTTCCGCCGGGAGCCGCTGTCGTCGTCGCTTCTCGCATCATCGCTACCGATTGTGGCAAGAAGAGAAAGGAAAGTGGTTCGGCCAGTCCTCTCGCAATGAGCGCCACCCCAAGGACGTCGCCGCAAGGGGGAAACCCCTCCCCCTTGCTCGCTTGCGGGGTGGCGGCCGAGGCGCCTCGGCCGTCGATTAAATCTCGCCCCCCACCGTCCCTGTATCCTCCTCCGGCCAAGAGACGCGCGCCGATCTACGCAGAAGGCCCGGCAGCCGCCCACAGGTGCTGTTGTATACGCGCTCGAGAAGCAGTCCCCGAGAACCCTCACCGAGTCGACCGGCATGGCTGTTATAGCGCGGACGATGCACTGGTGCTTAGCCGCCTGCTTTGCGCTGGCCGTTGGGCTTGTCCGGGAGGCGCACGCCATCGATGACCATCAGCTGTGAGCGCTCTATTTTATTCCCTATATGTGTCGTGTCCCGGGACCTGCGATCGTGTGAAATTTCAAGTGAACCACTCGTGACCGCACTTGCACAGGAATGCGAGCGGGCGTTGAAATGAATGCTGTGGCTAGTTTCCAACTCTAACCACGGAAGCGTCATTGACCATGTTTGTGGTCGGGTCTCCGCATCCACACGAGACCAAAACGTGAAGCAGTAGAGCGAAAGCAGAAAAGAGGAGAAGGCGTGCAACGCATATCTGTTCAATAATATCGCTAAAATCTAGACCACACATCTGCGTCCGCAGCATATAATGTCGCTCTTCCGGAACGCTTTTTAGACCAGTATTCACGAAGCAATTCGTTCGCTGGAGACATATATAAGGCAGTCACCGGCCAATCGTGATAGCGAGCTTATATGTAACAATGGCGTCCTGCCAATCTCGAGCCGTCCTTAGGAATAATATTTGTGTGTATGTGTGTGTGTGGGGGGGGGGGGGTAGAATTGTACATAGGTTCTTGTTTCTAAGAATTCTTTATTATTGGCTAGTAGCTGCCGTTATACTTATGTGTGCTTTTGCGAATGGCTGGCGCTTGTTCTCAAGAGCCGCTTTACATAACGAACTGTTTTGTAAATACGAGCCCTGTTTCCTGTTGCTTATATCGTTACTTATCTAAGCATTAAGGATTCCAGGGCTCACCTTTGCGGCCGCTGTACCACACCTTCACAAAATTGTCGGTGACAAGGACCTCATGTTTCGTCAATAGAAAGTCTTAGAAATTGCGTCCCCGAGCGGCTTTGCATACTCAAAAGCCCAATCTCCTTCGCACGTCTCATTGCGCTCTTTTGTACTCTCGTGTTCTTTTGTACGCCTGGACGGTAGCGTGCCCTAACTATGGATCCCCAATTTCTAAAACTCCTTACTAAGTTGATTCGCTAAAACGCAGGCCCGTTCGCTCGCCAACTATTGAAACATTGTGCGCTTCTACGAATGACTGTATATCGTATACATTCATCCAAAGCAGAGTGGCTCAGACTGTTGCGCAAATTTTCCAATATATCCTACGTGTTTGTTCTAAACCGCTTCATTGGTCGGTTCGTTCACACCGAGCGCAGCCCATAGCGGCCGCTCATTTACGAGCTCAATAATTTCAGCCGCTGAACTCTGGGGTGCGGGCTCGATCCTAAGTTTGGCAACCGCGTTTCCGCGGCATATGCGCCGAAAGACGGCTGAATGTCACAATACTAATGCCCAATGAAGAGCGCCAAGCGAGAGAACTCAAAGTGTATCTCAGCTATAGCTGAGATACATATATCCGATATATTTGAGAGAGACGATACATATATCGTCTCTCTCAAATCGCGATACATTGTTTGCGAATAAATGGGGGTGTTGCAGCGCGAAAGGATATGGCAAACTGAGTAGACAGACAGACAGACAGACAGACACACACACACACACATACAAACACGAAAATGTGCGTTTCTCTCCTTGTATGTTGTCGTACATATTTCACGTTGCAAGTGTGTCGCTATCCGCAACTAACCAACTAGAAGGGCTACCTTATTTCATCATGACGTCGACTTCCATAATCTCACATTTTCGTGCTTGCGGAGGCGAGGGAACCGTTTGTCTGTGGGTGTACCTTGGTCAGCAGTTCGCAAGCGTTCTGCGAAATGAATATTCACTGATAGCGTTGTTTTTCTTTCTTTTTATTTTTTTTCTTTATTTTTTTTAATTCACATATTCGAGAACACTCATTGGTTCAGAGCACGTTCGCGTCTCGTGTGTTGCAATGCTGGACGGTTGCGGTCGTTGGCTGTATGAAGCAGCTTCCACCCTCGTCCGATTGGCGAGAGTTTTCGCAGGAAATTGAATGTGCAGTCCTTTGCAAGTCGCATAAAATCCAGGCAGAGGCCAATGTAACCCAACGCAGTTCATCCGTTCACCATAGGGCAAATTAAAAGGTGTGTGTGAAAGGGGGGGGGGGGGAGGAGAGGGCTATCTAAGCAATTTAGTTCTGAAAGCGTGTTGCCTAATCCGCACATAGGTGGCGCTCACAGCGTACAATGATTTGAAAACTGCAGCAAAGTCCGTGCATTTAAAAGGATCTACTACAAATAGAGGCGGCCTTTCTTTTAGACCGAGCGCAGATATTTTGTCAAAACGAACAACACGTAAGTAGTGTATCTTTCTACATGTTGTCCATGTTAACGGATTACTGGCTTCACTAAAAGCTTCAAAACAAGGCCAGTGCCGATGATAATAAGACTAATCATATAACAAGGGTATTACCATACCGGTGTTAATAAAAACTTTGCCTAGGCCTGCCGTCCGTCGAGGGCGCTTATACATGGCTGTGATTGCCTACACGGCTCAAGCGATGCAATGAACGGGTCACCTGTGTGGTCCAGTACTGGCTAAGCTTAAGTTTGGTGTCTGTCAGAAATTTACGGTTGCCCGCGCCGTGAGACCAAATCTCACACGCTTCCTACCATGGGCACGCGTACTGCACTGGCGCGGCTCTTGGCTCGGGTATTCACAGCACCGATTCTCTGTGGAACATTGCATATTCGCTCGCCTTTGTGCATGTTTCGTTTATTTTGAATTGATAAATTCTACAGATGTATTAACCAATGCTTCAACACTTCCATCGAAGTGCCGATCGTCAGGAGACGCGCCTCTGCAATCGACGGCAGAACCTCTATGCCAGACAACGGGCATGGTCTTCGCACAACGGAGAGTCCGACGGGAAGCGTCAGGCGCCGTGCCATATATAACGAGCATCTCTCGATTGCGCAAGAACGACCGTTATGGGTATCGTCTAAACATAGCGTCAAGAGCAGTTACCAACCTGTCGTGCAAGTTGGAAAGAAAAGAAGTGGCGAGGGTAAACGCTATTCCCTCGCGTCTGGACGCCGCGGGGTGCCCAAGACGGGCTTTCTGACCGCGTGCGTGCGTGTGCGCGCGCGCGTGTTCGCGACAACAAAGCGGAGGCCACGGATTGAGCACAAATTGACAGTGTTTATCGCGCATCGTATCCATCCGAGGCGGCATTGAGTCGATGGGCGCTCGGAAAGGCCAGCCGAGTGGGCTTTCCATTTTCCCTGAGGCGTCGCTCTCAGCGCGGGGGCAACACGCAAGGACGCCGGGTGCGTATTCCGGCGGCGACTCCCGTCCCATGGGCGCCCTTTCCTTCAATCGACCCAATCACGTAGTGCACTCGTCACGCTGACGTTTATTGTCAGGGCGCCACCATTGTGAGTACGCACTGCGCTTTGGCCGCGCCTCGCTGTGTGTTGGGCGCCGCGGTGCATCACGCTAAGAATGACAGGTTAGCGGTGCTCGCAGTCTTCGATGCCCCGCTCCCGTACACTAGCTACATCTTGCGCATATAAGTTATGTGCAAATAGCCAAGGTGGAAGCATAAAGGGAGAAAGAAACGGTATCCGCCCGACGGTAGCAAATTGCTACATTATGATCCATTGCGGTGTCCTCGAATATCAACGTTCGGAGAGGAAGAAAAATTTGTCCCTTCAGAGGATAAAACCCGAGACCCTTCTCGTCGCCGTCTCTCAACACGGCGCTGTGCGTACCTTTTGAAGCTGTTTAGCATTGGCGAGACGACGTAGCGTGGGAGATGCTAAGCAAGCAGTGTGCGGCCCCCAATGTCTTGTTTTGCGTCTTATCTTTTTTTTTTTTGCCGCGACGTATTATGAATGTCATTTATTCTTTAGTAGCTCGGTTTGCTCACACCGTCTACTGCGCTCAAACGGCCCCCCTCTCGAACCTGCTAAAAACTGCTTCATTACATAACGGTAAACTTCGCGCTTAAAATTAGCACAGATCCCAATAAAGTACCCGACGCCGTGGCAGTTGTTACACTCATTTGTCTCACACAAAGTGGAATGTGTGCCTTTGTCCTTTCCACAAAGAAGATGCAAGCCTTCGTCAGAAATCGACAGTGCCCTTCATGTGTGAATAAATCTGACGCCGAATCGTGTAGGGTATCTCCTTATGCACCCACAACGCTCCAACACTCGAAAATACCCAGGAGAGATATCGTCCCTAAATGCACAGCTTCGTCGTTGGCGTCCGCTAAACGGTTCCGAGTCACACGCCAAGTTTCGAACAAAATCTTCAGATACTTCGCACGTCAACACTTTACGACCTCATGCATATACTCTCGTTGTACAGCATATGCTCGCATACGGTGCTCGCCCATCGGCGCCTCAATGTTCACGTTTATAGAAATCGCAATGAGTGCTTGCAATAAGTTCCCATGTTGTTTGTGACCAAGCTCGCAAATACCTGTTGACGTTTCTTAAAGCATTGCAGAATCCATGTTGCCAGTTGTGTCTGAAATGCTCAATACTATGCCTTGTCTTATTTTGTGATTTTGTCTCCATTATTTTTCTCTCTCCTCGTTCTTTCCCTTCTTTCTTTAACGCCGGCGCGTATGGTACGTTTTCTGGCGGTACACTTGTCAGCCAGCGGTTTCTCCTTGTTTTCACTATAGATCACTAAGAAAAATGATCATTAGTTTCTGTTTCCGCACTAAACAATTCATTTTAGTTGCATGACGCGGGCAGAGAAATAATGCCACAAACGAAAGCGAGACGGCCCAACAGCGTCAAAAATCTGCACGTGTCCCCACGGCTTATGACGTTCGATGTCTTCGAAAACACGCTTCAGTGGGGTTGGCAACAATTTCCCTACTACATCCACCATCTAGCCTAAAACCCGCCGCGGTATAGCTTCCTGTTTGTGCCGTTCTGCTGCTGAGCACATATCGGGCGCAGCATTCCGGGGGGAGGGGGGGGGGGGCGTTGGCATGAACGGGCCGCCTACCAATATTTCAGTTCACTTAGGAGAACCTCGGGTGACCACTCCGGAGTTCCTCCTGCTTCGGCGTCACTATTCCCTCAGTTAGCAGATTTGGTGCTGCATCCCGTATCTCAGCAAAAAGAAGGAGCGTACGTCAATAAGGAGGTCTTGCTTTTTATTTTTCTAGGTTCGTATTCAGTTCATTTGTTTTTATTATAGCCAGCTGGCATCACTTCTGCCCTCTGAAGAAATTATACGCCTAAAAAGGCTGGCCTATATGGAAGAAGTGCCGGGCTGTTACTTTTTTTTTTTGATGAAGTAGGCTAGTGAGTGGTGCCTGCTTTTGCGGCAAAAGCCAGATCATTCGACAGGTACATTCTACAATTGTATTTCAAAAAATGAAAAAGAAGCCGGCAATGGTCTGCTGGCCTTTACATTTTATTTTATTTTTTTATTATTATGTGTGTGTGTGTGTGTGTGTGTGTGTGTGTGTGTGTGTGTGTGTGTGTGTGTGTGTGTGTGTGTGTGTGTGTGTGTGTGTGTGTGTGTGTGTGTGTGTGTGTGTGTGTGTGTGTGTGGGCGTGCGTGCGTGCGTGCGTGCGTGCGTGCGTGTGTGCGTGTGTGTGTGTGTGCGTGTGCGTGTGCGTGTGCGTGTGTGCGTGTGTGTGTGTGTGTGTGTGTGTGTGTGTGTGTGTGTGTGTGTGTGTGTGTGTGTGTGTGTGTGTGTGTGTGTGTGTGTGTGTGTGTGTGTCGACATGTATAACGATTACTGACCATTTCAGAACCTCTCAGGGGAAGGCGGGAGATAGAAATTCAAGACGATGAGCAAAACGATAACAAGGTGAAAGCGGGAGCCAACGTTTCGACAAGTGCACTTGTCTTCTTCACCTTGTTCTCGTTTTGCTAAAATTTAAGGAAAGAGACACATAAGCACAACTCAGCTTGTATCCACATAAATCTTCGGGTAGAGCTGTTCGTTATGGCAGGTGGCAGCCAATAGTGATGTCGGACATATTACTGGCGAAGGTGGCCGGCCAATGACAAGAGGACTTACGAACGGAAAGTTTTGTGAAGTCAGCCATGCCCTGGTATTCATAAATTAATTCTTGCAACAGAATTGTTCGTAATAGTTGGTGTCAAGCAGCCTTGATGTTGCACTTATCCTTAGCGTAGGCAATCAGCCAGTGGCAAATATTTTTTTAAAAACGGAAGGTTTTGAAAATTCTGCCCAAGGGCCTGTATTCACAAAACTATTTGTACGATAGAGACGCCCGTAAGAACTGGCGCCCCGCAATCGTAAACGCGAGCATATAATTTGGGAAGGTGACCGGCAAATGATATACAGTTCTTACGAATAAAAACTTTATGAAACTAGGGCCCAGAACCAGAATTCATAAAGTAGCTTGTACACTGTTCGTACTGGTGCTGGCCAATCGGGATAGCGATTGGCCAGCGTTAGCCAAGTCCAGGATAGAGTGTTTTAACTTAAAAAAAATATAATAGCTTTGGAGTTCTCACGTCCAGGGGCTGAATTTGCATTCTTGCGCAAGCATATGGCTCGTAATAACGGACACCAATCAATATCGTGGCGGTGAAGCGATGGCAGAGCAGGTGCCGGTCTGCAGTGTTCGTACACACAGCGGGTCACCGCCTGCTTGTGCTCTTCCATTTTATTGCCTACGCGTTTGCGTTCAGCCTTGGTAGTCTGGCGCGACAGAATGTATATTATAGTGTATGTCTTGCAGCAAAGATGCGTGGAAATGGTGTGCAATGGCGTTCCCATCCTCTTATTTGTCTTGAATGGCAGTCTGCCTTGTTTCGTCAGTACCCACATCATTGCGTTACGAAAACAAAGCCGACAGCTGTTGAAAGCAGCTTTGAACGGGAGTGAAAATGATCACCTCTCATGTCGAACACCGTGTTGATTTCGGACGCGGTGGTTCGCGCGTGACGTTGGGACGCTTGTTACCTCTGTTCCTGCAAGACTTGCGACACGATCGAGAAAGGAGCGCGCTACCGAGAATCGCCCGATCGCGTCGCCGATGACCAAGGTTACGGCGGACGAGGAAAATGCGTCAGGCGCGCCCCTCAAGCGTTTCAAGGGAACCCATTCGACGCATCTCCGCATCGCGCGTGTGGAATTCGCCTTTTCAATGCCTGCGTAATAACCGCCAAACTCGTCGGATACTTGAACAGCATTGGTTGTCTGGGGGAAACTTGCGTTCCTTGTTGTGCGTTTTCTCCTGCGTCGTTATAGCTATCTTCGAGCGCACATTCGCGTCAACACAGGGAGGGCAACAGCTGAGCTGCGTCGCGGGATTGACTGGCTCCCGCTGTATAGCGGCTTCCCCTGTTCGGTGGCACCGAGGTTGCGGAAAGGCGATATCGCCGTCGTTTCAGCGGCGGTATACATTTTTATACCAACGAACGGAACACTAGCGTGTGGCTATGGGTCCAACCAGTTTTCTCTATGTCTGCAAATAAAGAATTGAATTGAATGGCCCACTAGCGCTTCCGACGGTGCGATGGTTCAGTCAGCATTATGATCATGGGGTAGCTAACGGCTCCTTCGTGTCTTAACAGTATTTGAGCTAATTTGTTATATCAAACTCTGTAATACCGATTAGTAACGACAAATACGTTAAATGACGACGTTCAGTTTAACGTGGCTTAGAATACTGAAAACCCGTGGCGAGTATCACTGCACCAGTGTTACCCAAATTTATGCACACGTATAGCTGCCGTCATTTATCTTATCTAGCGCTGCGCATCCCGCGGTAAAACGAATTATCTCAGAAAGTTACCCATCTTATTTGCTGTAACACTGCAATTCGATCGGACGGCGAAATTGAACAATAAGGGCTAAAATAGGAGGCTGTACATTATTTCACCAAGACACGAGACATCGGCAAGCTACGCACGCCGTCAGTCACCCGCCCTGTAGTTGATGGACGCCGTCGATCAAGCACAAGGTGGGTGACCTGCCGCAGGTCAACAGATCGGCAGATCAACCACAAGGTGATTGATCGGCACTGCAATCGATCAACCACATTGTGGTTGACAAGCGTTGTCAGCTTTTGAAATAAAACCATATATAAGGGAAATAAATGCCACTTAAAAAGAAAGACTCTTGCGCGCTGCGTCAAGCTGTGCTTTTCTGACATGCAAAGAAAGAAGCAAAATTAAATAAACGAAGTTTTCCCAAAATCTTGTACGTCTCAGAAACGCCTTATACGGGCGTTTCTCGACGTGTTCTACAATCTTCTGACACCTTGCTCAGTAGGCGAATGATTCAAGTATTCAGCTAATTAGTTTGAAGTTGATATCGCTAATTATTATCGCTATGAAAACATAAATAACAGTCGGCCAAACAATTACGGACACAGACGAGCATGGCTCTGGCTGGTCGCACGTCCCCCCTAATATCAAATCGCGCGTACACGCCTTCGGAGACGCGTGCTCACGGAGCCGCTCGCCGGCCTGCTTCGAGGATCACCTGCGTGCCTCGAGTGGCTTCCCGGCCGCGCACGCCACTGCAGAGCTTCCTCCGCGCGGGCGGAAACCTCGCGTGGGCCGCGACGTTCGATGAAAATAAAAATCGAGCACCTGGAGACGAATGGACAGAGTCCCGGCACGCAACAACTGACGAGCGCCCGTGCACGCAATTGACCTTTTAGGCGTTCATCGAGCGCTGTGTGTGTCCGTTGACGCTGCTGCTGGCGGCCAGCTAAGACTGCGCACTGCGCAGAATTGCTCACGGTTGGTTTCACTGAAGAATTGCAGTGTCGGCAATTGAGTTGCAGCGTCTTGCCGTGAAAAGCTACAGTGTAGCCAAACGTTTCATTCGAAAGAGTTGCGGGTCTCTTTAGTATACAGTGTCCCACGTAACTTGAGCCAAACATTAAAAATATGCGAATGCCACGTAGCTGGACAGAACCAAGGTAATGCTCTTTGCTGTCGCTTAGGCATACTCAGGTTAATTTTTTCATGCCGCCTAATTAGGCAATTAGCCCTAATTAATTAATAATCTTCTCAAATATTATATTTAGATGAAAAGTGTCAATGAGAAAATTGTATAGCAACGTGAAAAACTCCCGATATAGCTTTCTGTTGCTGGATACGTGCTACATAAAAGTGTTTTTCGAGCGTGAAAGAAGTCCGCAAATACACTCAAACATGCCGCGTGACTGGCCGCTCGTGGCACTGTGTGTGTACTCGCGGGCTTCTTTCACGCTGGGAAAACACTTTTATGTACCACGTATCCAGCAACAGAAAGCTGTATCGGGAGTTTTTCATATTGCTGTACAGTTTTCTCATTGACATTTTTCATATAATTATAATATTTAAGTTGACTAAATAATTAAGACTAATTAGATAATTATGTGGAATGAAAAGTATCTCCAAGAGACGGCAAACAACCTTACCTTTGTTCTGTCCAGCTACGTGGCATTCGCATATCTTTAATGTTGGGTGCATTATAGTTGGGACACCCTGCATGGAATGGCTAAAATGAGGGAAAAAAGTGGGCCGTGTTTACACTTCTTCACTGTTTGCACTACATTGCAGAATCAAAACACGCGCTTTTTATAGTGCGAAAATTATGGACAAATACTGATTCTAGTGCACTTTCGAGTGAATACTCGAGCAGGCTCAGAACACTCCAGCGTTGACCATATCGACGCTCATGGCTCCCTAGGAAAGAAATACGGAAAGACAGGGGCGTCAACGATGTTCGCGTCCGTTTGGCTGCCCTATAAACGTGGGGAAGAATAGTGCGTTAACGCTGTATTATGTGGGTGGCAGTTCAGTCTTATAGGAAGAAAAGGAAAGGACCGAAGTGTACGAGTAAGAAGGGGAAGAAGACAGTCAGTGTGCACAGAAACGCAGAGAAATGCTCATTAACACAGCCACCATATAGACGCGCAGTGTAGCACTTTAGTGGCGCTGTCTTCACATAAGTTCCTCGGCCAGGGTCTTGGGATGGTTTCTTGTGGGAGCGGTCTCTTCTTCCGATGGACAGGTCTATAGTTCCCTTTACCAGGATCAGCAACAGCCCTGGAGCGCCCTTCACCCGCGTATAGGCGGCGGAAGAGAGTCGCGCACTGCGGGGCAGAAGCAGAATTCGGCCCGCGGGCCGAATTCTCAACGCTCTTCGTTCGCAAGTGCTATTTATCATTGGCTGGCCGCCTCCGCTAATAATATGTCCAGATTGGCGGAAATTCTTTTCTTAAGAACACTACGAGCGTAAGAGGTTTTTGTGCATACAGGCCCCTGTGCGCGCGTACTCCGTATCTAAAAAAGTTTCATGGCCACGGCTCGTGCAAGGGCAGCGGGACACACTAATGCATGCTTTTGTGGGATTTAGAGTGATTCTACGTCTTCTCTATATGCAATCTCTATCGATATAGCAATTGATTGTGACTATTTTTATTCGTGTTCTTTTCTTCAGCTTGAATCAAGGTCCGTCTGCAGCGTTCCCTCTCATACCCGGACAGTTTTTCACTGATGGTGTTACAAGTACGCAAAATATGCAGCTTAGTGATGGTCATGCACTCTTTGAGTCAACGCAAACATCCACCCTGTTCTTTCGTAACTGATCATGTCATTCAAACACGAAACCATTGGATAGGTCGTTGTCAAGCTGATGACATCTGGAACTTCCTGCAGAACTTGATGTTTACTGACGACTCCTTTTGTAAAGTTATCAGCATTCTGCCTCTCAATAAACGGCAGAGGAAGAGGACATTTCCTATATGAAAAGCACGCTTACCGAAAGGCGGACACTGTACAAGTCCGACAGAGGAAACACAGTCTTTCGGGTCATTTTTATACTGGAGTGGGGAAAGAAAGCCCCGTGGGTAGTTCAGATTGAAAACCTCTAACGTAAAAAAAGGATGAGTGCATGCACTTACAAGCGTAGACGTTTGCAGGCCGGATGGCTATTGCAGAACAATATATGTGCTTGTCTTGGTCAATTGATAGGGTTTATGGTTCCAAGGTGCTTGCTCCTATGTTTTTTTTTTTAAGACCGTGCAGAATTGTAAGTCGCCTGCGGCAGACAGCGTATATGTAGACCTTGAGCTGGACTATTCGAGGCGGCGGACATTACTCGCACAAGAAATCGGAATCCATAATCGACTAATTAAAGATCACTAAGCATGGTCATAAGTAGCGCTAGCTTGGAAGAAACACAAGAACGAAGAAGGGAGACACGCACCAAGCGTTTGGTGTGTGCCTCCCTTCTTCGTTCTTGTGTTTCTTCCAAGCTAGCGCTACTTATGACCATGCTTAGTGTATACCAACCAACCCAATTTTCCGTTTTATGAAATAACAACAATCACTAATTATTGTTATCAATAATTACGTTACGGCACATATTGTAATTATGGATTGAAGCCGGTGATCTTGCAAGGCACAACCACTTGGAACGAATTCTAAGGATCACGTGGGTTTCAAGATATACGCCGTAAAACTTGCGGCAAAAATGATTTCTTTCACTTACTTTTTTTAAAAGCACCGCATTATGCATTAAAGCACAAAAGTAACTGGAACGCCCATGTCGCACACCTTGGGAATGAATGTCTAGAAACTGGTGTCATCCTGAAGATTTGTTGTCAGTGGATACGCCTTGCTAACTCACCGGCTGCAATTACAGTAAACTAATTCATTAAAATATTATTAGCGAATATTTGTTAATTAGTCAATTATGCATCTCGAGTTTACGTGCAAGTAATATGTCCGCCTCTGAGTAATCCAGCTCAACTACTAGATTTATCATGTCTGCCACAGGCGATTTTTAAAACGTTTATGTGGTCTATATAAACGCCTGGTATATTTGTGAACGACGCCACTGTGGAGGGCTCGGCATTCATTTCAATCATCTGGGTAGCTTCCACCTAAGTTGTTTTAATCTAGACACGGGCGCTTTTGCATTCTGCCTCCTTTAGAATTCGGTGCCCGCGGCCTGGCATTGAACATCCGGCCATGTCTCAGCAGTTGGATGCGATTGCCCCCTTAGCTACTGCATCGCGCCCAACCATACGAACCGTACAGGCATCGGCGTGGCACCAAATCGCGGTGCACTGTGTCTGACAATAGAATGTATTCGCTCGCATGCAGATCCCAAGACCTGCTGGACCTGAAGCTGCTGGGCCTCCGGCTGGAGACAAAGCTGACTATTCTCGAAGGCCTGATGAACAAGCTGAGCGCCAGCTCCAACAAGTGCAGCCAGGGTGGGCGCACAGGGGGTCCGGACACCGACACCGAAGTAGCCACCAGCGACACCCAGGAGCGAATCTTACGCGCCCAGCAGGCCATCATCGACATCAGCAACCGCAACACCGTCGAGCTGGAGAATCTGTCGCAGCTCGTCACCACGCAGACGGCCAAGCTGGCCAACCGCTCCGACGCCATGCTCGGCCTTCTCAAGTCTTCCGAGCTCGTACACCGGCGGCCACCTCCTCAGGAAACCATCTCACAGGGCCGCAGGCACCACCAGCCTTAGCAGAGCCCCGACTCTAGGCCGACTGGGGTTTCGCGTCACAAATTCTCTCCTTTTCTTTCCACGTGAACGGTTTGAAATGAACGGTGCCCAATAAATTGAAGGCCGGGAACGTTACGGCGCCCGTCAGTTCTTTGTGCACTGTTCGCATGGGATGAATGAGACAACGTCATCAATCGGAGACTCACGTCACTTCATCATACAGTGTGACGCGTACAATAGTGAACGAGAACCGTACGTGTATGCGTGGGATTTGTAGGAGGAAAATGTTCGCTGTGAGTGCGTTCTAATAAAAGCTATACTCTTCCTCAGCAAACTGAAACGCGGGAAGTATTGCGCCAGGTGTAAGGCCTTGTTGAAGGGAGTTGTGACTGTAGGATACGGTGGCGGTGTGTTGTAGCATTCTTGCAAAATGTATGTCGGATCTGGTGTTAAATAACGGTTCTCAGCCGCCCTCTCGGAGACCAACGCAATCCCAAAAGCACTGTGCAGGCGAACCACCGAATAGAGTGGTCATTGGGCCTAGGTCAGCGCAGTAAAACTCTAAACATGTAGGCTCGGTCTCCGTTCGTGCCTCCTTGTGCAGTTTGATGAACGTCGGAATATGCCCATCAGCGCTTAATATGCTGATAATGCAGACGCTTCATACGTGCGACCAATTGGTTTCGCGTATTAAACGACTGCATCTGAAAGTTAGTTTCAATATAATTTATGCGTGTTTTGTGGGGCTTCTGTCACTTCTTGCGCGCTGCAGTAAGATTGTAATACTAATTTCAGTGTGTGGGTGTGTTTGTTCAGAACTTCTTTCACCATTGTGAGAGCCATGTGAGTGTGCATAGTATATGTGTAATAGTGACTAATACAAAATGCTGACGGCATTAACGGTAAGTTCATTCGCTGCTGCAGTGTCTTGTCAGTCAACGAGTTGTCAGTGGGCGCTGTGTACGTCGGCTCTGCCTTCGTCCTGTCCTTCGTGCCGTTCTTACCCCTTTAATTCATTCACCAGTGTCCTGTATCATTTCTGCGGAGTTATTGATATTAAAATTAACTGTCATGCACCATACACGGTCTTTCGCTTTTGTGTTCAATGAACGTGCATCGGATAATGATACTCGGCAAAAACAAGTCATAAGAGCAGTTTGTACGATCGCGTAATGCCACTTTTTCCTCTTTCTTTTCTTTCTTTTTCATTTTTTTAGCCATTTCTAGCTGGTGATGGTAGCTGTAGCAGCAGCAATAATGTTAGTTGTAGTCGTGATGGTGGTGTTCGCAGTGGTGGCAATAGGGGTGTTCGTAGTGATTAGTAGGGGTAATGGTGGGGGTGGTGTCAGTAGTAGTGATTTGGGGGGGGGGGGGGTATTACAACAACTGCAGCACTTGTAATAAGAAGTATAGTAGCAAAATGAACTCCGCTGCATGTAGTGGTGGTTTTGATGGTGTGTCAACAGTACTGTGTAGTTTAATAGAAATAATAGTAGTAGTGCAAGTAATGCGACCAGGAGTTGTAACAGTCATAGAGGTGGTAGCAGCAGCAACAGTATTGCAGAAAATGGTTGGAGCAGTCGCACTGCAGTTGCGGTAACGCCAGAACCGCTACTGGCAATGTCTGCTGGCCTTTTTCAGAAGCGGCAACGCGAAAATTTTTCACAAATGGGCATGAGCCGCAGAATCTTCCGTACTAAAAAAAAAATCGCGCCGGACCATTCATATGGTGGCGGATAAGTCAGCGAAGCTGTCGATCGCAGGCCGAGCAACTATGGTCGAACTCCGCGTCCAGAAACATTCCCTTGAATTTGGAATTCGCCCCTCTGAAATTCGAAGGAGGTAGCGACTCACGCTTCTGCCGCTTGGACGCAAACTCGAACGACCTAGCTTGACGCTTACAAGCGGTCTCCAGTGCGCGATCTTCATCGGTAGCTTGCGCTCGACGTCGATAATAAGACTCGACGCATCTGCTATTGCTGACGTTCTTCGGAGGCAAAGTCACTGGCCGCATTCTCCGCTTTCGCACGGGCACATTGTCATTGGACATAGTCGACTTTCTGCTGTTGACGCCTATCTTCGTACTCGGCTCTTTCATTGACCGTGCGCACAATGCATGGTCTTCCCACTTATCCCGTTTTCGTTGTAGTTGCAACTGTTACCATGGTCTACCTCTGCAAATGCACAATACGGATCTTTCACACCGTGGCGGCTACCGCGGCGCACATCCCCGCGTTTTCCTGCCACAAGTGCCGCGCCATTGTATTGAGGCGCTACACGGCAGCAGACGCAGCCGGCAGCAACGGCGGCCAGCGCAGGTGACACTCCCCCACTGCGCAGGTGCGGCTCGCGGTGAAATCACGTGTCCTTTCTTTCTTCTGCGCCGTTCTATCGTTCGTTATCTTTTTTGTTAACTTTATACGCGTTAGCCAGCCCAGATAACACCCCCTCCCCCCCCCCTCTTACGATATCATGCACTGCCGCCATCTTTTTGTTAACTTTACGGATGTCAGCCAGCCCAGATAACCCCGTTACGAGACCACGGATACGCTCATTATACAGGAGACAGGTGACGGACCTGTCAGGTAAACAGCTTTGCTGTAATACTATAGGGAAATGTGGCTCCATAGTGCACGCATGAGCCGCCAGTGTGGTTGTTTAATCCGTCAGGGGGTGGTCAGAAGCTACACTTGTTTAAACTGTGATCTTCTGGCTTCGAACAACCTTGTAAGTTTTTCATTTAAATTTTTTGAACTCATTCATCGTCGCAACTTCGATCTATATGTATCGTAGCTTCGATGTAATGATAATGTATACATTTTGACGTTGTTTTCGAACACTACAAACCAGAAAAATAGTGTATTCAGTGTAATAAATAATTACGCGTAGTAAGTGTTAGACGCACCAGGCATTATATATATTTAGCGACACGTATACTCGAAGGTGCCGTGATTTGCTTGTCGCTGGAAAATAAAAAGTAAACCGAATTAATTGTGAATCTAAAGCCATCCAGCTGTTCGAAAGACAAGTAGTGAGGCTAGCACGCAACACAACTGTGGGTGGAATGCACAAAGTTTTACGTTCGTAAGCACGTTTTGCCATTGGCCAGCCACCTTCGCTAACGATATGTCCCGCATCAGGATAGACTGGAATTTGATCTGATGAACGATTCTATATCATAAGCGATTTTTGTGAATATGGGCCCGGCTCGTGCGCGACTGACAGCGCCGCTGTGAACGGCGCTCCGGTGGCGCCAGCCGCTTGCCTTTGTCGTCACGCTACGCTCCGGCTGGAAAACCTTCGTTTTCACGCGTTTGCTCGCGCTCTGATTGTGCGGCCCTCGCCAGGTAGCACGGCCCTCGCCAATTGCTACCTGCTTTTTTTTTCCTATTGTTTGATAAATTTCAGCATTAGGAGGAGTACAAAGATTGCATATTCAGTGTATCTCGTGACGCAGTCATAAAACATGGCGGCGATCGAGAGTCTACGCATGCTTCGGAAATGAAGTGCGATCGCGGGGCTCATTCGCAAACTTTCGCTTCGACTAAGAGGCGTTGCAGCAGAATACAAATTTTACACTTCGCTCATAAATCTAGTCGCTTGGTGTTGCACGTATATAACTTTTTTTAGAAGAAAGCTTTCATTGCCTAAATACACGCGGTTTATCTCGAACATTGCTTGCACCACGCTCTATCATCTTTCGCAATCGTCAAGCAGGCTTTGCACTATCTTCTTGCAAATAAATTTTTTCACCGCTTTCTAATGCAAGAAGTTTGTTTCTTTAGGCTAGCTTAAGCCTATTCCTGTTCAACATTTTCAAACCACCAGAAACCACTCGAAAAACATCACAGCGTAAAAATAAAAATATTGTTATAAAGAAAAGATAACATAGGAAAGCCTATGAACATTTTATTGTGTGTTTGTATGTGTCCCTCTTCTTATTTATTTTTTGTTTTTGTGTGTTTAGCGCTCCAGCTACCTTTCCGGTATAATGTTTCACGTATCAGTCTTAAAGAACGGGTATACTTTGTTTTGTCCACTAATTTTGTACGCCCTTCTGTCAGACGTTCCGGACGGCATTTTACTGCAAAGCCGCCAAAGCAGTGTATGCATTAACGCCTCGCAGCAACTACCTAGTTTCTTAAGAATTACATCAAAGTATTTCGTAATGTGCTTAATGCGCTGGGCAGCAGCAAAATTGGGATGTCTGCGGCCAACGGAGTAGGCGACCGGACAAACAGAACGCACTGGACACAGTATTGCAGAGCGGACATAGTAGCTAAAGGCCAAATGTTGCAGTTCATTGTAAAAACAAAAAAGAGCGGCAAATGATTAGGAGTCCGCCACGACCACGGACTTCAAAGAAAGCCGCGCAACCACGGATCAAACGTAACTACAGTGCACATAAGTTGCCCACCTGAGCAGCGTTTCCACTTCAAACTGCGGTGTAAACGTTCCATGTCCTCTTGTCAGCGTAGATACGTGCAATGACGGCCACCAGAGAACGACACTTACCAATTATGAACTCTGCAGATTCTGCCTGCGTCTCACGGCTGGCTTTTTCCGCCGCTCATTGGCAGCACCCACGTTCGTCGCCGCTCCTCGTCCCTTGGGAAACGAAAAAGGAAGCCGACCCCACTCGCTTTTTTTCGCCCGATTCGTGCATCCAACCACGCAAAAACTCGCCGGCATGACGATTCAGCTCGGCGGACGCGCACAACACACATAAAAGAGAGAACAGCTGCAATGCACGAAGCGGCCAGCGTGTGCAAAGGCGCCTGTGGTGCATTTTTTGCCCACCAAACACTCCGGCGTGTTCTCGAATATCATGTGACCAACTCGTTACGTGCGTCGTTTGAGAGGGTATTTTTGCAGTGTTTTCTTGAAATGCGTTCACATGGGCACTTTCACTGCACACCCTAAGCGCTTCATTAACGGACTATAAGAGAGCAAAAGTGTAACTTCTTTTCCTGCAGTTCGAAAGCGCTGAAAACTGGTTGCAACTGACCGCAACGCAACAACTACGTAACAGGTAATGTCTCCAACACAACACAATGCTTTACTGAGAAGCGTCGCCGTGCTCGTTGAACTAAGGGCCAGCGTGACCTGACAATTTGAATCGTTCAGATTGCACCAGACGACCACTTTTGGCTTGCTTCTAAAACGGTACATATTTCAGAGAAACTGCCTGCAGCTGCAGAATGGTAAGCCACAGGGTGCTTTCCCTTGATTTCAAAATGAGGGATACGCATTCCGTGCTTGAATTAGTGATAAAACGAAGCGACATTGCAAAGCCGATATGTCATACGAATTCCTCGACCTCCGTTGGCGTGTTCCACAGAGAAGCAAGAACGAAGTGTTATTACGCACGTTACAGGGCTCTACAGGATATATTAACGACGATAACCAAAATATATAGACTGTCAATCACGCAACTAGAACTTTCCGTTGTATCTGCTCTATGGCGCATACTGCTATAGACTGACTCTGCACGTGGCCACAATTCACGATGGAGAGCTGCGAGCGTTCCTAGAGAGCGCAATTAAGGATCGCGAACGCGTGAACGAAAGGCATGGTATACTCAAATACAACAAACGCAAGCCAACGAAGAAGGCTCAGCTGCTACAACCCATGATGTCTTTATTGACGTCTGCTTGATTCGCGCTCCGCATATGTCTTGTCTATCGGTTTTCCGACGACCACGTGCTTTCGATCTCGAGTATCTGCAAGAGTTTAAGGAACATGGGCCCCGACTCTCACAACGGATGTGAAAGGCGTTCAAGCGCCGTGCTACGTCATTGTTGAGTGCCATGTGCCCCATTCCACCGTAGTACAAAGAGCTCACTGTGAAGTAGCTGGGGCAACCTCGTAATAACTAGCGGTGCGTCTGTGGAAACTTCACCGAAAAACTAAAGAGCGGTAAGGGCGCCAACTTTCATTACCTGTAAGAGCAAGACAGCAGCTATTGCGGTCGGCAGAGAGGAATTCCGAAAGTCACTAAGAATCTCTGAGTGAACAAAGAAACTAAGAAAATTATTTTCCAATGTCAGCGCATTGGCGTGAACCTCCACGGACGCTCGTCTGCGCTTCTTTAGAGTTCGCTACGACCTAATATTTAGGGCACGTGTTCCCAAAAAGCTCCTACGCTAGAGTTGTTCGTAAGAGCAAATTCCAGCCAATCTTGACGCTGCATAGATATACTGTTGGCGAAGGCAAGCGGCCAATGGCATATAGCACTGAAGAAATAAATGATTTGTTAAATTCAGCCCGTGTTTCTTTTACGGCATAGAATCGACAAATGATTTCACATCTGCAATTGTGTGTAGCACTGCCCCATTCCTTGCTTTCACTTAATGCATGGTTCTCCAGTATGTTCACTTAATAAGCGTCTGTCTTTCCAGCATTTCTTTAGAGTTTGTGGCACAAGCTAAGCAAGGACTTCCCACATAGTAGACTCACAGCCACTATGAAAGTAAATGTATATCTGTTATGCACTACTTCCAACCGGTGAAACGCTCCGTTCGTGTACTGCTATGGGGGAACTCATTCCGGCAGCGTACCACTAAGGTAAGATACCATTCGATACTAAGGGAGCCCCGAAGGGCATCCTGTAGCCTAGTCATGGCGTGCTCGCAGCAACGCCGGACCAACGAAGTTGTACTCGTGCGGCGGCTATTGTGGGCACTTGTTTGTCTGATCTCAGCAGGCCCAGCAACGGCTAGTGGTCAGTCACCAAAGCAAATTCCCGGCCTAGAAGGTAGTCACGAAATTTCGGGACCCCCAATAACAGTGCCAGCGCCTCTCGCTCGAGCTGTGAATAGTTGCGCTCTGCCTGGGTCAATGTTCGCGAGCGGAGACCGATAGGCCTGTGAACGTTACCGGTCGTGTGAAACAAGACAGCTCGCACACCGTACGGAGACGCGCCGCATTCAAGTTTTAAATTTCTGCGAAGGGTCGAAATCAACGAGAACCTTGGCTTCTTCAAGGCATTGCTTGGCAAGATTAAATTCGAGCAATTGAGGCTGTTTCCATCGCCAACGTGCACTCTTTTCAAGGAGCTGATACAATAGACAAAGTGTGGTTGACATGTTCGACAGAAACCTCGCGTAAAAAGTAATCATTCCTAAAAACGAACGTAGCTCGCTGACATTGCAGGGGCTCGGTGCCGGCATGACAGTGTCAAGGTCGGATGAAGCCCATCACGATCGATACGATGCCCGAGATAAGCTACTGCTGGGGATTGTTCAAGTTGCACTTATCGAACCTTAGCTTTACACCGTGCATGCTCTCGGAAGCGCTCTAGGACGTATTTCAGCCTTTCGCGGCTGTCGCTCGCTATTTCGGGAATGATCACATCGTCAAAAGAAGCCTGTGCTCCTGAAAGGCCAGCCAATACCGCATCCATCTTTCTTTGGAATATCGCGAGCACTGAGGCTGTTCCGAAAGAAAATCTGTTATAGCAAAACAGCCCTTTCGGCGTATTAATAAAGCAAGTTTTCTTCGCCTTATCATTTAGCGCCACCTCATTGTATGCATCCCGTAACTCCAGAGTGCTGAAATAGTCCCCATCGTGTAGTTGGGCGAACATATCCTCAATGATGCAGCGATGTCGTAGAGGTAGAGCATCCGCCTCGCGTGCAAGAGGGCCATGGTTCGAATCCCGGTGCCGCACAATTTTCCACCGGATTTAAAAAAACAAACACGTGTTGATAAAATTGCATAAACAGGCCTGGAGTACACCCTGATCCCGATGACCAGAACCGGCAACGCACTCCCTCAGCAGAGCAGGATTGGCGGCCCTGATGCAGTAGTTGGCCACAACCTCCTATATGAATACAACAATCAAATCCCGGCCCTCAGTCCCCAGCGGCTCCGAAGCAACTGACCACGGCGGTGGTCACACCTGTGACGCAGTAGAGGGGGCTAAGAATCTCTGGACCCGCAGGCCGCCATTGGAATCTGAACCTGGCAACGTTTAACGCTAGAACGTTATCTAGTGAGCCGAGTCTAGCAGTGCTATTGGAGCAATTAGAGGGCATTGAATGGGATATAATAGGGCTCAGTGAGGTTACGAGGACAAATTAAGCATATACAGCGCTAAAAAAACGCGGGCACGTCCTGTGCTACCGGGGCTTAGCGGAGAGACGAGAACTAGGAGTCGGACTCCTGATAAATACGGATATAGCTGGTAACATACAGGAATTTCTATAGCATTAACGAGAGGGTGGCAGGTCTTGTTGTGAAACCTAATAAGAGGTACAAATTGAAGGTCGTACAGGTCTACGCGCCTACATCCAATCACGATGACCAGGAAGTCGAAAGCTTCTATGAAGACGTGGAATTGGCGATGGGTAAAGTCAAAACCAAATACACTGTACTTACGGGCGACCTCAATGCCAGAGTAGGCAAGAAGCAGGCTGGAGACAAGTCAGTGCATAGGCATATGGCATAGACCTCTACATATGGCACAGACATATGGCATATGACCTCGATGACTATGGGCTACTATGGACGTGCCACCGGCGACAGCACGTCCATGGAAACTAAACGCTCTAGTTCAAGTGACACTCGCTCGCGTAGCGTGTGTGGGATGTGTCTGGCCTTACAGAACTTGGGTACGGCGCCTTCCTTTAGGTCCACACTGGCTGGAGGACCCTTGATTAGCCCCAGTTCTTCGGAGAACGCGTCGTGGTAGTCGTTGAATATGCTGTTCACGCTGGATTTGATCGGTCCTTTCGTTGACGTGGAGTCTTCGACAAAACGCACCACCGGAGTACCTGCGTCGTTCAGCAGCTGGATTAAGTTTCGACCACAGAGGCTTGGTCCCGCACAGTCCAACACGGTCAGCGCACACTCCACTGTCACCTCTGTATGACAAACCTGGAGCGCAAACTCCCCAAGTACTGCAAGGCGTCCTGTGTAGCAGAATAATTTCAGCCTGGATGGTTTGTTTCGGCCATTGGTTGCGGTGCTTCTCGTACAGCTGACGCGCGATGACACAAACGGGCGGCCCGGTATCGACTTCTATGGACAGCTGCACGCTGCACCAAGCGAATGTTCGGCTAATCGGCGGTTCCAGACAGCTCTTTCGTTCCGATACCACAGTCCAAATGTGCGCTGCTTCGTGCTCCTCGTGTGCTGAGGCTTCCGTCCTGAAGAGGGTGTTAGTTTGTGCCGTCCTTGCCGTGCCTTGTTCTCGAGCCCCGTGGCTTCGATTCCTTGAAAGGTGAAAATGTCATCCACAGCGGTAACAGCGAGCATTAGACAATGCGCAACAGGTCTCATTATGTTTTGTACTAGCGCACCTTTCGCATTCTTGACGTGCGGCACCCCTCCTCTCATCCTGCAGCATTTTCCAAGCGAAGCTTGTATTGGCTCAGAAGTTTCAGTGGCGTTATCATGGTCTCGCAAAAAAGAAAAGAAACCTAGTTGCTCCCAGAGCATAGCAGCTGCAGGAAAGGGCTGTTTGATGAGTTGACAGCTGCGCCGGCGCTGGAGCGTGAGTCATTAGCAAGGATTCCAGCTGCATAGGCGTGCACTCACGCCACGCGTGAAACCATTCAGAGCCGCTTCACTTCCGCTGCGGAGGAAAAGGGCAGAAAAGCGTATCGCGCGCGCTGCGCCGACTTCGTTTCCGTTCAGTTCAGTCTCGGAAAATGGATGGGACAGCCACGCGTTGTGCGTTCCCACGAGGAGCAGGCAGCCTTCGACGAGCTGCGGCGAGAACTTGCCCGTGAAAGGGCTCGCCGTCGGCGCGCCGATCCAGCCGTTAGGGCCGGCCGAGCCCAGCCAATACGACAGCAACGAGAAGATCCCGAGCTGAGGGAGTGGGAGACCGAAGGAATCCGGTGCCGTTACCTGTGGGTTTTAACCGTGACGAAAGTCAGGTGCACGCAGGACGAGCTTCGCGTACTCCCCTTTTCCCGTAGGGGAAGGGTTGTTCATTTTTTTCTGGATGCGCCTGTAGTTTAAACAGGGGTGTCGTTGCCAGTCCGATCATGTTTTTTTTTTACATCACTGTCCGTATCCTCAGCTGCAAGGGCCATCGCTTCAGCGTCTTCTAGCATTAATTCCCGTTTTGCTAGCAGCTGTTCCTGCAGTGCAATTGACCGGATACCACACACAATGCGATCGCGTAGCATACGATCCAAAGCACCGCCAAAATTCAGTGAATGTCTACTGGGAATTCATTAATCGGCTGGCCCTCCGCTTGACAACGACTGAAGAACTTGTAGCTTTCGGTGATTTCGTGCCTCTTGAGATTGTAGTGCTCACTCAAAAATACGAGGACTTTTTGATACATCAACGCATTTGGCTTGCGCGGAGCCACCTTCCCTGCCAGCACCTGCATTGTATGCGTATTTAACGCGGCAACCACTAGTGCTCTTAGTCGAGTCTTCAATCGCATTCGCTTCGCAGTATGCTTTTACTTTAATAGGGTACGGCTTCCACTTGTATTTGACTTCCTGGAAATCCGGAAGGGAGTGATGAACCACGATGGTTCTGCGTGGGATCAGGTTCAGGGTCGACTTTCACTGCAATGGGCGATGTCCATCCTCGTCGCCACTGTAGCATAGCCATGGCATGTTCGCAGCGACGCCGGACCAACGAAGCATCAGCATTGCTGCCACTGTTCAATGGTGTAGCGCGTATTTATAAGTATATAGCCGAGTGGCAGCAAGATATAGGAAGGAGCACGTGTTAGTAGCGATAGTTCGCTGCACTGAAAGATCGCCAGATAAGGCAATAAAATGTGCGTGCACGTGTATGGCACAGGCCCATTGAGCGCTGTGGGTGGGGCTCTTTCGCCGTATTCTATCGCCTGCTGCAGCACTTCAGATCGTCGCGAAGCAAGCCGTTCCCGCGTTTGTAAAATCGGCCGGAGACTGCATGGTCACACTCTGACAGGCCGCCGTTGTAAAGCTGAAAGAAAATTAGAGAAAACAATATATTACCTCGCATATATGTTTGGCGTTTCGACTTAAAATACATACATTATAATTTTTATGAACGTATCTTGGTGGCATAGCTATATTAGAGAATGTTTCTCCGTGTAGTTTCCCTCTCACGTGCACTAATGCGTATTCGAATCGCTACAGTACGTAGGCTGAACAAAGAATCCGCAACCGCCGTTGAAGAGCATTTTAATTTTTTTTTTTGAAGTTATAAATCGAGTTGTAGCAGAATTATAGTACTTGACGTGTACAATAATTTTTTTTTCTGAAGCGGGGAATTATTTAGAAAACAAGAAGGCCACCAAAAAAACGACGTCAGTGTCATTCCTGCTAATGTGTAGGGCAACATTTATCTGATTATCGATCAATTCAGTCGCTTTCCTTCCAGCTGGAAGAGACATGGCTGCTTCCAAATACGGACTACGCGAGCTGCTTGCTTCGCGCCGATCCGGAGCGCAGCAGCAGACGGTAGCAGACGACGAAAGAGCATCGCCCACAGCGCTCACTGCTCCCGCTCAAAACACCCGCCGGCGGTGGCCCCGAGCAGACGCCACGCTCTCCGGTGTTCCCTTTAACAGTGGACCACTCTGTACGTAAATATTTTACGTGTTTTATGAACCTTAAGACGTTAAAAACTTAACTAGTCACGCCGTACCCACTGCAATAATTTAAATGTAGGCTACATTTCAGGCCTTAAAGGAAGCCACCGAAGATAATCAACAGGTTTTTGCTAAAACTCCAGGAATTCGTGCTTGGTAATAACGTTATAAAGACAGCAACTTTAGCTGCAGACGATAGTTCACCAGAGCTATCAGATTGGTCCACAGAGCAAAACAACAAGAGTTGCTATTCCTTCATTCTTACATTTCTGCGCACAACGCTAGGACGGAGGCACAGTTGTGATGCAGCGCAGACTTATATCTTGAAAAGCCTTCGCTCTGTCCATCGTCTCTGTCCACATGTTCTTGCGCTGCAACTCTAGTTTCATAGGCATGAACCAAATATCTCGTGAAAAAAAAAAATACCCTCTGAACCAGCAACCCGCAATTGGGACATTTGAATTGTTAAATTAAATTAAATTACAGGCATTTTATACGCCAAAGCCATGATCTCATTAGGAGATAGGCCGCAGTTGGGGAGTGACTGGATTAATTTTGACCAATACGGGTTCTTTATTAACTTGGGGTTCCTTAGCGTGCTGTGTGCTGCTCTAGCGACACCCGTGCGTTCACAGGCGTGCGGTGCCATCATGTTCGTCAGATCATCGCCTTAATATCGCCCACAGGCTTTGCTAATACATGCGACTGACGAACGGAATACTTTGATCCAAAAACCCTAGTTCGGTGAACCCATGCACAGATTTGCACTCGTTATGGAAGTAGTGTCCGAATTTTGCTCTCCTTCGTTCGCATAACGGTTTAAGCATATCACAGTGCTCGGAAGTGTAATGCTTAAGGTTAAATGCCCTGACGAAGAAAATACACCCTGTCGCAACGTGGGGCGTCAGCAACATTGTTCTACCACTCTTTATAGTTTCAAGCCTCTGTTATCCTGTGAACCCTACTCTTGCTTTTTATTGCAGTAGGATATACTCACAGTCGCGGCGGACCGAGGCAACTTACCTGCTGAGCGTTCTCGCGATACAAGAGTTGACTATGAAGACAGAAAATAGTTATACGTTTCACACGTTTATAACATATCAGCAATGTCGAAATCTGTCCCTTCGAGCCGAGGCGGTTGTTGTCAGAAGCTAATTAACTTCCAGGCCACCTGAAACGTACACTCCGGATGTCGGCAGATGGACATATGCAGAGAGCCCTAGACACGCGTATTTAGGCTAGCAAATGGTGAATCATGACGAAGCGTCTAGGGAACTCCCCATGCAAGATCAAGTGCGTGCGACGCCACATGAAGAGGACGTTCAGTCTTAAAGTACTCGGTGGCACCTTTTTGTTAGCATTGCAAACAATCGTTAATAGCACAAGAACACAAAATTCAATCGCTTTATAAGCCTATACTGGCCGATTACTCTTCTTGGAACTTCCCAAGCGATTTTATATCTGAAAAAACAAAATTATGAGCCATGAAAGTTGTATTAGAATGCCGCACTCATCGTTCAAGCTAAGGGGCTCAAAAGTCAGCGTGGCATATTTCGCGGCCTCTCTTGGAAATCGGACAAACGCGCACGGTGCGAGTGATTGCCAGCCGGTTAACATTCGCGCTGGCGTTCAGTGCCCCGGATGCCTCGAGCAGCGCCCACCGGTCGGCGACGCGGCGAACAGCGCCGCGAATCCATATGGTGGCCCGCACATGGTAGGCGTGCAGCGGCTCCCGGCGAGCTCCTCGGTGATCACGTTGCGAGACACAAGGTTGGCCACAACTTAGCACGAGTAGACCATCGCGAAAAGCTCGTTGGCGTAGGTCTTGTGCAGGAACGAAGCCTGGTGCATCAGCACCTCGGTTTCGGGCAGCTCGATCCAGTTGTCGTGGAATATGAGTGTACGAAAGGCTTCGCACCTGCCGAATAGCTCGCAATGTATCTGCACGCCAACGACCGAGGATCGCACGCTCAAAATCTCCATCGCGTCAAGCGTGGTCACCATGGCGCGGAGAGCACCGGTGAGATCCTTGGGCAGGTAGTCATGCAGCAGGTTGCGGCTCTCCCAAAGGCCGTCCCAGAATAGGAAGTGTTTTTGCGAGGTGCGCGACTCGCACAGCTCCACAATATCGATGCAGCGGTGCTCCAGTAAAGCCAGCGCATCAACACGGAACGAGTGGCTGCGCTGCATCTTGTACTCGACGGGAACCACGTGTCCACGCATACCGCCAGGGCCAGCCGTCCTGAGCTCACTTGGCGTAGCTCGAAGTTGATGACCCACAGGAATTCGTTCCATAGGGAGAGCTTCACGCAGACGAAGCAGCCGTTTGCCGTGCTGGCCGTGCACGAATTGTCGCAGTTCACCTGATGATGGCCGAGAATGCTCCGCCTGTAAAGGTTCGAGAAGAGCTGGTTCACGGACGGGCATAAGCTGGGACACTTGCCGACCGCGTACGTGACGCACTCGTGCAGACGACCGCTGCTTCGCGCTTGCAGAGCAGCTCATAATATGGGCACGCGAACGCTCGAGAGGCGCACGCTCATGATTTCCGGCATATCGAGCGTGGTCACCAGTGAGCGGAGCGCGTCGTCGAGGTCCCTGGTCAGGTAGTCGTCCAGCAGGGAGTTGCATAGCTTCACATGCCCCATATCGCGGCTCATCCGGAGGCCGTCCCGGATCAGAAAGTGGTTTTGCTCGATGCCCGACTCGCACAGCTCCACGAACTCGATGCAGCGGTACTCCATGAGCAGCCAGTGGATCAGCGCGAACGCGTTTCTGCGCTGCGTTCTGGACACGATGGGAACCCCGCGTCCACGCAGACCCACCGGCGCCTGCCAACAGTGACTGACCTCGCGTAGCTCGAAGTTGATGACCCAAAGGAACTCGGTCCTTCGGGAAAGCTCTGCGTGGAGGAAGCAGCCGCTGGCCGCGCTGTACCTGCACGAATTGTCGGGGTTCGCCCGGCAATGACTCAGGATGCCGTGATGGTAACTCAAGTTGACCGGCAGGCACAGTCTGGGACAATTGCCGACTAGAGGTGCTGCGTGGTACTCGAGGCGGCCGTTCTGTGGTCCCACTTCGCTGGCGCTTTCGTTGCAACATCGCCGTCGTTTGAGGTCCATCGGTATCACCGACCACGGAGCTCGTTCTGTGCAGGTTGGACGCAGGTAAGAGGCAGAATCCCTGGAACGTATCGGGGCCGGACGCTGCAACGCGCCTCGCGCGGTTGACATCGGAGTTCAGGGCTCCAGCACCAAATTAAATCTGACGAAGTGACGGTGGTCAGACTCAAGCATAGACGTCCGGCGGTTACTAGCAGTGGCCGCAACAGAGCGTGCCAGCGCTCGTGCAGCCCGTCGCTCGTGGACTGCGTGCCTTCGTCTTCTTTATGTCCAACCATTTCTTCGCAGATATGGATCCTTTTTCTTCACTCAACTTAACACTTAGTATGCTTTACAATGGCGAGAATGGGAAAAAGTCGTAACAACGTTCGTTGTCGCCGTACTCCCTGAAGCAAGGTTCTGCACCAAGTGACAAGAGCAGCCCTGGCAAATATACCTCGTCCAAATTTATCCTGCCTAGTGCCACCGCATATTCACAACAAAACAGACTCGCCGCAAATGCTGAATAAATGAAGCTTTTTCGTTGCCGTAGGGAAATCGTTTAAAAGCATATATACACCTTTTTGAAGACGCAAGTGGTGTAAAAGGATCAAGCAAACCGCATCGTTCAGGTCGGCTATAAGTGCGGAAGGCGCTATAGATCCATTTTCGCGGCAGCAGAGGGAGCTACAGCATGGCGTCATATTGTGGTGGTGGACAATGTTTCCCACGGCCTCCTTATATATAATATGTATATATATGGGAAGTATAATTCCTATAGCTATAGCTTAAATAATTGCAACATCTGCGTGCGTGTGTGTGTGTTTACGGCGTTATAAAGCTGGTGCCTCGGTTTTTCTTTATTTTACAACTTTCTCACCTTTATATGAAATATTTGCCGCGCGTAAGTTAAACTTTTAAAACATAAACTCGCCTTTTTTTCTTATCAGCAGGCTTCACTGAACTTGGCTCAGCTGCTGCATTACGAGAGTACTTATGCGTTTAACACATGAACTTAAATGGGTGCCTCGAAGTGGGCCCCGAGCTTAAACATCCGCTTAACCCTCAAAGAACCATCTGCCATTTGCAAGATATCGTGACGACGAAAACCAATTCCTCTCATCGAAACTATACGTCCGTTACTGGCTAGCGACCACTAGGTGCGCTAGTTGTAGTAGTCCACAATTGCTGTAGCCATTCACAAGTCGAAACAGCAGTAAGGCGAGGCTCGATCCTCCATAAATGTGCATGAGGCGCTTGCCCTTTATCCTCCGCGCCTTCTAGAAATATTTCCGCCAATGTTGCCACTGGTAAAAACGTTATTTGCCCGGTTGTTAACCAACAGTGAGCACGTCGCGGTCACGGCGAACACATAAGCACTGAGATAATCACTATTTGTAGGTCAAAGACGACGGATTCAGGAAATGTCACGTTTTTTTCTTTCTTTTTCCCAGCAAAAGCTTGCTTACTGTGCCCTTTGTCAACCGTGCACTTCCTGACAGCGAGAAGTAAAGAAGGTGAAGAACTGGCGCTCTGGACTATGCATTTTTCGCGACAGCAAGATATATCAATTTCCTTTACCTGTCTTTGCAAACCTACCTCTGTACTCTAGAGACGTGGCTTCACAATCTTCATCTGTCACTAAACGTAAACAAATGTGCAGTCCTTGTTTTTCCGCTTTCCGGGTCGGTACAGTTATCAGCAGTATATGATCAGAAAACCATTCCATAGGTAGAGTCGCTTAAGTACTTGGGTATCACATATGACGGAAAACTTAACTGGTGTTCTCACATAGGAAATATTGCAACGAAAGGGACACGAACCGTAGTTTTACTACGTGGAATCCGTAACCGGCGTTCTGGCGTGCGAAATGACACACTAATTATTATTTACCGTATTCATGTGTACGACCGATTCTAGAATTTGTATTTTGTTCTCCCGAAATGCAAAGTATAAAACAAGACCACTTGTTCCTTTAGAGAGAGACGCGCGCTTCGACTATGTTTAGGTGTTCCTAAATTCATTGCTAGTAATGTATTATACCAGGAAGCGCGCCTACCTTCTCTTCACACGAGATTCTGCATGCTTACGGTTCAAACCAGCTTAAGAGCTTATGAATCTCCTCTGCGACGTAGACAATATACCTTTATTAGTGAACCAAATTAATTTCTTGAGAACACGTGGTAACGGTTGCATACCCACAGGTTGTATTTGTGCAAGCACAATTAGCACCTTTAAATGTTCGCCTTAGGGAAATCATTCCGCTTGATAGGTCCACATTGTCGCTCAAAATTGAATTTGCAGACATTTTTCGCAATAACGCAAAATTGCTGCCCCCAATATCTTTAAATGAACTTTTATAAGACTATTTGGCCCGTTTCCCAATAAATTTAGTAGCGACTGATGCTTCTTCGTGTAAAGAGAAGGCAGGCATGGGAATCTACTCACAATCCCTCGATTGGTCTTCTTCACTTCGCCTACCAGATTACACATCAGTTTTTCAGGTCGAACTTCTGGCAACAGTTCTTGCCTAGCGAAAGTTACCCTTCATGCTACAAAAGTTATTATCGTCACAGATTCTTTCTGTATGCAGCGCGCTTAACACGTCTACAAATTCGACAGCTTTGAACACGTTTTGTACATTAGCTCCGCCCTACTTAAGTTTAGTTCACTTAGTATGGGCCCCAGGCCACCGAGACATTGATGTTTCTGAAATAGCCGATTCCTTAATACGAGCTTCTTTAACAGGTCCGATGAGGTCTGTGCTGCCGGCAATTGCGTGCATCGCTGCAGCCAGATATCGGCAGTTTTCTTTGGCCGAAGACAGAAAAGGCCTCTTGTTAGCAAAATCTGCAGATTTAATGCATCTAAATTATTCTTGGAACCCACAGTGGTGTCCTAACAGGCAATGCGAAGTATCATTTGAAAGGCTGCGTTGCCGTATTCTAAGACTTAATTTTTACTTGCACAGATATGTGGTCTGGTGGTATCCCCTATATGCTACCTCTACAATGAGCTGGAATCCATCGATCACTTATTATTATCGTGTCGGTGGCTTCCTACTAATCGAAAACGATGTTTAGACATTCCGCTTCGTAATCTAGGACTGCCTTTAAACAGTGCTGTTATGCTCTCCCTTGAAGCAACGGCATTAGGGTGACAGCCACAGGAACGTTTGCCGAGCCATTTATAATTTCCTCTGTGGCACAAGAAGATTACCTTATTAATATTTCGCAGTTTCCATGATTGATTTATTTCTCCTTCAATAAGTTATAAATTTAGAAAATTCTAAAAGTAGAAACACAAATTCACAGTTAAAATATTATCAATATTCTTATTCAAAATTTAACATGCTCATGTTTAAGTATATCCTTTATGTATTTCAGTAATAAGCTCTTGTTACTACTCCTATCTAGGCAAGGCTGACTATCTTATTAAACACTACCTTATTTCATTTATTAACAGTTTATTTCTTATCTTGGATTATTCGTTTGTTTTCCTTTTTGTATTACTTATTTATTTAATGACTAATTTGTTTCATTTTCAATCATATTACAACCCGATTCGTGGCCTATCCCCCATAGTAGGTTTAGGCCATTATTTGAAGCTTCTTCATCATCATCATCAGCAGCAGCAGCAGCATCATCACCATCGAACCACATTCCTTTCACGCACTGCGGCTATTTGCATTTTACGTTGTCTTGCATTCCGCTCAATCTGTTGTTTTCGTTTGCTCGCTGTCTGGGAGGAAGATTTTTCGACATCGTGCCTGAAGTGCATGTTGGAGCAATAACAACCGATCACTGGACAAATTTCAGGGAATAATAACTCATCACAGCATGTTAGGCTGGGATTTAAGTGAACAAAGAAAGAAGGAGTAATTTATTCTCTATTTTAATGAAATGGAGCATAAGATGAATGTTATGCGTACATCCTGTGGCTGAGTCACCCAGCGTTGCTCGTTTACCTATGCAAATCCGTAGAATTGAATCCGCGACTTCTCCACGCAAGGGACTTAGCAGACGAGAGATATTGGTGCTCCTTGGCTAATATGGCACAAACAAAAGGTGCTCCGCTTATAAAGGGTGCCAGTTGAGGAGGAGAGAGACAGGGAGCATTTTCAATGGCAGAAGGATAGAGAGGTCGGCCTGAGTGAAGTGACTCTAGCGTGCTACTTCTTGCCGGGAAAGAGATTTGAGCAAATAACCGAGACAGAATGTGAAAAGGAAGGAGAGTGGTGGTATGGTGAAGATGATCACGGGGGCTGCACAGCATACTGGTTCTGTGCAACGAGTACGATCGCGCTCAATATCAGTTGCAACGCGCTAGCCATTGCCACAGCAACGCTCTCGAGAAAAAAGTGGATAGGGTTCCGCTATTCCAGGAATGAGCATACCCCCGTGCTTTAAGTTGTCTGCCTTCTTCGCGGAGCAATAATACAGTAGCCCGCAGAGCAGCCCGCGAGTCCTTCGCCCTTAGCGCCGCGTGCCTGGTAATGGCGCACGCTGCCCTAACTTTGTATTCATTCTTTCTTTTTTAATCCGAGATGGAGCGATAGCTGCTTGGTGGGCCAATGTATTATTGCTCCGCGAAGAAAGTGGACGACGGAAAGCAGGAGGTATGCGCATTGCTCATATGGCGAAACCCTCTCCACATTTTAGAGCCCAGCTCATAGGTGCCCGTTCCCACGTTGAGTGTCGGCGCGTGTCGGCGTCGTACCTCGGTGTAACCGAGCGAACACGGAGCGCAGCTGCGGATGAAAGACGGCGAGAGCGCGAGGAGGAAAGCGGAGGAGGAGGGTGCAGCGGAAGCATGAGCAGGAAAGCGGAGGAAGCCACCTTGAAGCACCACCGGATGGCGCTCACGTCCACACATCAGCGACAGCGGCGTCACCAGCCGTGCGGGGGCTCGCCTTCGCACATAGCGTTCGCCGCAAGCGTTTCCCGGTAAAAATTGCGGTTGCGTAAGCTGCAGTTGCCGGGAAGCGGCTACTGTGTGGCGGCACTATATATAGCGCCGCGCGTCGCGGCTCTGTTAGGTGTTGCGGTGATCGGTGCGATGCCTCAATATATCGGGAAATGAAAACACGTACAGAGCTGCGCTCAAAATTCGCATTAGGCAGTATCCTAAACTTTTTCTTGAGAGCGTCGCTGCAGCCACGGCTCGCGTGTTGCAGCTCATATCGAGCGTTATAGCACGTGCACGCTTCACAGCAGAGCACCGTTATCTTCGCGGGCAGGGGTAGAGGTTACATGGAGTGTAACTTGGAGACTGCCTATAGCTTGCATAACTTTTGCAGCTGTTAGCTCCACTGGCGTATTTAGTCCAGACAGTAACAGCTGCAGGGCGTCGATTATTTGCCACAGCATGCTTTAATGACAGAGTATAACGATGATGTTTCGGTACACTGTAGCTGCTCGCGCTGACAGGCCCGTGTGCGCGGCGGCAAGCGTGGCCATACATTCGATTCCGCGCTTGCGCTGTTCACTTGCAGCAATGGCTCGGAGAGATTCAGCGATGCCAATTCGACGACCTTCTGCTGGACTTGGAGAATTGGAGCCCGAAGTCTGTCTTTTGGGCCTACAGCTTGTCGACGTCGACGACGCGAACTTCCTCATTTGCTTCAGTATTTTTGGCTCCTTTTTTGTCTGGGAAATCGCCTCGTGTGGTCTATTACAATTCAAGCGCGGCATTTCTTTTACTGTCTATAAGGACATGTAATGGTTGCCTGCAGAAAGGAGGCATGTCGTCTGGCCTCTGCAGAAGCGCTGACGTGGCCTAGCTTTAGGCACTTGTGACATTGCAGTGGTCGGGGCACATAAGGACGCATCGGATATCTCACGCAGCCCCCCTTGGCATGTCCCGCTCGAAAAGAAACAGGACGCTCGTCGAGCGGGCGAATCGAAGCGTCAACTACACCCTTTGGCCCGGTGTGCTTCGATGTGTTTAATAAATAATGCCTTCGTCGATCACCACGATTGCGATGGCAGCCTACCTTAAGTTACCTTTGCGTAAAATTCATCCAGGCATAACATCGCCGGTATTTTTCGCGTTCTTCCTTCTGTATGGCCGCCACCCTGCGTTGCCATTCGGGACAGTCTTCCCTTATGCTCACTGCGGGTCCACCGCATACGCCGGCACGTCGTTTCTCGACCCCAAATGGCGTGCAGGGGCTCTGGCGAAAGGTCTACGGTGACGTGGTGTATATTCAGACACGGCTAGACACATGTTGAAATGAATACCAGACGACGCGCCCAACCTGCTGATGTGCCGAAATTGTGCGACCGTCAACGACATCATTAAGGAATGCCAGCGCTTTGAGCTGGCCAAGAGCCGCGGTATTGGGAAGCCAATTTTCTTTTGTGTTAGTTATTAAGGCTGACGAACTGTGGACCTGTATAACCCTCATTTATTTATCTGGCACTCTGACTTACCATCCTATTAGTTTTCTTTTCACACGTTCAAGCAGAGTAGCAAACGCCTCCGAAATATGTAAACGTTTCCTCGCACACGTAAAAAAAACACAAAAAAGCAAAGAACGGTCTTCGGTGGCTAGACAACGGGCGGCCAACATACCTTATGTTCACCACCAAGCTGCTTAGAGGATGGCAGAACCCTGAGCCCCGTTGTACGTTAAAACGTATGATACCGGGTATGAGGAGGCAACTCCGCCCGTTATCAAGCAGTCGGCCTCCACCGGTACAAGGGTTTCAACCCAGTGTTTACAAAAGTGTAGGCGAATTGTTCAGGCACTGAGCCACCACTCTGACGGCGTTACAAGCCTATATTATTAAGATTGCTTTAAGAAAATGCACCCATGTTCCAAAGATGTTTTCTTCGAGAACCTTTTATGCTAGAATTGTTCGTAAGAGAAAATCCGAGCCAGTATCAATAGCGAAGGCGGACGATAAATGGCAAAAACACTTGCGAACGACAAGCTTCGGACGAGACAAGATTCCTGTCGGCAAACAAAAATGCCATATCACAATATATTTGCACTAGATTATTGTTTCTTATAGCAATCCTCGCGACAAAACTATCTAATACGTAAAAACAAACATGCAAGCCAGAATTAGAGGAAACGACAACGCATTTCATTACGGGCTCAGGCATGGGACCTGAAAGTATTTTTATTTTTCTTTAAAATTGAAAGCCGCTGGAAGCTATTACTGTATTATAAAAAGCATTCTTAAGCTATAGCTGTTACTAAGAGCAAATGCTCGCCAATCCTGAAGCTAGAAATATTAACGAAGGCGGCCGCCCAATGGTCTGCCTGGACTGCATGTTGGGCGCAACGGGAACCCTGCGTCCACGAAGACACACCAGGGCCAGCCACCCTGAACTGACTTCGCGCATAGCTCGAAGTTGATGACCCGCAGGAATTCATTCCATAGGGAGAGCTCCACGCAGACAAAGTAGCCGCTTGCCGCGCTGGCCGTGCACGACTTGTCGTGGTTCGGCAGGCGACGGCTCGGAATGCTCCGACGGTAACGCAGGTTCGAGAAGAGCTGGTTCACGGACGGGCATAGGCTGGGACACTAGACGACCGCGTACGCGACGTACTCGTGCAGACGGTCGCTGCTTCGCCCTTGCAGAACAGCTCGCACAGCACGGGCCCGCCGACGCTCGAGAAGCGCACGCTCACGATCTCCAGCGTGGTCACCGTGGAGCGGAGCGCGTCGACGTCGGGGTCCCTGGTCAGGTAGTCGTCCAGCACGTACTGGCGCAGCTTCACGTGCCCCATGTCGCAAGTCAGCCGGAGGCCGTCCAGAATCAGAGAGTGGTTTTGCTCGACGGCCGACTCGCGCAGCTCCACGAACTCGAAGCAGAGGTGCTGCATGAGCAGCCAGTGGACCAGCGCGAACGCGTTTCTGCGCTGCGTTCTGGACACGACGAGCACCCCGCGCCCACGCAGACCCACCGGCGCCTCCCGACAGTGACTGACTTCGCGTAGCTCGAAGTCGATGGCCCACAGGAACTCGTTCCATCGGGAGAACTCTGCGCAGAGGAAGCAACCGTTGGCCGCGCTGCACCTGAACGACTTGTCGTGGTTCACCCGGCAATGGGTCAAGATGCCGTGGTGGTAACTCGGATTCACCGGCAGGCACAGGCTGGGACAATTGCCGGCTAGGTATGAGGCGTACTTCTTGAGGCGGTCATTCGTGTTCTCATCTCGCTGACGCTTTCGTTGCAGCATCGCCGTCGTCTCAGGTCCATCGGCATCAGTGACCGCGGAGCTTGTTCTTTCCAGGTTGGACGCAGGTAAAAGGCGCAATCCCTGAAACGGAGCTGCGCCGGACGCATGCAACGCGCCTCGCGTGGTTGACATGGCGGTTTAGTGTTCCAGCATGAAATGAAATCTAACGAAATGGCGGTGGTCAGACTCAAGCCCAAATTTCTGACGACGGTTGCTAGTGTTTGGATCTGACTTCTGGTACGATCTGTTGGGATCTCGGCGCTGACGCCCGTGGTTGTACCTGGGTCGCAAGCCCCAAGGGTAGCGTTGGCCTGGCGGCCTGGGGTACAACTCGAAGCATCCGAAGGTCCCGGCAAAGCATGAGTCGACTGGTAACAACGAAACAACTTGTTTATTTTAACATCGCAAAGAGTTGGCGGTCAGGTTGACCGAAGTAGAGAGACGGGAGAGCACTTCACTCAACAGAAGAAATCGGAGCCCTCCTTTTGGCGTCCGGGGGCAGCTGTTTTTATACTCTCGCAGTTGAGGGCAAGAAGGAACCCCTCAAAAGACGAGCACGTGAATGTACAATGGGCTAATGGTGACGCACACTGTCGTAGCGCTGCGCACGATCTCGTAGCACCCTGTCGTGGCGCTGCGCACGATCTCGTAGCACCCGGTCGTGGCGCTGCGCACGATCTCGTAGCACCTGGTCGTGGCGCTGCGCACGATCTCGTAGCACCTGGTCGTGGCGCTGCGCACGATCTCGTAGCACCCTGTCGTGGCGCTGCCGGTCGGACACAATGACTGGAACGAGATCCCTGCTTTGGCATCGCCTGTTTCGGGCCCAATAACTGGAATGAGATCCCTGCTTTGGCATCGCCTGTTTCGGGCACAATGACTGGAACGAGATCCCTGCTTTGGCATCGCCTGTTTCGGGCCCAATAACTGGAATGAGATCCCTGCTTTGGCATCGCCTGTTTCGGGCACAATGACTGGAATGCGAGGAGGATCCCTAGGCGGTCGCATCGCCGCAGACGCGCCTGGAAACACCTGGCGATGAGTGTTGCGGCGACGACGATCGGGCCAAAATGTCTGCCGCCCCGCCGCAGACGCGCCGGCAAAACCACGTGTCGCAGGCGAAACGCAACACTAGCCGTGGCTGCAACAGAACGTGCAAGCGCTCGTGGCCGTTGCTTGCGCACCGCGCGCCCTCGTCTTCTTTATGTCCGACAGTCTCTTCGCTAATTCGGATCGTTTGTTCTTTTTCTTTTTGCTCACAACATGCTTTTGTAGGGCTGGAAAGGTAGCAAAGAAAAAAAACATTAATATCATATGCAATGACAGAATCTAAATGACACGAACCTTGTTTGAGTTAGAGAGGTAGAAGTAGTAGCGAATGATGCAAGCACGACTTTTAGCTGTCTGCGTCGCGAGTGCGATGGTGATGCTTGGTGCTTTTCGAGGAAAGAATGTTAGCGAGAGGCGCATGGGGGGCACAAAGATGTGCGACACATATCTAAGCAATTGCGGCAACATCCATCTCACGATTACTTTCGACAGTAATTCCTTAGAATTGAATCAATATATTGACACATCGTATAGCGACCGTCGAAACTAAGTTACGTATATCGATGGCGTTCTTTAATTTCTGTCATACTGCCATACTGCAAAGTTCTGCACCAAGTGGCAAAGCGCGGCCCTGGCAAATGCACCTCGTTCAAATTTATCCTGCCTTCATGCTGTAGTGCCAGCAGATATTCACAACACGGCTGCATGGCCAAGTCAGACAAGGCTAGAGTAAGGTGACCAGTTCTAGCCACCTTCGCTAGACACGTATTGCAAGTAATACCAGAACCTGCTTATGTGCCAAAATTGTGCGACCGTCGACGACATTGCGAATGCCGGCGCTTTGAGCAGAAAAAGAAAGAGAGCCGCCGCAGCGAAAAGCCAATTAACTTTAGTCCGAGTTGTTCAGGCTCACTAACTGTGGACCTGTACACTCGTCTCTCTTTTTTCTGTCTGGTATTCTGACTTAATCCTAAGAATTTTTTACGCGTTGGAGCAGAGAAGAAACCGATGCCTCCGAGGTATGTTAACATTTCCGCGAACACGTGAAAAAAAAGACTGTGCTCCGTTTGTCGCTCAGTCACAGGACTGAGCGACAAACGCAGCACAGTCCCAGCGTTAGCTGGGGGAGGAACTCCATAGGAGCTCCATTTTCGGCAGCACGCACTATCTTCGCGGCGCAGTCTCTTTGCGTCGTTTTCACGAGAACGAATTGAACTGTCCGCCCGGCATCAACGGCAAGCTGCGGTACGTACTTCCCTTTGCACAGCGGTCTGCTCAGTCCGATGTTGAGTGGTTGCAGCTGCGCGCGTAGATCTACGATTTGCTTCTTTAGCAGCGGTTCGTGCCTTGCGAGGAGGCGCCATAATGTGCACCGAAGAGTAAACACAGGTATCGAAACTACGCGGCGCACATGTCACATCCCTTGACACGCGGCACGATACGATGCAACTGCTACATGTAGTGACGCCTGGTGGAATGCAAAGCAACTGCAATATAATGTTTGCGCGTATCGACGCTACGTGGCGCGAAAATCACATCGCGTGACAAGTGGCACGATACGATGCTGCTCTGCTGCTGCTGCTGGTGATGGGGGTGGTGGTGGTGGTGGTGTAATGATGATGATGATGATGATGATGATGATGATTTGTTGTCACCCTCTTAGAAACGGAGCGGTGACAAATAGTTACCTAGTCTGCTTGATTTAATCAGGTATGGTATACGTGTTTTTCCTTCTTTTCAATATTCTTTTTCTTCCGCAGAACTTCTCTATCCGCCACCTACCCTTCTTGTACCGCCACCTACTCAACTTCTACATGTCGTGACGCCTGGTGGATTGCAACGCAACTGCAATGCAAAGTTTACACGTATCCACACTACGCAGCGGGCATCTCACATAGCGTGTTAATCGCGTGACGAGTGTAACGATACCATGAAGGAACGAAAAACTGAGGAGAGGCCCTGGCGTGTCTCTGTGTAGCCGGTTATCCTCTCTTGTTTACATTTCCTGCCTTCGGCACGCGCAACCACGCCGGGCTGCGCGGACGTGTGCTCGCCGTAGAGATCCGACCAACGGATCCATCGCGGTGCATACCATCGCGATACCGTAGCCTAAGTCATTTTGTCCAAGTATTGTGCTCCAGCGTTGAAAGGAATTCATAATGAACTCCGCAAGTTAAACTTTGAGGCCCGTCCCCCGCTACTTTTGCCGACTTTTCTGAAAATAAATATGCATTCTCACTGCAGTGCAAGAATGCACAGGCGATGACCGACAGCATACTTTACGCACATCACGACCTATGGCTAGCCCATCTGCAGTCTATGAGAACAAACACGTATGCTGGTCGTGGCTTTATAGAAATCGCTTTGCTATATTGAACAAAATTCGGGCGGCCGCACTCCGCGGATATGGGACAAGCCATAGCGCGCCGGCAAAGAGGCCAGCATAGGAGAACGTCATTACGCGTTTAAATGCACTGACTGCGGCCTGGAGTATACTGTTCTCACGGTAAGTGAAGCTTCACAGAAACAAAGATCTGTGTTATCCCCCGTGCGGTGCCGAACAATAAGCGCGTATGCGTGGGGCTAGCGCGCTGACCGGAGCTACGTACGACCATCAGCTGTTTGGTGTGAGCGCAGGCGTGCGTTCTTCTGTCGAGCCTTGTTCACTCTTGCACCGCATCCGCCAGCCTTCACTTGCCAGCGCCTCTCGAGCACACAGATATCTGCCGTGAGGAGGGTTCTTCCCTTAATTTCTCGCAGCACCCGTTTCTTTATCATTCTTCCAGATGTCTGTTTTACGAGCCACAAACGCATCGTCCACTGTCAAAAGCAGGAACACTGCACAGCAGTCAATGACCTGCAAAGTGTTTATCGTGCATATTCTGAAGCACAGCGGTATCTGTCTGTGATGAGACATTAGAGTGAATCCACCGAAAACGGCAAATATATTCCCAGATCGTCCTTCGTCCGTGGCGTGGTGCGTAGTGCATGCGCACACGTTTCGCACTTTTAGAGCGGAGCTCTTCGGCGCCCGTTCCTGCGTTTAGCGTCGACGTACCTCGGTGTCATCCCTCGGCGTCCTCCCTCAACGTACCCGAGCGAACGAGCACAGTGAAGGATGAAAGAGCGAACGCAGAGCGCAGCGGGGGATGAAAGATGACGGGTAATAGCAAAGAGAGCGCGAGGAGAAAAGCGGAGGAGGAGGGTGCAGCGTAACAATGAGGCGGAAAGCGGAGGAGCAGGGTATGGCGATAACGTGACAAGAAAAGCGTAGTGCCGCGCAAGACGGGCTCTGCGCCGACGACCGCTGCGAGATGGCCGTCGTCTGTTCACCGATAGCGTGCGGCGAGCGCGACCACTGATACCATATGTATGGAAACAAAGCGCTGCATGAGCCGTGGTCCGCCTGCGGCAGCTGCTGTGAATCGCGCCCATGCGCCACCCACGCACTGCCTCTTGCGATTTCCCAATTAGCGAGGCAGTCACGCCACACTTCGCTCCGTTTACAACGTGCAGAACGTGACAGATCGTCCGCGCCAGCCAATATATCGCAAAATGAAAACGCGTATACAGCTGCGCTCATTTCGCGCTAGGAAGTATCGTAATCGTCGGTGAATTTTTTTTTTACTTCTTCCATTCTTAGCTCGCCACAACAACCGGGAGAGCACGGCCTAGATAACACAGCGGGACAAAACACGTGGACTAACACAATCCTGCACACGCAACGCCTTTGCCATGGCGCGACACCTAAGGGCAGCACACGCACACACCACCCCAACGAAACCGCCATTGTGCCCCGACAACATGGTGGCTACAAAAAAAAAAAAAATACCACGTGACTTCCTCCACTATTTAGTATATGGTTGAGGGTAGCTCTCTCATCGCACAGCATGCGGTCGAGTTGTCGCCTCCACATAAGAAGCTCAATAAAGAGTATAGGAAATAGCCTGGATGGAGGGGGTAGGGCCTCTTCTCAGTTTTTTTTTCTCCTCTGTATCCACAATACGATGCTGCTCTTCTGCTCATGATGATGACGATGATGACGATTTATTGGCACCCCCTTTGAAACGGGTGGTGACAAATTATCACCTGGCTTGTTTGATTTAATCAGGTACGCTATCCACGTTTTTCAATATAGCATTTCTGTATGCACCTCTTTTTCTTCCTCAGAAGGTATCTATCTACCTTGTACCACTACCTATGCAACTCCTACATGGTGTGCCACCTGGTGCTTTAATACGCAACTGCAGTGCAAAGTGTGCACGTATCGACACTACGCGGCGCGCTAGGATGCGTGTCACGTGTCAACACTCCTGTCGCGCTAGGACACGTGTATAGCGCATGTTTCCGCAGCCTCCAACGAGCGCTGGCATGGCGCAGTCGTAAAGTTCCCACTTTCCGCGCAGAGGGCCCGGGTTCGATACCGGTAGGAAGAAGGTATGCTTTTTCTAATTCCTGGCGATAGCTGCAACGGGCACCGGCGGCGGCGGCGACGGCGGCAGGCAACATCGACAACCGAAACGGCTATGGGAATAACCCATAACAGCATTCGCTATAAAAAGAAATCTGCGGATTACACATGCTTTGAGGATCGGTTTCAGCGAAGCTTTTATTGGTGTATGTGAAGAAGGCTGTTAGCTTAGCGGCCATTTAAATAAAGAGACCGCATGACCGAGAGGGACACATTTCCACTGCGAATCACCTCGCTGAAGATAAACTTGATGCGCTCGATCATGCACATACGCATGACGACGATGGAACGCCCACGACGAGATGAAGGTGACGGTATGATGACCCAAACATGACTATAACATAACCCGAATGCATTAAAGCAGACTATAACTCATTTTAATGGTGGCTCAGCCAGGGGACATGCAAGTATTTTTTTGTTATTTTAAACTGTAAGGAGGTTTTAATCCGTGGCCGGATTCACAAAAACGTGCTTAAGCTATAACTGTTACTAATTGGAAATATCAGCAATCCAGATGATGTAAATATTAACGAAGGCGGCCGCCCAATGGTCTGCCTGGACTGAATGTTGGCCGCGACGGGAACCATGCGTCCACGAAGACACACCAGGGCCAGCCACCCTGAACTGACTTCGCGCATAGCTCGAAGTTGATGACCCGCAGGAATTCATTCCATAGGGAGAGCTCCACGCAGACAAAGTAGCCGCTTGCCGCGCTGGCCGTGCACGACTTGTCGTGGTTCGGCAGGCGACGGCTCGGAATGCTCCGACGGTAACGCAGGTTCGAGAAGAGCTGGTTCACGGACGGGCATAGGCTGGGACACTAGACGACCGCGTACGCGACGTACTCGTGCAGACGGTCGCTGCTTCGCCCTTGCAGAACAGCTCGCACAGCACGGGCCCGCCGACGCTCGAGAAGCGCACGCTCACGATCTCCAGCGTGGTCACCGTGGAGCGGAGCGCGTCGACGTCGGGGTCCCTGGTCAGGTAGTCGTCCAGCACGTACTGGCGCAGCTTCACGTGCCCCGTGTCGCGAGTCAGCCGGAGGCGTCCAGAATCAGAGAGCGGTTTTGCTCGACGGCCGACTCGCGCAGCTCCACGAACTCGAAGCAGAGGTGCTGCATGAGCAGCCAGTGGACCAGCGCGAACGCGTTTCTGCGCTGCGTTCTGGACACGACGAGAACTCCGCGCCCACGCAGACCCACCGGCGCCTCCCGACAGTGACTGACTTCGCGTAGCTCGAAGTCGATGGCCCACAGGAACTCGTTCCATCGGGAGAACTCTGCGCAGAGGAAGCAGCCGTTGGCCGCGCTGCACCTGAACGACTTGTCGTGGTTCACCCGGCAAGGGCTATGGATGCTCCGAAGGTGACGCAGGTTCACGAAGAGCTGGTTCACCGACAGAGACAGACAGAAACAGTTGCTTACAAGGTACGTGGCACACTCGCCTGAGCGGCCGTTCCATAGTCCCAACTCCCAGACGCTTTCGTTGGATTGTCGCCATTGCTTAAGGTCCATCGTCTTCACCGACCACTTCACGGTTGGATGTAATGTAACAGCGAAATCCCTGGAACCGAGCTGGGCCGGATGCTGCGCAGCGCCTTGCGCTGTTGACGTGGTAGTACAGAGTTCTCGCATCAATCCAAATCTAGTGAAATGACGACAGTCTGACGCGGACAAAGACGTCGATCTGACGGTTACCAGGAGTTGCAGCAACAGAGGGTGCCGGCGCTCGTGGTCGTTGCCCGTGCACCGCGCGCCCTCGTCTTCTTTATGTCCCACAGTTTCTTCGCAGGCGTGTATCATTTTTCTGCACGCAACATAACACTGAGGGTGCCTTTCTGTGGCTCAAAAGGCAAGAAGGAAATTCGTAACACTGTTCTTCATTTTCCGACACACAGTCACAAGCAGGGGTCTGCACCAAGCGGCATGCCTAGCCCTAGCAAATATATCTCCTCCAATTTCCTCCTGCTTCATGCTGCACTGCCAACACATATTCACAGCAAAACAGATTCTCAACAAATGGTGAATGAATTGAGCTTTTTTGTTGCTATAGGGAAATCTTTTTTTTAAATTTTGCGCACATTCGGAAGCCGGAACTCACGCGAATGGATAAGCGGACAGCACCGCTGAGGTCGGCTCAAAATGCGGGAACACTGTAGATCCATTTCTGCGGCGACAGAGGGCACTACTTCATGGTGACACATTCCTCTGGGGAGAACAATGTATTTCACAGCTTTCTTACTACGTATAGCAGGTGGACGTATGCTTCCTACCATTTGTAAAAAGGTTAAATGTTCTAGTTGGAAGTATTGCAATATTTGTTGATATTTTTCTTGCGATGTTGCAAAGCTGGTGCCTCTATATTTCTTGATTTTGCCATTTTTCCACCCTTCTATAATATTGTTTCGAGCGTAAATGAAAATTTTGAAACCGTCAACATGGCCAGAACTTGGCTTTTCCTTTAAGGCAAGCTTCATTGAATTTGGCTGAGCTATTGCATAACAAGAGTATTTCTGCATGTGTTGCACATGTACTACTTAAATTAACATGTCGAAGTGTGCCTCAGGCTGAAAGTTCCTCCTAAGCCTCAGGGAAACAATAGCACGAAGGGTATTTGCCTGCTTGCTAAGCAACAGTGAGCACGTCGCGGTCGCGGACAACACATACGCGCTATCAAAATCACCATGTGGGGTGATTTCCGATCACCCCATTATTGGACAAATCACGGTCAATAGCAACCCATCACAAAAATGTTAGGCTGGGTTTTAAATGAACGAAGAAGAAATGAGTAATTTATTCCCTTTTAATGAAGTGGAGCATAAGACCAACGTTATGCGTAACATTCAGCTATCGCTCGTTCACCTATACAATTCTGTAAAATTCCATAAAATCCGGACAATCTGTGCAAATCTGCGGAATTGAATCCGCGACTTTTCGACGCTAGGGACCTGACTGTTGAGAAATATATGTGCACCATAGCCAACATGGCACAAACAGAGGTTGCGCGCGTATAACGCGTGTCAGTCGGTGGAAAAGCACTTACTGCGCCTCCTGGCACTGTGTGCTTCAATCTCGTTCGACAAGTACTCTTGTTTCACACGTCTTTACCCGCAAACTGCAGAGCACCCGGAAACTTCCCTCTGAGCTTTCCATTAGGGAGGAAAATAAGTGAACTTAGCGCTCTAGTGGCACCTCATGATATTCTTGCGAAGGTAATGCTTTGTTTCGCCTCATCAAAAGGCGCACGGTTGCAAAATAGCGTCTAGAGGCTCCCGGCATGCATGCAGCACGCCGTCGGACGGCGAACGTAAATGAAAGGCGCTTCGTTTAGTTACTAGCACATTTTCTTTGTTTAGGATTTTTTTTCTTCAGTCGTGAAGGAAGTTATTCGGTATCGTTCTTCAATCAGTGCGCTGGAAAAAGTTTCTAATTTCGAAGGATCTTGCGACAATGACCTTTTCCTTATTCTCCATCTTTTTCTGATTCAAGACTTCTCATTAGAGAAAGGAAGAGAGCACCACGCTTTCTTTTGTCAAAAGCCAGAAGCTGTTGCTGGGCGGCCCTGTGTGTGTCTTTCCGCGCGACATGTTGCTCCAAAGCACGAGGGAGTGAGAGCTACACCTTTCAATATTCAGGACTTTCCAACGCCTTGTAGCTTCATGGATGACATTTGTGAATGTTTATCATCAGAGTGTTGAACTTGCTTTCACCTTTGCGCATCCTTATTGCTACGTCATCATCAGCCCTCATCACATCTTTATGTCCCCGTTCCCTCTCCCCCTGTGCAGAGTAGCAGGCTAGAGCACCTTAGCTCAGGCCGACCTCTCTGCCTTCTTTCAATTAAATATATATATCTCTCTTCCAACGCCACAAGTTACCTTGGGCAGCCAGTATTGCCGCGCGACTGGCCGCTCGAGGCACTTTGCGTGTATTCGCGGGCTTCTTTCACGATCGGAAAAACACTTTTATGTGGCACGTATGGAGCCACAGAAAGCTGTACCGGGAGTTTTTCATGTTGCTTTACAATTTTCTCATTGACAGTTTTCATCTAATTAAACTATTTGAGAATTTGGTTAATTGATTAATACTAATTACATAATTAGGTGGAATGAAAAAAATTATCATCTAAGTATCTCCAAGCGGCGGCAAACAACTGTACCTTGGTTCTGTCCAGCTGCGTGGCATTTGCATATCTTTAAATCTTGGTGTATGATAGTTGGGACACCATATAGTCCGGTCACGAGGCGCAGTAGCTTCGGCACTGCAGGGAGGGTGCAAGGGTGGATTTTCGCTTGAATCCGTCAGAAGGTAGATTCGGATCCAAATGGGCGCTTAGTTATTCACTTGTTTGATAGCCCTTTCTGGCAATGCCACTTCCCAAGGATATCATAGGACAGCTTCCCTAACGTTAAGGTCTCGGAATAATGAGCACGCACGTGCTCATTAAGCCTTGTCTGCTTATCATGCTTATCTGATGCTGCATTACATACCGCGTTAGCACTGCTGTCTACAGAGAAATACCTGTGAAAAACATTCGACATCTGAGCCCGTATCACTAAGTTTACCTTAGTTGAGCGCCTTTCGTGATGCTGCGGTGATCGTCTCACTGTCCCTCAAATGACTAGTCAGCTGCAGACGGCCGCGCGAATGGCCGCCACAAGAAATACTCGTACGTAAGAGAAGTTTTGTGAATGCGGTCCCTGTAGTAGAACTCACTTTAAAATGAGTTGTCAAGGTTCATGAACTGTCTACGTGTACTCTCTTTTTCAAATGTTTCTATCTTCCCCTCTGAATTCATCATTCCATTGATTAATTAAATTATTTTTTTCACTCATCGGAGCAAAGGAGCAGCCGGCGCGTCCGATGTAGGCATCTCCTCCCGGGCGTAAAGAAAAAAAAAAAAGAAGGGTCATCGGTGGCTGGACAACGGGCTCTCAACATGCATCATGTTCGCCACCGAACTGTTCAGCGGATGGCAGCCCCATGGACCCCGTTCTATACTATATCAGAACCTTGAACGCCGGCAATGATGGCGCTCCTCCGCCCGTTAGAAAAACTGTGGTCATACGGCAGTGCAAGGGTCTGAAGCTGGTGTTTACAAGAGAGTATGCGGTTAGTTCTGGCACTCAGCCACCGCTCTGATGACTATACCATATCTGTCAACTTTCCCGAACTTCTCATAAAAGTTTGCAAATTTGGGCCCATTTTACGATTTTACAAATGTCGCGTCAAGTTTTCGCAAAAAAAAATATTTCTGTTTGCGAGAATGTGTCGCACGTCGGTCTCCGTGCCTTCCGTTGCAAGTCTTTGATGGGGAAAAGATGCAAGAGGGATACTCGACTTCGAGGAAGTTTATACGAAGGAGTTATGAAGCAGGTGAAATTGGCAACAGCTAAGTCGCTGAAAAAGTCGCTGTGAACTAGAAACAGTTTGTTGCTTGCCAATATTTGCTGTTGCAACTTTTGCTGCATGCTCGGTGTGTGGCGTCTAGAGCTAGGATAGGATAGGATACACTTTATCGCTCTAATTTACAGATTCATTCAGTGGTCAGACCGAGTGCTTCCGTATTCTTCTTGTCGACGGTGACTCCTGTCTTGCAGGGTTGGCGCCCCTATTCCAGGGCACCACTGAGCGTGGCTGCTCGTCGGGCATGGTGTATACCAGCCCCCGTTGGAGGCATGGGTTGCCGCTGGAGAGCACACTCTCCCACTGCTCCGCACTCGGATTTTCTATATTGTGGAATGTTTTGTTTTTGCTGCATTCCCACGTGATATGATAAAGGGTGGGTTTTGCGCCACACCATGCCTGCCAAACGCACCACGTGCGTTTGGCAGGCAGTCCCAAATCATGAACAGCAGGTTGCCGTTATCCCTCAAGAGAAAAGTATATAATAGCTGTGTCTTACCAGTACTCACCTACGGGGCAGAAACGTGGAGGCTTACGAAAAGGGTTCTACTCAAATTGAGGACGACACAACGAGCTATGGAAAGAAGAATGATAGGTGTAACGTTAAGGGATAAGAAAAGAGCAGATTGGGTGAGGGAACAAACGCGAGTTAATGACATCTTAGTTGAAATCAAGAAAAAGAAATGGGCATGGGCAGGACATGTAATGAGGAGGGAAGATAACCGATGGTCATTAAGGGTTACGGACTGGATCCCAAGGGAAGGGAAGCGTAGCAGGGGGCGGCAGAAAGTTAGGTGGGCGGATGAGATTAAGAAGTTTGCAGGGACGGCATGGCCACAATTAGTACATGACCGGGGTTGTTGGAGAAGTATGGGAGAGGCCTTTGCCCTGCAGTGGGCGTAACCAGGCTGATGATGATGATGATGATGATGATGGGCATATGTCCCTAAATTGGTTTGGGAACACTTTGCTAAATCTTCGTTACTCAAGTGCGTGTGTACCCCTGAAAAGGCGTGCGCTCAGGTCAAGTTAGAAAGAAATGCGTGCTATCTTCCCCTCTTCCGTCCTTCTCCCTCCCCCTCGCCCCCCGCATGATTTTACGAATTCTAAACTTCACAGGTTGGCACGTCTGCGATACAACCACATAGGGCTGATTGTTAAAGAAGAAATAACGTTCCTCTTTACAAGAGAGAGAGAGAGAGAGAGAGAGAGATGAATATAGGAAGGCAAGGATGTTAACCAGTCAAGGGTCTGGTTGGCTTCCCTACGCTGGGGGAAGGGAGAAGGGGAAGAGAGAGAAGGGAGAGAGAAAGGAGAGAGAAGGTGTAGATACGTGTACGGACAGTACTTGAATTAAAGCCGCTCTCGCAAACCAGACGTTCTGAGAAAGCACAAAAGTGCCTTCACTGCCTTCTGAGCCAATGATCGGTGGGGGCGGTGCTCTAGTACTGTCTGTTCGCTCAGAGGACGATCATCGAATTTCCTGAATGCGTTGGACAAAGACTGTCTTTGTGCTTGAAATTGAGGACAATGGCACAATAAGTGGTCAATGTTCTCCTCGCATCCGCAAACATCACATGTAGGACAATCAGCCATTCCAATTAGTGCTGAGTAGGCATTCGTGAAGGCAACTCCAAGCCACAACCGACACAGAATAGACGCTTCGCGTCGGTGCAGACCGGCCGGAGGTCTGCGTTGAAGTGACGGGTTTAGTCTGTGCAGTCTTGTGCGCCTTGCATGTGCGGTATTCCACTCTGCTAAGGAGATCTTGCGAGCTAGATTGCGAAGTTGTCTCGCGGCGTCGGTCCTTGAGATAGGAATGAGAACGCAGCGGTCTTCTTGGTTTGACATCCGAGCTGCCTTATCTGCCTCATCATTTCCTATGATACCGCAATGACCTGGTATCCACTGAAAAGATATATCATGGCCTTTTTCTCCTAAGTGATGGACAAGTTCCACGATTTCGCATGTGAGCTGATCGTGCGTTCCATGTCGGAGAAACGACTGCACACATTGCAAGGCTGGCCTTGAATCGCAGAAGATTGCCCATTTTCTAGCACTTTCAGCACGTATCACATGAAGCGCGTCGCGGAGAGCCGCGAGCTCTGCAGCTGTAGACGTAGTGACATGGGAAGTCTTGAACCACTGGGTTATTCTCATTGTTGGTATAGCTACAGCGCCACTGGAACTAGTTGATGTAGTTGATCCATCAGTATAGATGTGTGTGCAGTCGCTGTATTTCTCGTACAAAAGAAGTTAGTTGCTTGAGTGCTGATGACGGCAAGTCCGACTTTTTCTTAAGTCCGGGAATTGTAAGGTTTACTTGAGTACGGCGCACACACCATGGAGGAATGGAAGGTCTTGCCGCAGGTGTGTAACCTGTCCTGAGAGAAGCATGGTGCGCGAAGACAGTCGCACTGAATGTCGTGTGGAGCCTATCTACTGGGAGACTTGCGAGGTGGTGGGTAGGGGTCCGGGTGAAGTGTCTTATGTGCACACGCAGTGTTTCAATGCTAATGTGCGTTCTAAGAGTGAAATAGTGAGCGACTGCAATAACTTCAGTCGTTGACGCACTCCGCGGTAGGCCAAGGCATATCGTGAGGGCTTGGTCTTGGATGCTTTGGATTATATTCAGGTTAGTTCTGCAGGTGTTGGATATGACCGGTAAGCTCTACCGCAGGAATCCAATAAAGAGGACCCTGTACAGTTGCAACATAGACTGTATTGGCACTCCCCAGGTCTTTCCTGCTAGGAACTTAAACATATGGCAAATTCCTGTCAGGCGTTTTCTCACATAATTCACATGAGGGGTCCAGGAGAGATTTCTGTCAATGACTACCCCCAAAAATCTGTGACTCGTGCTGTACGAGATCAATTGTTCGTCGACGGATATCACGTATGGAGACATTGATTTCCTGGTAAACGCCACCACTGCACACTTTTCATATGATATAGGAAGTCCTTGTTCTCACAGGCAGGATGATGTTAACGTGGCTGCCTTCTGAAGCCGCGCGCGAAGCTGCAGTCGCGTCAGAGCCGACGTCCAAATGCAAATGTCGTCGGCATAGATGGAGAGCCTAACGGTGCATGGCAGGATGTCGGCGAATCCAATGAGTGTTAGACTGAAGAGCGTTGGGCTCAGTACTCCGCCCTGAGGCACCCCACGGTTACTGTAATGCTGAGAGGTCGAGCCATCCTCGGCAAGTACGAAAAAGAATCTCTTATCTAGATAGTTACTTATCCAGAAATAGACCTTGCCGCCAAGTCCTACTGCCTCTAACGCGTTGAATATCGCTTGGTGCGTTACGTTATCGTACGCTCCTTTAACATCCAGAAACAGGGCAGCAGATAGTCTTTTGCAGGACTTCTGATGCTCGACGTACGTCACCAAGTCGATAACGTTGCCAATGGAAGAACGGCTACGCCTGAAACCGGCCACTACATCTGGATATACCTGGCAATGTTCGAGGTACCATTCTAGCCGTGCTAGAACCATCCTCTCCATTAGTTTTCCGATGCAACTCTTCACAAAGAATGAAAAGAAGCACCAGGACATATTTGCTCAGGCGTCACGTGTTTTTTTATAACTTTCCTCTCGACTTCATCGCTCTAGTGTATGCAAGGACAAAAATTCTAACCAAAAAATACTCCAAAAGGGTAACATGTTTAATTGCGAGCTCAGTCAGGAGACACGCAGATATTTTTTTATTTCCCTTTACATTGAAAGGGGCTCGAATCTGTCCCAGGAGGAGGAGGAAAGAACTTTATTGGGTCCTGAGGAACCCCTTCCCACCCACTCTTGGTTTAGTGGTCGGCAGGGGTCGCGGGCCGCACCCACGTTGGGACAGTATTCACAAAAAAGTTGATACGCTATAGAACTGTTCCCAAGAGAAGACGCCAGGCAATCCTGATGCTGGAAATATGAACGAAACCGGCCGGCCAATGGTGAATGGCACTTACCAACGAAAAGGTTCGTGAATTCCATACGACTTTCCTCTGTATAAAGCAATACAATTACCGAACTTTGTAACCGGGACTGAGTCAGTTTCGGGAAAGGCAGCCTCCAAGACGTCGTTACAACCTTAACCTCCCCCTCCATTTATACTATGCAACTGTTCGTCTCGGGCATCAAGACAAAAAAGGGCCTCCACGTGAGCGTCGCAGATGCACAGATTCTTAGCAACACTGGAGGATACTAATGGGCACACGCTTTTTTTTTCTAAACACAGTATCGCAATTAAGGAAATAGTGACACATTGTAGATTACATTTCTATGCAAAATATTAGTAAAACACACAAAAAGTGCAAGATCTCTCTTCGCAGCACACAGTGAATCACATGCAGAAAGCGCCTAAGTCGCCCATATAATGCCATACGCATCATAATGGTAGGATAGCACCGAGCCATTCTATTTAACCTGAGACATTTTCACATTGTCATCTTTTTCTTCGCCAGGTATTGTAGTGGTTTTGGAAAGTGATCTTAGCTCCTTCTTTGCATACATCTAATTCAAGGCATTCAGTCAATAATGCCTCTAAGTGCTTTTGAAGCAAACTTGAAGACGACAAGCCAATTCGATAGGCTTGGTCAGCACCGAAAGAGGCAGACTCCCGAGTGCGCGGTAACAACGTCTTCGACCACTCCACATCGGGTAACGATCAGAACGACAACACTCACGTTGAATGGTTTCCCGCGTTATCGTGCTGCTTGGGTGAAATTCGCGCATTCCGACAAAGTATGACATAAATAACCGATGCGACATCCCCAATCACTCCGCGAGTTGTTACCACACGAACAACGCTGCACTCGCCGTGGCAACTGCGTGCCGCCATAGCCGAGAAGCGTCGAAACGCTTTCCACGATAGTCCACGCGGAAGGGCGGCTCCGTGCCCCACGCGTGTGCGTAAGCAAACCACGGCACAGGCCACTCCATAAAGTCCACGGTGTACCAGGAAGTACTGCCGTTCGTGAGACGTGGACGAGCTCATGTGAAGCAAAAAGGGCTAAGGTAAATGAGCGAAAAAAAAAAAACGAGGCCCAGAGCGACCAGTGACCGGGCAGAGTGTGACCAACTCGTTCTTAGAACGTATAATGTGTCCGCCACAGTACTGCGCTGCCGAGAGAGTACGAGTAAACGTTCACAGCGTTACGATTCCAAATTAGTACAGCATCGTAAGGGTCGCAGCTAGAGCGGGTCACAGCTGGCGAGTATTCAGAATCTGGCTCTGGCCATGCAGAGTTGATCACAGAACGAGTACGTTCCGTGGGGCGAGCAGGGGGCACACCATCAGAGCATATGCGGCTGCGCTCAGGCGATAGCGGTCGCAGTCGCGAAATCGTGAGGCACACATCAACTGCGTGCCCTGTCGTTCCCGAAACGCTATTAGACAGAAACCCTAGAGACTGCAACGACGCGACCACCACTGCGAACATAAAGCCGAACACTTGCTCGCACAGCGCCTTTTTGTCCCAATGGGGCCACACTCGGGCGTGTCAGTTTCCCATAGCGAGCGCCTTGATGTAGTCGATGGCGGTCTTGTCGTAGAGGATGCTCATGTGCTCCACGTTGTCCAGTGTTTTCTCGTAGACGCGCTGGCTCTGACCGCTCTGGAAGCGCAGGCAGCCCCGAAGGCTGCGAATATTCACGGTGCCGTCGCCGTCGCCGAAGACGACCTCAGGCTGGATATCCGGAAAGCCCGGCTTGTGGTACTCGATCCTGCGCATGCGCGAAAGAGGTCATCGTCATCAGCGTTCCTGAACACATAATTTACTGATTTACGCTCTACTCCGACGTGATCGCCGCGACTGGTATAACTGGAAACGCGGACCTCAAAATGATAATTCCACGGCTATACTGCAACTGGAAAAGGCTGTCTGGGGAACCGCTGAGCTTGTTTGTTACGAGTTGCATGGGTTTAAAGAGCATCGGAGTTTAGAGGAAAAAGATTTCATCACCGAAAGCTTGTATCCTGGAATTGAAAGGCGCTGTCTATGTAAGTAATCAACGAAACACGCCTTTCGATTTCAGACCGTGCAGTCAAGCTGCGAGAAAATTGGTTATCTCTGATTCCTATACTCTGAAAAATTAGTGTTTATCTGTACAGCTGCGAGGGGGCTTACGAGGAAAAGCAGAGAACTTAATTCATGGGAGGCGGGGGGGGGGGGGTACTTCGTGTTTTCCCCTGACATAAAGACAAAAGGCAAAACCAACTAAAACCTATCATCCATACTGTGAACGAGAAGAAGGGCTCGATTTTTCTTAATCACGACCACATAAAGCCCAGGAAAGCATAGAGGTAATTAGCTTTGTTGAAATAAAAATGTAGAAAATAATGAGGAAAAGGGAAAATGAAAGTGGACGAAAAGATAACGGGTAACAGCGCAAGAAAAAAAGGCGTGAGAAGAAGACGGAGGAGCCGTCCGTCGCTGTTTGCTCGTTTTTTATGCAACATGCGTACCAACGGGCCCAAATTCGCATTTTATTTCTCCGCATTACGCGTATGTTGCACTACCAGTTCTACTGCGGCGACGGTCATCAATCCGTTTACTATCTTGGGTATTTATGCATACTATATCTAGCCCTTATAGCCAGCGCCACTCAGGGCCATGGCGGGAGGATGTGGAACATGTAGCACGTGAACGTAGCACGTCAACGTAGAAGAGCAGACATGTAGCTATAATAGGCCCTCATATGCTACCTAATCGCATCAAGGTTGCCAGGTTCGAGACACTCGCTACGAATGAACGAGAAGAAGGCAAACAGAGGGACGGGCTATATTTAGCTGCAGCTAAATCCCCTATACTAAGGCGCATTTTGGTAAATACCGTGAAACTATACTTTCGGTATCAGGAGAACTCAGTGACTCGATTTTTAGGAAAAACCATGAGAAGCCAGCCGCCAGCCGCCGATCAGCCGCACAACATCCGCACTGCCACCTCGCACGCTACGTACGGGAGTTCAGCACCCGTTAGCGGCAAGTTACATTCTATTTCCATTTCCCGTTAACGTTCCTTTATATATATATATATATATATATGTTTACCAGAAATTTAGCCATCAGTCATAATTAATCCTACAGTTACATTAAAATTAAGTTGCACTAAGCTCTCTTTGGCTTCACTGTCTGACAGTTTTGTATGGCTGTTACTAAAAATAGAGGCCCTCGGTTATCCTTGTTATGGCGAAAGCCTTAGTGGCTCGTGGGTCGAAAAAATCTATGTCCGGCGTCATCGAAGAAAGTTTACCTACCCGGTGTTATGGCATCAAAAGTTAATGGTACTAAAATTGATGGGAGCCGAACCTACTCCCACTGGTGAGAGTAGAACCCACGACCTTTGCTGTTAATTAACGTGAAGTTAATTAAGGCATAGTTACTTATGGCAAATTCAATTAAGGCGCTCGAACTCACGACCTTTGGTGATAGTAGAAGCCTCCACCTATGGTCGTACCAAAATTCAATGGCAGCAAAATTTATAGTGCTACCATTGTAGGTCGAACCCACAACCTATAGTATTAATTAAGGCGATGTTAATTAAGGCACAAATAATTAAGATATAGTTAATTAAGGCACCCGAACCCACGACCTTTGGTGGGAGAAAACAAGTAATCGGAAGTAGCAACACATTCGAATGAGAATGTCAGCTAATTTAATGAATGTCACGTGAGCGCGCACGCTTTCGCCTTCATGCTGTTTAGCGTATGCTAAAGTGACTGTCACGTTTTCATCTCGCTCACTGCACAGCGAGTGTACCTGGTAGCCTTGATGCCTCGAGGTTAACATACGATGGTTTATCGACCAGTTGCCTGCTCCTTTACACAAGTAACCCAGTTGCAGGCTCCTGATGTAAGACGGTGTGTACGTTGTGTCTGTTTCATTTACGTTATAATGACGTCACCATGACTCATATAATTCCATACAGTTCGTAGAAACGCCTTTGTCATCAAACGATGTCTACTATCTTTGAAATCCATTCATCTGGGCCTCAGGCTGACACTTTCTGTGGAGCATAGGATACGACGTTTTATAGTAAAAAAACGGCAGGAGTGGAAAATCCAGCTAAGGGCCTCATTCATCGAGATTCAGCAAAAGCTGGCTTCAGCATTCAAGTCAGACCCACTCGTTGTTCTCTTCGCGGATGTTTAGGTCGGTATGCAGAACTCAATTGATCCTTGATTTTATAAAGTGGCAAAGTGCTTATGACCTTATGAAATTTGTGAATCCCTGGAGCGTTCTTCAGCCTACGCCGTACATCCGACTGATGGCGTGAAAATGAGCACGCCGTGCTGTAGATTACTTTAGGCTACTTTGGCGCAAACATGCCACTCCCCTCCACCCGCCTCCTCTGCGACTTTTATTAAGTCTCGCCAATGGTACTAGACGAAGTAGACACATCGACCTCGTGAGGGTCGCATCGAATTTCTTTTGACTTTCTAAGTTTATCAGGAAAAAGTTCCATAAAACATGTCTTCTTTCAATTGACACTCAATTTCGCTTGAAGTCTTCCTATTGCCTTCTGATAGCTGGCTCTGTGTCTACAAATTTTGGACAATTGGACTGCTAGAGCGAATTACTTAAGATAGCGTTTCATATGCAAATCTTTGATTTCCGAGACTTCATACCACCCTGACGCTGCCGACATCTCGTAACTTGTAACCGCAAGTGGGTGGCATAACAGAATCTACTGATGGCTTATCACCTTTGCCACAATACATCAAAATTAGGCCGCACGTTCGACCTTGGTCTCATCATGGGAAACCTGCGACGCGAAATTGATCACATAGCAATGTGCATACCTCCACGCAAACTGCTCCGAAAAACAAACGCGTAAAGCGCCCCAAGCTTCCGTTGCCTAAGAGAAGAAGTCAGCAGATCTCATTGACCGCAGGCTGGAATTCCGAAAGCCACTAAGACTCTCCGAGCGAATGAAAAGTGTTAGCTTTAGAAAAATTTTATTTTCCAATGTCAGTGTGTTGCCGCGAGTCATGAAGGATCTCCTGATCTCCTTCAAACACCTTTATCTCCGCTTGTTTATAACTTGCTACGATAATATATCTTAGGACACCCTTCTTTTATTATTTCTTGTACTCTACTTCTTGTTATCTACTTTCGCTGTGCTGGCTCGGCGCTATCGAAACCATTTCCACTTGAGCGTGCTGTTCTCCTCTTGTCAGCCAATCAGATAAGAAAAAACGCACAATGTAGGCAATGCTAGTCGCTTTGAAAGCAAGGAAGAGTGACCTGATATAAACGAGGAGACGTTTCTTTCTTTTTTTTTTTACTTTTTAAACAACCTTGTGGGTTTGCGCCCGATGCTTGCATCGGCGATTGAGTATGTTGGGAGCTCAGTTTTGCGGAGGCAAGGAATACACGTTTTCACAGCTTGATTACTGGGAGTCGACTGGCTTTATTCAAAAGTAAAAGCAGTAAAAGTAGGTTTACCGAGTGGCAGCCGTGACGCCCCAGTCAGGCAGGCGCATCGGTTCCAAGAAAAAGCAGGGGGCAATGACCCCCACGGTGAGGCACGGCGACGTGACGGACGGTCGCTACAAGCCCTCCCCCCCCCCACCCCCCAATTATGCCGGAGGCTTAGGTGGGAGTGGTGGATGGAATGAAGAGTTAATATTCAAGATAGGCTGGTTTCACGCAGTCCCACGACCCTGTCTCTTCCTTGCCGCGAACGTCAATCTTCAGGGTTTTCACTTAACGCGAAATCACACGAAAGGGGCGTTCATAGGAAGGAATAAATGGTCGCTTGATAGAAGAATGCATTATGTAACAGCGCAAACGACAACGGACGAAGAAGGAAACACACTGGACAAGCGCGAAACTTCAACTCAGATTTACTCCAGGAAAGCTACACATTTATAAATGTATCATAATCACACTTGATAATCATCGGACAGCCATCACTCGACATTGGCATGCGGGCGTGAGTGGCACAAATTTCTATGTAAATAATTTAACTCTTTTTCACTCAGTGACACTGAAGAGCTCCTTACGCAGCTGCCAGATTGCATTTTTACACAGTATGCTTCATAAATTTCTCGGCTCAGTTGTGACGCAAACATCTTCAAAACTTTTGTGTCGCGGATCCTAGGCATGCACGGCAGTGGCGACAATGGCCAGCCAGTTTGCCACCCCCCGCCAATCCTTCTAACCCATGGTATACACCGCACTGACTTATTTCGCATGAACTTCTCGGTGTGTCATTCTCTTTTTGTCCTGTTTGCGTGCATCTTTTCCTATCCTTTCTACTTCACCTGTGTTTATCAGTGACGATGTTCAAATAGTCGATCCTTCGAATAGGCCATTTTCTCATGTTTTCCTTCTTTGAAATAACTAACGGCAGCCTCAATTTAGCCTAAACTGCTGCCGACAGTATATGTCAGTGTAGCATACCTCTCAATGGTGCTGACGTTTCGGCCGTGCAGACAATGGATCTCAACGCCTGGCGCCGTGGTGTCGAGCATAAACGTCCGAGTGTCCTTAAACATTTCGTAACCATCTGGAAAACCGATGTCACTGAAGAAGGCCTCGTAGTCTGCCAGGCCGTAACTCCGCTTAAGAGTCTTCACCAGAACCTCGGACTCGTTCCAGTAGAGCCGGTTGGGCAGCATGTAGGCCAAGCTAGGTGTCGATCGTTGTTCGGGTCGCACCGACAAAGGGTTGATCACCACGACACCCAAATTCTCGCCTGCGAAGACAACGCCGCTGTAGTAGACGTCCCTGGGCACTTACGTCCCTGGACACTGAAAAAAGCAGCAGGATCCGCGCTCTTTACGAACAGCCAAGTCTGCTCGCCTTTAGGCATTACGACAAAACGTTGTTTGTACGCGAAAAAAGCACTCGCACCTTTTGCTGGCGCAGCCACATGTTCGAAACAGAGAAAGTCCAGCTGCTTTCACTGCGCTACGCAGTTATGAATTAGTGTCGGGATATGACCGTAACATCACGCTCGAAGTCACAGAAACGAGAATAAACTAAGAAAAAGTTTCACGAATTTGCGTAGGTTCTCGAACCAAGAACACAACGGCTCTGAGCTCCATTATACTTTTAGTAAAAAAAGTCTTCCTCTCTAAGTTGAGGAAATGGTTTTAACAGATAAGAATAAAGCTAGCATCTGGAAATATAACATTCTTTCTTTCATGGTTGAAATGAAGTGCTAAAACTACACATTATACGGCCAACCGAGCAAACGACACTCGTCAACGTCGTGTTCTCCCATCTAGCAAATAAAAAATCTACTTTACAGCCTTACTGCGCTCTACAAGATGAACTTGGCGAATAGAAGTAGTCTAACTTTTCTTCTTTAATTCTCTACGTTATGTGTTAAAGCACACAAGGGCGGAATAGAAAATGAACAGCGCGCCTTGTCGCCCTTTCCCGTCCAGTCACCAGTGCCACAAGAAGGCAGCACTGTGAGGTCAGACAGGCTGATTATAAGGGGTTTGAGCCATACACTTGTAATTGGACTTTTCTCAAAATTGCCCATTGTATTCAAAATCATTTGATGTCTTCAAATGTCCTTCCCACTTGAAATCACACACTCTCATCGCAAATATTATCCTCTTTATTATATAGATATGTTTTAATATTTGCACAATTTTCATTTTTTTTAGCTTGCTTTCGTATTTTAGCTTTTGCCTGCCTAACCACCATTAACCATGGTGCTAGGTCATGTGAAGGGATATTGTATTCGAGCTGTTTAGCTCATTCATTGACTCGGGCTGCCGAGTCTCTGTCTGACAAGGCCTCCTTACGGTTATCCTTGTATCATGGCCGCAATGGCGTTCTAACAAATATTCACGGTGTGCATAAACTGCTATGATCGTGCCTGTTGAGCACAGTTTACATGGGATAAACTTACTTCCTCTTGCAGAGAGCTACATCCAAAACTACATGTCCTGTGCAGGAAAAGTCGACTTTGGCTCGTTTGTATTCCCTGTCACTATTTGAGGACTCCTACACATTCAATCTATTTCTTGTGTGATATGCCTTTAAAATGGCCGGTACAATTGCTATCACCACAGAAAAACAGAAGTGATTCGCGACTCACCGGAAGCATAGGCCTTGAGTGCCTTGACGGCGCCGCCCCAAGCTCCCCCGAGGGTCACCATGGCCCTAACATATTTGTCTTTCCAGGCCTGCGGTTGACGACTAAAAAAGTATCTCAGGTTGGGGCATCCCATACTATGGCATACCATGACGACAGGCATGTTATCGTTGCTAGTGTACGAATCCTCTATGAGCCCGCGAAGTCGCCTGAAGTAGTCGCCCAATTCATCTGCACAATATAAGAAACAAGGAGAAAGCTTAGTTCAGGTTTTCATGCGGCGCAGCGGCACTTCTGGCCCAAGCATATTTATGCTGGAACAAGGAAGGCGTTCAGTTGCTCAAATTATAACACGAAATCCTCAGTGATTAAGTCAATTGGTACATAGCCTAGAAAACGTGTCCCGTGTTCTGACTACAAAAAAAGACTGGGCCCATGTCCTCGAAGGAGTTATGAACTGTTCGCAGAAGTGGTGCCAGCCAATCATCATGTATTTATTTCACACATTACTAGGAAATGCGGCCGGCCAACGACAAAACAACTCTTTTTAAATCGAAGGGCACTAAAAATTCGGCCCCAGTTTGCGCGGATCCAAGAGGAGAAAATATTATCAAGAGACGCATGCCCGAAAGTCCTCTGCGGATGATCCTGGTTATCCAGAATTATCTGCTGAATACGAAGGAAGATACGGTAAGCAATTATAAAGCACGGCCGGGCGGTTCCCGCTACGTATAGCGTGCAGTAGTTGTTTGAAGCTCACGGAAGCAAGTATCACGGCAGTATGTGAGTATAGTCGTGGCAGGCAGTCCCGCAACTAATTGAGCAATCAGGACTCGTCAGTCGTAGTATAGACAAATCTTTATGATATCCACACAGATTGCGGACCGAGGCAGCTTGCCTTTGCAGTCGCACTGCTCACTGTTGGCGCGAAGGAGAAGTTAATGAAGACAGAAAATAGTAATACGTTTCATACGCTTGTAACAGATCAGCAGTGCTCACATCTGCCACATCTAGTCCGCACGGTTGCTATCAAATGCTAAGTAACGTCCAGGCTACCTGAAACGTACTTTCCTTATGGTAGTAGACGGCTATATGCAAAGAATACTATAAAACAACCACCTGCACCCTTCAGTCGAAGAGATAAGGAAAGCCTGCTATTCGCACGCGCATTTAGGGGAGCTCAAGAGATCATCGTTCAGAGTCTGCAGCATTCCACATACCGAATAAGGTGCATGATACGCCAAATAATACGGACGTCTAGTCTAAAACGGCACCATGATACCTTTTGACTGAGTTGTAAACAATGATTAATAATAAAAGGACACTAAAAGAAAGGCTACCTCGGCTTAGACAAGCAGATTAATTTCTTAGACTTAATCAGTGATTTTTTCCTCTTAAATACAGGACTCATCAGCGAAGAAAGATCCAGTTTAAGGTCGTACTCTTCATATTACTCTCAGTCCAAGCTAAGGCGCTTGTAAATCATTGTTTGACGTCGAATAATTTCGTGGTTCCGGTTTGAAATAAGACGAAAGCACGCGCTGCACAAAACTGTCAGCCTGGTCAGGACCGAGCTGCCGCTCAGTGCTCCAAAGAGATCCCGAAGTACAGTGTCGTTTCATTTCGAACGTCTCGAGCGGTGCGTACCGGTGGGCAACGCAGTGAACAGCGCCTCGAACCAATGGAGCAGTCCGTACGCGCCCGGTGCCCAGCGGCTCACGACGAGCTCCGCGATGACCACGCTGCGAGACATCAAGTCGGCCATAACGTAGCAGGCCTCAACCGTCGCAAAAAGATCATGGATGTTGATATTGCGCAGGCCGCGGTGCACAGCGCAGCAGCGCATCAGGGTCTCGGTCTTGTGCCCGTCGATGCAGTTCTCGAGGAAGATTAACGTGCGCAGGGCTTCGCAGCTTCCAAATAGCTCAGACTGCATGGGCACGCCAACGCTAGAGAATCGCTTGCTCCCGATCTCCAGCGTGTCCAGCGTAGTCACCATGCAGCGGAGCCCATCCATCAGGTTCCTGGTCGAGCAGTCGTCTAGCGGGTATTGGCGCAGCTCAACGCGCGCCAGGTTGTGGCCCAGCATGAGGCCCTCCCATAAGACGGAGGGGTTCTGCGAGATGCGTGACTCGCACAGCTCCACGATCTCGATGCAGAGGTGCTCCATAAGCAGCCAGTGGACTAGCGCGAACGAGTGCCTACACTGCGTGTTGTACGCAACGGGAAGACTGCGTCCGCGCCGATATGTCGAGACCGGTCGTCCTGGACTGAATTCACGGAGCTCGAAGTTGATGACCCACAGGAATTCATTCCACAGGGAGAGCTCCGCGAGGAGGAAGCAGCCGTTGACCATGCTGGCCGTGCGCGACTTGTCGCAGTTCACCCGGCGATAGATCTGGGTGATCTGGAGACACGCCAAGGCCGGCCGTCCTGGATTGAATTCGCGGAGCTCGAAGTTGATGACCCACAGGAATTCATTCCACAGGGAGAGCTCCGCGAGGAGGAAGCAGCCGTTGTCCATGCTGGCCGTGCGCGACTTGTCGCAGTTCACCCGGCGATAGATCTGGGTGATCTGGAGACACGCCAAGGCCGGCCGTCCTGGATTGAATTCGCGGAGCTCGAAGTTGATGACCCACAGGAATTCATTCCACAGGGAGAGCTCCGCGAGGAGGAAGCAGCCGTTGGCCATGCTGGCCGTGCGCGACTTGTCGCAGTTCACCCGGCGATAGATCTGGGTGATCTGGAGACACGCCAAGGCCGGCCGTCCTGGATTGAATTCGCGGAGCTCGAAGTTGATGACCCACAGGAATTCATTCCACAGGGAGAGCTCCGCGAGGAGGAAGCAGCCGTTGACCATGCTGGCCGTGCGCGACTTGTCGCAGTTCACCCGGCGATAGATCTGGGTGATCTGGAGACACGCCAAGGCCGGCCTTCCTGGATTGAATTCGCGGAGCTCGAAGTTGATGACCCACAGGAATTCATTCCACAGGGAGAGCTCCGCGAGGAGGAAGCAGCCGTTGACCATGCTGGCCGTGCGCGACTTGTCGCAGTTCACCCGGCGATAGATCTGGGTGATCTGGAGACACGCCAAGGCCGGCCGTCCTGGATTGAATTCGCGGAGCTCGAAGTTGATGACCCACAGGAATTCATTCCACAGGGAGAGCTCCGCGAGGAGGAAGCAGCCGTTGACCATGCTGGCCGTGCGCGACTTGTCGCAGTTCACCCGGCGATAGATCTGGGTGATCTGGAGACACGCCAAGGCCGGCCGTCCTGGATTGAATTCGCGGAGCTCGAAGTTGATGACCCACAGGAATTCATTCCACAGGGAGAGCTCCGCGAGGAGGAAGCAGCCGTTGACCATGCTGGCCATGCGCGACTTGTCGCAGTTCACCCGGCGATAGATCTGGGTCATCTGGAGACACGCCAAGGCCGGCCGTCCTGGACTGGATTCGCGGAGCTCGAAGTTGATGACCCACAGGAATTCATTCCACAGGGAGAGCTCCGCGAGGAGGAGGCAGCCGTTGGCCATGCTGGCCGTGCGCGACTTGTCGCAGTTCACCCGGCGATAGATCTGGGTGATCTGGAGACACGCCAAGGCCGGCCGTCCTGGATTGAATTCGCGGAGCTCGAAGTTGATGACCCACAGGAATTCATTCCACAGGGAGAGCTCCGCGAGGAGGAAGCAGCCGTTGACCATGCTGGCCATGCGCGACTTGTCGCAGTTCACCCGGCGATAGATCTGGGTGATCTGGAGACACGCCAAGGCCGGCCGTCCTGGACTGGATTCGCGGAGCTCGAAGTTGATGACCCACAGGAATTCATTCCACAGGGAGAGCTCCGCGAGGAGGAAGCAACCGTTGGCCATGCTGTCAGTGCGCGACTTGTAGTTCACCTGGCGATGGATCTGGATGCTCTGAAAGTAACGCAGATTCCAGAATAGCAGGTTGACCGATGGGCATAGGCTGGAACAGTTGCAAACTAAGTACGCGCTGTATTTGTGCAGGTGGCCGCTCCATGGTCCCATCTCGCAGAGGCTTTCGTTGCAACGTCGCCGTGGTCTCAGTTCAATCGGCATCATCGACCGCAGAGTTCGACCTTTTCCAGGTTGGGCGCAGCGAAAGGCGAAATCCCTGGAATGGAGCCGGGCAGGATGCTGCGTCGCGCCTCGCGCGGTTGACTCGAGGTTCCAGGGCTTTGGAACCAAGTGTGATCTAGCGAAATGACGGCGATCAGAACCAGCGCCACACGTATGAATCCTGCAAGCAGTGGCAGCAACTGAACGTGCCAGCGCCCGTGGCTGTTGCCCGTGCACCGCGTGCACTCGTCTTCTTTATTTCCAACAGCCTCTTCGCAGCTTTGTATCGCTTTTGCGCACGAAAACACTAGAAAGAAGCAGATTCCAAAAGAGAGGTACGTGACGAGGACCCACACACGCAAGCACAGGCTGCAGCTGTAAATGTGCATCGGTGAATTTCTTGCACCGCGGTATACCGTCCTATATCAAAGAACGCATGTACCAGGAGAGTGAAAGAAGAGCCTACTGCAACCGCAACTGCAGCGAGCTTGAAGCCTACTATGGGACTGTCATTTTGGTGGCGATGGTTACATTGGCCAGTCCTGTTGCTGTAAACATTTGTCTGGACCCTATACTCTCAAGGAGTGCGTATGGGTTGCACTTTTTGGCATACATAGTACGCTTCAGTAAAGAAGAGACGTAAGAGCCTCACTTTGATGTTAAGCATGTGTCGTGTATGTATATATATGCATTCATATTTGCCCAAATTATCGCTAAAATGATTTGCGCAATATCCCGGCCTCGGCGGCCGCATTTCGATGGGGGCGAAATGCGACAACAACCGCGTACTTACATTTATAGGTGTACGTTAAAGAACCCCAGGTGGTCGAAATTCCCGGAGTCCTCCACTACGGCGTGCCTCATAATCAGAAAGTGGTTTTTGCACGTTAAACCCCATAATTAAATATATATATATTTCACACATTCCTCGCATCATATCCACAAATAGAGTGTCTATATGTCTTTTGAGATCTGTGCTCTTGAAAGATGGCCTCTTAAGGCCAAGCAAATTTAATGGCAGTACACGTACTCGGTGCTTTTCTGAAGTCGTAAGGAGCGCCCAGGACGTCGATCCCTCTCTGGTAGCCGTGGGCCACGAGTTCTTCCACAATCCTTGTGAAGTACGCAGCTGCAAGAAAGCACTGTAGTTATGTACTCGTCGCGCACTTTTCGATCAAGTCACGCTCGAAAAGACGGAGAGGCTGAGCTGTTTGAGAATGTATCAAAATAATGTAAGCTGTAATATTTGCTGTAGGGGTGTGTTGGGAGTGAAAGGCCACGTTACTGCAAGCGGTCGAACTCTTGAATGTGACGTTTGCTAGTTGCCCTACTCAGGCACCGAAAAAAAATTTGGTGGATTTTTCTTGGCAATATATTACATCATTGTTATACAGAGGGGTTTAAGATTTTTATTTTTGGTGTATGGAACCATTTCCGCTTCAGACGCAATTTCTTGAGAAGGTTTCCCAGTTAAAGTTCACCAATACAAAAGCTTGCGCTATAGTAGCGCGAAAGACACGAACGAAAGAAGTAAGGCCCACATGCAGCGCTAACAATTTTCTTTTATCACAAGTTGTTAGTGCAGTGAAGTCGTTAGTCAGCTCCTGTATGTGGCTTACGTCTTACCTTTGTCCATGCTTTTCGCGCTGCTTTGTGTATGCTTTTCGCGCCACTTAAAGATGCCAGTCACTGAGAACGTCGACAACTGATGATGGCTGACGCTATACTGCGTAGTAACGTTGCCCGCCTCTCGTCCTTCCCCCTTACAAACAGTGGCGCTTCACACGCTGAAGCACTCACTTGGAGACACCTGGCTCGGGTCCAGCCACTCGACGGTGGTCGTGTTGCCGAAGCCAGGGACCCGAACATGCACTCCGTCCGGAGGCCTCGTGGTCCTCGTCTTGTTGTCGTACACCAACCTGGGTGCAAGTACAAAATACCCGTGCGTCAGCAACAAATGGCACGCAATCTTTCCAAAAAAGCAAGTGAGCGTCGACCGACGTTATTTTTTCCTCGTTCCCCAGATTATAATTGTTTTTGCTTGTATCAAACAGCAAACGAATTAAATAATCTAGACAACGTCGAAAGAATAACGCTGGCCGACGCCGTCTCACTAGACAACTAAAACACGTAGAGAAATATATTCCAACTAACCCGAATTTAAGCTGTGACGTTTTTTGTGCCTTCAATTTTAATGAATGAATGTATAAATCATTAACTAATTAATTAATTAAGTAAGTAAGTAAAAAGCACCCACGTTTGGCTGCAGACCTTGTTAAGGTCGCCGGGAATAACGTTGTATTTATAACGCACCAGCCCCCCTAATCAATCTAACTGAATAAGTGCCCGTGTATTAGACGCTTGCGGATTAAATGTCAACGCTTTAGACCATCCCTGATGTACCTCAGCTGAGCGCGCTAATTCGATGGTACCGCATTCGTTACGCGAGTTTATGTAGCGCTTGGCCACTGCATGCCGCGCAGACATTGCGCCCGACTTGAGTATTAGAGCTTTTAACTGGGCAACTTATTTGAATTTAATCATTTTAAACTGCTGGCGAAATTCGATAAGCTATTCTGGTCTGCGTGATTGTCTGGCACGGCATCTCTTCTTTCTCCATAGTTGAGCCAGCTTTCTCCCTTTCTCTATCTTTTTCTCCCTGCCTCTATCTACTATGCTCTATCCTCTATAACTATTTACGGTGGAATTGTTGTTCCACTATAGCTTCGTTAGCATGTAACTATTGTACTGGGACATGCCGTGTGCCGTGAAAAGTGCATATACAGACCGTTCTCAGTCCCGGGGGGGCCATTAAGAAACATCGGGTAATTTACCGCATACAGTCTAAAGAAACGTTCTGAAGGCTATAATGTTACTGTTTCTCTAGCGCTTAATGAACAGCTTGAATTCACAGTCATTGTTCTTGGGCGTCGGCAAACTGGACCGTGAAGCTGGCGCGACGTGCTCTTAAAGACAGGCTAGACCGCTCACATATCTCTGGTAAAGTGTCAGTGAGAGGCGCTATCACCGCGAGCTCTTCTTTCAACGCATGTTGCAAGTGAACGTCGAAAAAAAGCCTGTGTTGGCAGCCACATATCCCACGTATCAGCCGAAGCGAGTGATGTTGTAACAAACGCCGAGTTACTTGACCGCATGCATAGTTTCCTGCAATAATTTCCAGAGGGAACTCTGGCGCTGCAGTTGTTGTCCTACTATGGGAATGATGGAAAGTACATGGATTTGTGTGATCTTCGTGCTTGTGGTTTCGGACGTTCTTGGGATGTCGTTCATTACGCTTTACCTGCCTTCATCATCCTTAATTTCAGAGCAATCAATGCGTTTCTAAGTGCAGCAGACTCTGCGGACACGCACAATCACCACTAATTGCAGCGGTTCCGCCTGTCGAGGTGGCCAAATCGAAACGCACCAAGCGTCTCAAGCGCTGGCTTGCTCGCGAGAAATTCGTATGTGCGTTCTGTGGCTCTTGTCGGCGCATGCGTCCGTGACGTAACGGCTTAAATATCGCACTTCTGTGCTGTGCTTCGGGCTTCTATGCTACCGTCGGGCAATTTCAATACTGTTACTTTAATTATTTATCACACAGCACTTTGTTGAAAGTTATGAGTTCACATAGTCGCTAATCCGTTTGAAGCCCGAAGGACGAAGTTTAGGCAAATCCATGTATTCCCATAGTTCTTTTGCTGGTTGAACTGCCCCGATTGTAGCTCCTGTAGACACTAACGCTGGAGTTCCCTCTAGTAATTATTGTATGAAACTCTATGCTTGGCAGCTTCTGTGAAAAAAAGAGACATAAAAAAAAGAAAGAAATGAAATCTACTTTCAACGTCAAGCCCTCTGTTCCGTATACGTGGTTACAATCAGAGTGCTTACTTTCGACATCCGATCAAAGATTTTTGTGCAACTCGGACGACCAGTAGCTCGATTACAAATAAAATTATCTCCTTTTCTTTCACTGATATCCGTATGATAATATGTGAGCAAATAGAGTTGCCGGCATCTCGGTGGACGACTTGGTGGCAGAATGTCCCGCATGTCGTGGGACGCGCACTCAGGACAGGCTGCTGACAGCGAGTGCGCACCTCATGTTGTCGACCCAACAGTCGAGCACGTAAGGCACCATGAGCTCGAGGTTGACCCAGAGGTCGAAGTAGTCAGTGGTTCGCCTTTCGCAAAAGTAATGCACCGTCTCGCTCTTGTTCAACTTGGCCTCGAGTTGACTCCCGCCGTCGCCAGGCACTGCGCGGAGCAAGGCAAGAACGCGTACACATCATAAGTAGGCATTTGTGCCTCTGTTCGAATTTTAACATAGGAATCTAATACCCCAACTTCCCAAAAAATCTATTACCCTATTATTCCTTCAATTAATCGGTTATGGCCGAATGTGCAAGGTCAGTGCTATGATTAAAATCTGTCTACCTGTACTCTTAAAATGAATGATACATTCGATCCACCGGTCAGCGACTGTATGGCATATATTTACTTCAAACAGCGCGCCTCCAAATGGCGCAGAATTTTCTTGCAGGGCATCAATATTTAAAAGCACAGCTGCAAAACCTAGCAGAAGCGTAATTGTGTAAAGCTGTCCACGGAGGGCCACACAGCGCTTGCCCGCGCGATGGCGGACCAATTTAGGGTTCGGAGATATGTATATATAGTGTTGTGACAACAGAAACATGGGCAGGGATAATAAAACGATTATATTCGTATTATTTCTCTTTTCGGACGTATTCAGCTACTCGCGCGGTGCTCCACCTACGCTATCACAAGGACCAGCCAGTCGTGAGCGGTTGACGACAAGAAAGGAATGAAATCGAGCGAAAGGAACCGTTACGTACGTACGTTGCACCGGCTATGAGTTAGCTCGTTCAATTCCAGCATAAGACCGCTAGTATTGCAACGAAGCTGTATCGGGCGAGCGGCGGCAGCAGCGTGCGGTGGCGTCATCGGTATTGCGGATTATTCAGAGCGGAACCGGCGCAGTAGAGCCGGTGCAACGTGCATGCACAAACATGCGTCACATAAAGCGGAGAGTATTAGACAGTTTTAGCAGAGCGCTTGCTTGCGCTCCGCTCCGCACGCGCACCGCACGCGCACCGGTGGCTGCATAGAATGCATTGATTTCGCTTATCTAACAAGCGCGTCTCCCAGAGACGTCACTGACGTGCTCTAAGCTTGGCGGTAAAACGATTACGAAAGCAACTACACGCTCCCTGACGCACCGCTAAATCAGGTTCCTAGCGGAACGTGGTCAGCGTCCCACGTTCCGCTGCCGCTATGTGTGCTGTGCGCACGCGCGTCAGAGTTCCCGGTAGCGTTTTGCTGAGCGGCTGCGTGCCAATTGTTGTGATAGGCCGGTCTGAGCGGAGCGGACCGTAAACGCTCTGCTAAAACTCTCTATTGACGTACTGAGCTCGGACGGTGATGCGTTTCAAACGACTCGAGTACGCAGCGACGGAATCGCACCAGTGAAGGGCGTTTCCAAAGTCCTGGGTAGATTCGGAACAGTGACAAACAGAGGGCTTCTGAAGGGTTGAACTCCTTTAAAAAAATTAAATTATGGGGTTTAACATGCCAAAACCACTTTCTGCTTATGAGGCACGCAGTAGTGGACTCCGGAAATGTCGACCACCTGGGGTTCTTTGACGTGCACCTAAATCTAAGTACCACGGGTGTTTTCACATTTCGCCCGCATCGAAATGCGGCCGCCGCGGCCGGGATTCGATCCCGCGGCCTCGTGCTCAGCAGCCCAATACCATAGCCACTGAGCAACCACGGCGGGCGGCTTAACTCCTTTATACAACTATATAGGGCTGCGATGCCGATGCAGGCTTCGTATGCCATCTTAGAGCACTATAGGGCTAACAAAATGAGCAAACGAGAAGAGCACGCGACCACCGTGTCTGCATCTTCACGCGCTCTTCTCGTGTCCTCTAGCTTCTTTCTGTCATTGAAGCACGAGTTTCTCAGGTTTGCACACATCTCCGAAGATTCTTTCTTCCCCCCTTCTCCCCCACTTTTCTATTGCTTTTTTTTTTGCACGTCGGTGATTAAATTGGTGAGGTGGGCGCGCAGTGATCTAAATCACCACTATCGTCATTACGCGAATTTCGAATTTTAGAACCCGGAGCATATACTGAAGGTCGCGGTTCACCGCATGATGACGAAGCAAGTAAATTTAGCCCGAGTGTTCAAAATATTTATGAATAGTGAATGTCAAAATCTAACAATGGTCAGCCTCTTGGTTCCAGAAAAAGACAAACAGCTTGACGCTTAATACCTAATGAGGAATAAACCACACACGACGTTACCAGCAAAAGGATCCATCTGTCGGGAATGAACGTACATTGTATAACTAGCGGAAACATTACACTATAGCAAAATGTACCTTTTCAACCAGAACGAAATGTAGCAAATCATCCGTATACGACCTATCGGCCTATGTTTATAATAATAAATCGCAACACCGTTTGCATAAACCGCAACAGAGCTATGTTGCGCTATGTTGCAAGCTGAACGCAGAAAAATGTCCCCGCGATCACCAGCGTGGAACGCTCGATGCAGACGCAGTCGTTACTCGTGATTTACAACATCACAGTATAGATCAACACGTTTGCCAGTTTCGTCTCGCAAAACAGACGAAAAGACGCTGACTGCGACTGTCTTCAATATTCGTATACAGCGCAGATCGAAAGCATTATACGCTTTCAATATTTTTTTTTTCAAGTTGTCTGTGGCAGATAGCACAGTTCTAGCCTATGAGCTGGTCCACTCGAAGAGGCGGGCATTACTTGCACAAACAATTGAAATGCATAATCAACTAATCAACAAAAATTCACTGATTAGGTTTTAAACTAATTACCTCATGGTACACATTGTAATTTACAAATTCTAGCGGGTGAGACTGCAAGGCATATCTACTTGAAAAGAATTATGTGGATGATACCATTTACGAGACATGCGCCGTCAAACTTTCGGTAAATATGCACTGTCGTTCCACTTGCTTACTTAACAAAACGTCGTTTGCTGCCGGCAGCTAAGCCTTTCCGACGAATGTTCACGTAGGAATGCCCAAAGAATGTTCATTATCACCATAATCTCCATCGTGATAGTACGTATACTACGCTTTAGCAGCAAGATGGTGGACGTGGATGCCTCTTTTGCGTCAGAAAACACATACCAAGAAAAAACCGCTACAACAAGTTCCAAACATTTACCAACGCCTGTCCTGACAACTACGTAGGCATCGAACGTGTGTAACTGGCCCACTGATTGCCGACTAGATTGAGTGTTGTTAATGAATGCGGGAAATATCTGCATCCGTGCACCACTAATCAAATAGTCTGGCGCCATGCAGTGTCGCAAGAGATTGCACGACGCCCGCATTTCCAAGTGCGGGAAAACCATGAACTCGTGCTGAACTTCTCCTGCGCGAAGTCAAATAGAAGAGCGCGCAGCAGGCAGGCTGCGCTGTCAAATCGAGGACAAAATTGCTGCACTCCATGAATCAGTGCGGAGAAGACGGCCAAATCAAAATGACCGATAGCCCTACATGCAGTTTGGTACACATACGGAACCGTGCATATTTCGTCACGTGCTTCCCGTGACCAATTTTTCGTACATTCTCGCAGGCGCCATGACGGGAGAATTGGCCAAGGCCAGACCTCTGTGGTGGCCACTGTTCGAAAGCTGAGAGACGTCACTTGACCCAGCGTCGCGATATGCGTCAAGCCGGGCGCTTTATTGCTCAACACTGGAAGCTACCGTTGACGAAAGCCATGCGCGCATTCCGCTCGAGTTCCGATTTTCATCAGCCGTACACGTTTCCTCATGCGAAATACGTCAGCAGGCACAATGAAGTAACCGACGCTTATGTAACGCTTTATTTGCTCCCTAACACATTCCGCAAGATTCACAGATGGCTCAGAACCGTTAGCAACGGCCTTCAGTATATAGGAGCCATGCACGCCGATGGCGACAAAAAAAAATGTTGAGTAGAAAAGTAAAAGATATGCACAGTATTTTTCTGTCGCCTTGCCATCCAGCATGATGCATTTCATGCCCCTCCCAGAAAGAAACATAACATATCACGGCCAGAAACGTCAAGGAAAATCCATGTTGGCCTACAACTATAATTTAGCTGATCCTTACGAAACATACGAGAGCGAGCGCTACCGTGAAACGGAAGTGAAAGACACGCACGCTCACACAAGTCTCTATGTAACAGGCAGCGGGGCAATGTCATGTCAATGTCACAATAATTAGCCCAATTGATTTGTTCTCTAATATCTTTTTTTGTCATTGCAGAAATTTGAAATATTTTGCGATCAGGTTACGCAAGTAACATTTCTTGCGTTCCATGCGCGCAGCAAAATTTAATTCCACAGTCATCAATATTTAATAAACTTGTCATGCTCCACCCCGACGTTGATCCACTCTGCCCAGATTGTGGCACTTAATTTTGCTCATTAAGTCACACGCTCTGTCAGTGCCCTGTGTTACAGCATTTTAAGCGAGAAGAAGGCTAGACGCAGGCCACCACAGACCCGAAACAAGACGTCCAGCTCCTGGCTGTCCAGAGGGTCCGTGAACGAGCGGAGTAGCATGGCCTCTCTGTTCCGACATGGGACTAGCCAACGGCTGGGTAGGGACCTACCTAGCAGGCCCCCTGCCTAGCTCCTCAGGACCCCAATAAAGTCGGTTACTACTACTACTACTACTACTACTACTACTACTACTACTACTACTACTACTACTACTACTACTACTACTACTACCACCACTACTACTACTACTACTACTACTACTAATTGTTCTTTTATGGTGGCAGAATGCAATAACGCGTGTCCAACGTGCATTACTCAACGTTATAGAATCGCAGATAGTCAAAAATAATCCAAAGCCCTACGCTATACGGCGTCCCTCATAGCCCACTGCGCAGTTTCGGGACGTTAAACCTCACAACTTAATTTAATTGATGTTCTTTTCCTCGCTCTGTTGACGCAGTGTCCCTGGGACACGATATAATAATAATAATAATAATAAACTCTTTTATTATTTCTATAAAACCAAATACATTCATCAGGCCTGCCAAAGCCACATTGGGCTTGACTGGCAGAGCGTGACAGGCAGCGTACAAACTGTCACAATATCGAAAAATAAAGAGAAGAAGAAAAAAGAAAGAAAGAAGTAGAGATACAGGTACAGGAAAGGGATAAATGTATATACATACACTGATACTCACATTGTACTCATTTATAACAGGTGTACGTATATGCACATATATAGGTTTGAAAAGACATCTGGCGCGTACAAGTAGCAACATGCCTCATGATTACTTTGCGTGGCACAAAATAAGTAGATGATTATAAATAATAAAATGAGTCAAAAACCACAAATGTTTCAGTAAAAGCTGTGCGGGAACAAACTTTCTGATCATATTTTTCTTCTCTGTGCCAGCCAATGCCAGTACCAAAGCCACTCTGTGGGCGCAATGCAGGAGGAGGTGGGCGAGGTTTATTTCTTTACATGTTATAGCCGCTTAAATCCGCACGCTTTAGTGCTTTCTTGAGCTTGTATTTTGATGTTGACTGCAGCACGTTACGGGGTAAATAATTAAACAACGCAGGAACATAGTATTCGCGCATTCTCTTGCGGTATTTTGTTGCACAACGAGGTATTTGATAACTCCATTTTGGTCTAAGGCTACGGGGAGTTACATATGGTACTTTATAACGACTGTCCCAGAAATGTCTCAGGGCTATTGTGTGCAGCAGAACCGAAGAATAATCTGGCATGGATAATGCCTTAAAAATGTCGGAGTTGCCTTCAAGACACAAGTCATATCCTATAACTTTTAAAAGGGAGCGCATTAGTGCGTTAATTCTTTTTTGATAACGAAGAGCACAATGTCCATAGGCAGTAATTCCGTATCGGACAACACTGTAGCACAACGCATGCGCGGTGGTTTTCCTGACTGATATGGGCATGAGGTGACGGATTTTATAAAGTAAGCAAAGCACTGAGCGAATCCTCTGACAGACATAAGAAACATGCGATTTCCATGACAGATCGCTGTCAAAACGCAAACCGACATATTTTATGGATGATGTGTAGTTGATAGGGGCGCAAGAACATGGATTACAATGTGAATTATGTAATGTTACTTCCCTAGTCAAGTGTACTCTCTTTAATGGACTGCGAAAGCAGACAAGTTGTGTTTTTAATACGTTAATGTCGATTAAATTTGTGGCGAACCAGTCCATTGCCTTCGTTGCTGCTTCTTGTAGATGAGAAGCTGCATCAGAATATTGACTTGCATGAGACACTAACACTGTATCGTCTGCATACTGAAATATCGTAATGGGGACTGCCTTAGACAGGTCATTAACGTAAATGTTAAATAGGAGAGGGCTTAATACAGAACCTTGTGGAACACCGGCTTTGATTGGAGAAAGGCTGCTGTGAAAGTTTTGAACTGAAACGTACTGAAACCGGTCCCGGAGAAAATTATCAAGAAGTGACAGAAACAAACCACGGAATCCCATCATAGAAAGCTTTGTTAACAACAAGTCATGGCAGACACTGTCAAATGCCTTGCTTACGTCAAGAAACAATGCGCACGCTACCTGGTTAGTTTCGAAACAGAGGTTAAGGAAATCAGAAAAATCATCCAAAAGTGCCTGAGTGCCTTTGCCTTTTATAAAGCCGTATTGCTGCGGTGATAACATGTTGTTAGTATCAAGGAAGCTATTCATAGTGAACAGCATGTGTTTCTCTAAAATTTGTGCTATGCAAGGTAGAACTGATATGGGGCGGTAGTTTTCAACTTTGCCTCGAGATCCTTTCTTATGGAGTGGTATAATGATTGCCGTTTTCAGTCTGATTGGAATAACGCCGCATGACAAGATGTGATTAATTATTGCAATCAAAACGTCCTTGATGTAGCTGTAGTTTCTTCGAAGCTCTATGACAGAGATGCCATCGGCACCTACGGACTTGTTGAGTTTAAAACTACAAAGAATTGTTTTCAGATCACAATCAGTCAGCAACGGTAGATAAGCCGATTGTAGGTTACTTGCTTTTAATGTACATGTATCCGGGTGTGGTCTAGAAAAACCCGATATTCTAGAAAAGAAATCGTTGAAATCATTAGCTATACTCTGGCTATCAGATGAAAAGTGGGAAAGGAAGTAGTTATCATTGCGTAGCTTTTTACCTACACCTCTGAGGTCATTTATTAGGGACCAGGTTTTACGGCTATCAAACCGGGCATTCATAAACTTGTTGCGAAAGTGATTGCGTTTTGCAAGGCGAATAGCTGCATTAACCCTATTTCTGCAAAGTTTAAATTTTAACCGAAGTGTCTTGCAGTTAGGGGCTCGGCGACACAGACTCCAAAGCATATCTTTTTCCTTTATAGCAGCAAGAATTTCTGCTGACATCCAACCATCATTAGCGCTGCGCTGTTTAACCGTTATAATTCGAGTGGATTCTCTCCTGAAGTCATCAAAAAGGGCAACAAATTTTTCATAAGTTTCCGACGGGGGCACGGTTGATAGAAATATGTGCCAATCATATTGTTTGACTCAGCAATTAAAATTTAAGAAATTCTGTAAAATGGTGAGAAAGACAAACTCATTCCCATCAATCTACATATATAGTCTCGTTCTTTTCTTACGTTGCGACGAGAAAGGACTCAACTAACCAACTTAACTGGTTCGCGAGTGAACAACTCGCTCTTCCCTCCATGACGATACTGAAAACAATGCGTGAGTCCTGGAAGAACCAGCGAAGATAGGTGTGGTAATAATGATGCGTTGCAGCAGTGTGGTGCTGCTGCACGGTCCGAAATAAACTTGCGAAAGTTTCCATGGTTATACGGCATAATTAATAACATTTAGTAGAAACGAGCAGATGGCTGCACCAAAAACTAGAGCTGCCAAAAAAATATATACAATGCGCATAGTGCACCGTTCGCGTTCATAGTGGCGATACTACTATGCATAATCTAGCTACTGAGAAACAACATTCATTCAGACATTTTGAGAGTGCGCGGGAAGTTTGAGTCGAATGATAACTTTTTGGTAGACTGCGACGCGTATAACTGCACATTGGCATCAAAAGTGCGCGTTTAGTTTCGTTATTAGGAAGGAATTAAAGACGGGAACGGGTAAAAAGGGCGAAATATCCTGGTTAGTAAAGCAATGGAGCACTACCCCTTTTCAGCTTAACTACGGTGATATTCTTAATTATTTTTTTTACATCAGGGGACATATATATAAAGTGAGAAAATTGGTCGCACCAGTTCTTGGAACATGTTAGAAACTTGTTGGATGTGGTTGCCGGTATGATATGTCGCACTCAAGATCGGACGCAAAATTGAACCGTTTGTCACCTGGTTTGCTACCCTATTATACCGAGTCATTGCATCTTCCCGCACGCTGAATTCCCGAGGTGCCGCTGCATCACGATGCCGCGTGCTGTCGAATTGCGTATACGCATTCAATGGTCTGTACTCTGGTTCCAGCACCTCACGTGTGTGCTTTTCACGTTTCGGATCAGGCAGTGAGCCGCCGGCCGTTTGCAGGAAGCCTCGTGTCGTTACGCTGTGCTTCCAGCCGGAGCGTCTGTAAAATGTACAGTCAGCTACTTACAGACGCCGGAAGCACAAGTAGGGGCGCGAGAATTAAGCTCTGATAATAACCCTGACCGGAGGGAAAACACGAACGGAGGGAAAACACGAGCAGCGCGCCGATGCCATAGGCGCGCTCGAGTGGCGGAGGGAATATCTCGCGACCCGTGATGCCTTCTGCGGCGAACAAAAAAGCGACACCCGGAACCGAGTCCTCGCGTTCAACTTCCCGGTCGTCTTTGTCCTCCGCTGTCACAGCGCACGAGCGCGCGCACTGTTTATTTTGCTCACGTTCAGTTCGCGCACTCGAAGTGAGAACCCACTTAATGCGAACGGAGCAACCACATGCACTGCTTACATACATGTACACTCGTAGATGCCTGCACAAAGCATCGATTTCCTGACACACATGCGACGCCACATTTTCCTTGCAGACGCGACGAATCTGGTGAATTATGTTCCAATGAAGTACTTAGGAATATTGAAACGGAAATTCGAGAGCCGAATAAGCAATTTTTAAGGGCACTTAGGTCGGGTCCGAAGGGCGTGTGGCTGCTTTCTAGGTGGCTCGGCGTAGATTTCGGATTCGAAGCAGTAAGGCCTCTTTAGTCCATATAAATAACTCGGTACATAAAAAGTCCGTTAGCGTGGCTTCGTTGACTTGCGGCAGCACAGTTAAGTTCACTGTTCATTTTAATCGCTGGTCGGTGAAGGCGATCGTTGCATTGTGAAGACTTGAACCGTCGCACGGCGACGATCGCTGCGCCGGTCAACATGCAGCCGCCTGGCAAACATACGCCGTAGGGAAGACGGTGGACGCGGCCAGCAGTGCCAGATCCCTATGCGTCATAAATATCCCATATTATAGCAATGGTGAGTCCCGGACGAATGTCCCGACTTCAGGATACATTTAAACTCTCCGGTGATATAGTGAAACGCATTAAGAGAATTCCAATTCCGCCGGAGGAAGTACTCGTAACTCATTGACAACGTTAAGAAGCAGCCCCCGAACTCTGAAGATGCATGTAGTTTTCGTGTAGCAGTACAGATGCGCGGGATGCGCACTGTGCCATTCGCTTGCAAGTACGACATGCAGGACAGGCCCATGAAGTTATCGGGGCATCCTCGAGATAGCATTTACTCATATCGCCTTTGCACCTGGCGCTTATTTCTTTTTACATCGTTTCTCTTCTTTTTTTTTGCGCATTTGCTTCAAGAACCTGCGAATGTTGCAGGAGGCACGTATAGAACAATGCGAAGGCCATTGCAGCGAGGAAGAGCGCGCCGCAGTGGACATATATGCGCCAGCGTCGCAGCTATATATCGCGCGTCTCGACTAACGAACGGCGCCCTACTCAGCACAGCCGGGCATGGCTCTGCGCTGTGGGGCACGAGATGAGACCTATGAAAACGGCCAACATTTGTCGGTCACTTAATGCAAGCCTTATTTGTTCGCTTGCGTAAAAGCAGCCACGGCGTATTGGTAAAACGTTCGGCTTCAAAACGCAAGAGAAAGTTGGTTCGATACCATAGTATCGCGTATCTTTTTTACAGCGAATCTGTTGACCTCTAGCCCCTGTATGCATCCCCTGCATGCGTCCCCAGGTTTGCGGAGGGGAGCGTGGGGGGGGGGAGGGGATGCTCTGGCCGGCTTACGTCCGTATCCCGGCGCGTGAACAGGAATGCGTGGGCCGATCCCGGAGATAGTGCAATAGCGGGCCGACCAGCGGCGGAGGTGAAGCAGGCTTCAAGCACACAATCCACTTCCAAAAATAAGTTTAATATCTCGAGTCAAAATAAACCACATAAATTCGGGGATGTAAGAGATATACAGGGTGTCCCAGCTAACTTTAGCCAGAGTTTTAAAATATATGAATGCCACGTAGCTAGACAGAACCAAAGTAATGTTTGCCGTCACTTGAAGATACTCAGATTAATCGTTTTTTTATTCTGCCTAATTACATAATTAGTCATAAATAATTAATGGACCTCTAAAATATTATAATTAGATTAAAAGTGCATATGAGAAACTTGTAGAGCGACATGAAGAACTCCCGATACAACTTTTTGTTGCTCAATACGTGCAACATAAGTGTTTTTCCGAGCGTGAAAGAGGCCCGCGAATGCCTGCAGAGTGCCTCGAGTGGCCAGATCGCGCGGCAATTTGGCGTGCATTCGCGGGCTTCTTTCACGCTGGGAAAAACACTTTTATGTAGCACGTATTGAGCAACGGAAAGCTGCATCCGGAGTTTTTTTTTTTTTTCATGTCGCTCTACAATCCCCTCATTGAAACTTCCCATCTAAATACAATATTTGAGAAGTTGATTAATTAATTGAGACAAAAGCGACGGCAAACAACAGCTTGGTTCTGTCCAGCTACGGGCCATTCGCATATTTTTAAAGCCTGGCTAAAGTTAGCTGGGATTATTTATTTATTTATTTATTTATTTATTTATTTATTTATTTACAAATACTGCAGCCCGGAAGGGCTATTTCAGGAGTGGGTGAATACAAAATGTGAGAAAGAAAATCACCATACAAAAGGAGCATATCTGAGTAATATGACTAAGGGGAGCACTCAATGGCATCCCCAAATTCTCTATGGGGTAAAGAACGGATGGAACCAGGCAGGTCATTCCAGAGTTCAATTGTCCGAGGAAAAAAAACTGTATTTAAACGTGTTGGTGCTAGCAAAAAAGACGGATAAGTTTAAGTCATTGCTGTTTCTCGTGATTAGGGGCTTTGCACGGGTCATATATGTGTTAGAGGCAGCATAATGTGGAGAGTAAAATAGAGAGTGTAGAAGTTTCAGAGAATTAATGTGACGACGGTGGGAAAGAAGGGTTAAACCGAGCATATTCAGATGAGATGACGGTGAAAACATTCTGTCATAACGGCGGTATATGAAACGAACCGCCTTTTTCTGAACAGATCCAATTTTGTGGAAGTCCGAAATTTTGTAAGGGTTCCATATGGTAGCCGCATATTCAAGAATAGGTCTTACAAGTGTTTTGTATGTAATGAGTTTAGTTTCTTTGGGGGCAGCACGTAGAGTTCGGGTTAGGTAACCAAGTTTTTTTAGTCCTTTGTTGCAAGTTGTTAGAATATGTTCTGACCAGGATAACCTTGGAGTGAAAAGGAGGCCTAAATACTTATAGTCATATGCGCGCTGCAGAAAAGTGGATTTATAGGAGTAATTGAAATATGAACAATTAGCATGCTTGTGAAAGGACATGGCGACTGTCTTTTTGAAGTTAATGTTCATTTGCCAGAGTTCGCACCATTCACAAAAACTTATAAAAGATTGATTCAGAGTGTTATGATCGTTAGGCGAAGAAATGACATTGTAGAGAACGCAGTCGTCAGCGTAAAGCCGAATTTTTACTGAAACAGAGCTTGGAATGTCGTTAATATAAATAAAAAAAGCAATGGCCCTAAAATAGAACCTTGGGGCACACCGGAAGATACTGATGCGTCAGGAGAGTTGAATGAATTAAAAGAAACATACTGTGAACGATCATAAAGAAAACTACGGATCCAGTCAACGAGAAGAGGGTTATTAAGGATAAGGCTTAGTTTATGTAATAGTTTAGGATGTGGTACAGTATCAAATGCTTTGGAGAAATCAATGAAGAGCGCATCTACTTGATGACCTAAATCAAGAGCAAAACTGGTGTCATGTGTAAATTCAGTTAATTGAGCCACTATGCTAAAACCACTACGAAATCCATGCTGAACGCTGCATAAAATGTTATTAGACTCGAGAAAAGCGATAATGTGTTTATAAATTATGTGTTCAAGGAGTTTGCATGCATGAGAAGTTAAAGAAATGGGTCTATAATTTAGAAGAGATTGTCTCTGCCCAGATTTGAACAATGGAATGACTCTAGCCCGTTTCCATGAACAAGGAACTGTACAAGTAGATACTGATTTCTCAAAAATCAATGTGAGGTATTGACACGTCCGGAGCGCATAACGATGAAGGAACACATTGCTGACATTGTCTGGACTGCAGCCTTTTTTTGGTGTCAAGATTTAAAATAAGGTTCAGGACTCCTTGCTTACATACTGTAACATTGTTAATTGCACAGGACATGTTAGTTGTCGTGGAGTAGGGGGGGGGGGGGAATTACGCCAGTGTCCTGTGTGAATGCAGACTGAAAATATTTATTGAATGCTTTAGCAATAGGTCCAGGATCAATTATTTCGGAATCATCTAATAGAAATGTCTGGGTGGTGTTTTTCATTGGCGAAATTGAGCTCCAAAATTTTCGTGGGTTATTTTTAATTAAATTAGGTAGAGTGAACTGATAATAAAACTTCTTAGCTGCGTCAATTTTTTGACGGAGTTCTTCCTTCATAAAACGGAACTGGTCATTTGTTTCGGCATTCATGTGGCGCTTCCGACGTGCTCTGGCTACTCGACGCTTCAAATGCAGTATTTCCCTTGTCATCCTAGGAAGGTCATATATATATATATATATATATATATATATATATATATATATATATATATATATATATATATATATATATATATATATATATATATATATATATATATATATATATATATATATATATATATATATATATAAAGTTAGTTTGTCTTTGTTGGCTTCTTATGATGTGATTATATATACAACAAAATGCACTTACATTGGTTTTCGATCCTGTCTGACGAATAATGAGAGAGGGGGAAAGAGTGTGGCGACGGCGCCTGCGCACGTGACCCACGGGTCTGTGGTCAGAACGTCACGCGCGTCGGAGGTGCCGGCGCGGCTGCAGTAACGGCAGCGGCGCTTGGTGTCGGCGTAGTGTGGTGCCGTATTGAAAAAAAAAATGTATGGTTTCATAATGTATGCACCCTAAACAGCTTCGCTGGTAATCCGTCCCCATATGAATGTTGTGGCCCACAGATTTTTTTTTTCCACGTGACGTCGTGCCATGCTTGAACTAAATCGTGACGAACGCACGAACGAACCAACGCATTGGGCCCAATTCCAAGCTCGCAACTGCTGTTCGCGGCAAAAGCAAGCAAGCCAAACAGAGAAATGGTGAGAGCCGTAAGCTGCGTCCTGCTAAAACCGGCGACTCGGTGTGCGCGAGAAAATCGCAGCTATATCGTGGCCCGTTGACCTGTCCTTACTTCCGGACAAGCCACACGCCGTATGTGGCTCGTACGACGACGGAGACAGAATCCAAGCTGTCTCAGCCATACGCGAGAACGCGTGCCTCATGATAAAGCCGCCTTGAACACGTGAAGGTTTCGCCTCACGCAAGTCCTCCTTATCGCACTGCAAGCACTGCTGCTTTCTAGGTCGTGCTAGTCGGCGAGCCCCGCCTCCACCACGGCCACTCGACGAAGACCGAAATCAAGGACACCCGGCGTTGAATCCAAACCAGGGACGTGTCGCTCAACCCCTCCGGATCGACTCGCAGGGCGAGCGAGACAGCGGCCCAGACGTCCGCGGAGCATTGCGACAAGGAATACCCCGAAAGCGATCCGCCTCTCGGCCTCGAAGGCAACATGTGCGCCACAGAGCCCTCGCTGGGAAGTCGGAGGTCGCGACCTCTTCTCCGCAGCGCAGGCTTTGCCGTCGGCTTGTCATCAATCAGGGAACTGTGGCGCGTGAGCCGTCTTCCAGTCAATTAGTCCCCAGCATGCACGCTACATGTGCTGCCGTTTTTCGCGCGACTCAGACAACCGCGTTCCTTGTTCCGAGCGCTTAGCGAGGCTTGCAACTAGCTCTGAAGTAAAGGGATGACTGCGAGGGAAAAGGATGAGAGCGCTTCCCTGCACTGCGTACGACAACCTGGCGACCTCAGCGCTGCATGCGATGTCGCACCACTGCTGTCGTTTTGTAAAAGAAGCTGTTGTCTCTCACACGCGAATGAAACTAGTGCGCTGCTCTCGCGGGTGACAGCAGTGCCAGTGAACTTGCGAGAAAATCAATTGAAAGATTAACTTCAGTCCTCATCCACTGTGTAAGTTTAGTCGCGACTGAAGTTTTTAACCAAAAAAGAAAAAGCAAAAGCAGGCACCAGGTAAAGGCAAGTTTCCTTGAAACACCGGAACCAAATGTCCCTTTCATACCAATTCGCGCGTCGCGCCACTGTAGGCACACTGTATTCACAAAAAGTTCTTACGCTAAAAGCGTTTGTGCCAGCCAATAGTGATTTTTGACATATTATTAGCGAAGGCGATCAACCAATGAAAAACAGCCCTTAGGAACGAAAAGCTTTGTGAATTCGGCCCCTGAACTTTAGCAAAGCGTCTTTTTTTTTTCCTTACTACCTTATCGTGGCTATTTAACATATAAGCACGAACTATGGCTGTAGAAACATTTTAGTGGCACTTTTGTTGTGCCTATAAATGCCTATTTCGATGTTGGTGCCTATGTTGGATTGTTTCAGAGCCTAAAAATAATTGTCTTCCGTATTTCGTCTAGCCGTATTTCTTTTATAATGTTTTCACCCATTGGGGAACTTTGTTGAAGGCAGCCGACTACTGCGACAAGCACTTTGCCGGCGCAAAGGCCATTATTCACAGCTGACGAGAGCATCGCTGAGAGGAGGGCTCATACTTTGCTACGCGACGATACACTTCTCGTTATTAGCTCACATCATCGAGAAACTTCAATGATCGGGCGCAACTCTAATCCGCAATGTGGGGTTCATTTTGGACTTTCCCGAAGGGGTCGCCACCTCTTTCAGTGAACCTGTTGCTGATACATTAGTTCAAAAGTTCCATCTGTCTCGGACGGAGATTCTGGGTTTTCGGTTACACTGAAAGAACTGTCAAAGATTCTGACCGGCGAACATTCTGGTATTCCAGAAGGCGTTGGACCATCGAACGCTCAGAAATGCAAATATGTGCCCCTAACTTCGACGGATGTTGAGCGTTTCCTTTTTGTATACAAACCAATGTTCAGTGATAACAGGCGCAACACAATACCCGAAAATCTTAAGATGGCGCTTGTTGGTCACTGCTTCCTCAATTTTTCTCGTGGTGTACAGTCACACTAAAATTCAGATAAATCTTGTAACCTACGCAACTTGCCTCTTTCCCTTTCATTGAGCAAATAAAGTGTCTTTCGCGAAACGTGGGCTGTGCTCCTTAGCAATTCATAATTTATCCTCACACGTGCACCGGAAATTCCTATTAATTGAGCCTATACGTGCCTAACGGGCAGTAATTGGCGTCTATATATATGCCCTAAATGGCAACTTTAGTGCATCTTGAAACTGCAAAAGCGCACAAAGACAAGAAACGAAGAGAGTGGATAGGACGAAGCGCTTTGTTGTCTTTCTGCACTTTTGCAGTTTCAAGATTCAAGTAAACCAACTAGCCCATGCAGTTATCCATTTTGTTGCAACTTTAGTGTGTGTTATAGGCCTGCTAAAACAGCATTTTCTAGCGCCTGAACCCCCCGGTCTCCAGTCATAACAAGATATCTTCTGTAACCTCACATGACACTCGCAGTTTGTTGGCACGTAAAACCCCAAATATTATTGTTATTACGCTCGCAGTTTCTGCTCCGTATTGCTGCGTTTAGCGCTGAACCTTGTTACTTATCATGAAAGTCTTATCAGTGGGGGTGATTACCAAAGCAACCACGGTTCGTACACGCGATTAAAGAGACGCTGACGTTTTTCTGGCATTTTTTGTTCGGCATATAGCATACGTCTGCCCAACCGCAACACTTTTTCGGAGCAGAGGATGCGAGAAAGGAAAAAAAAAACTAAATTTATTCGCCTGCTTCGCAGCCGCCCTCGAGTAAAAATGTGCATTCGATATTTCCTACATTCATGCTCGCCTCAATTCCTGCGAGGTAGTGAGGAAACTAAACTTTCTCGCAGTTTACATGTTCCGGAAATTCTTGTGCTCGGCTGTGTGTTTCTGGCACGCAGTGGTAGTTCTCACTACCCAAGTCTTTCGGCGCTGGTTTTATGAAGCTGGAAGTCCTGAGTGCACTAGTCGTGACAAGTGACCGTTATTGATAAATAGTCAGGTCCTGACGTCAGATATAAACAGGTGACGTTTGAGGCTCCCAGCACGTCAACGCTAGGTACGTGTGTGTGTGCGTGCGTCAAGGTATCGAACCGAAACTGAACCGTCAACAAAACAACGTTATTTTTACGTTTTTACGCGAACCGGTACAGAACCAAACGTTATTTTTTTTTTTTTGCTCTGAAACGAAAGCCAAAAGAAAAAAGCTTTAGGTGAAGGTTAGCCACTTCGTCTGGAACGTTTTCATACATTGCCTGCATCTGGTTCAAAAATGCTGCCTGATTTGTACATGCACATGAGTTTGCTGTCACTTTGGAAGTGGCAGCACCGTTAGTGCGGTTTTCAACGCGGCTCGTCGGGATGCACATAGAGTTTCCTACAATTACTAGAGAGAACTCTGGCGCTGCGATCGTTAAGCCACCATGGGAATGATAGGTATCATCATCACGATCAGCCTGGTTACGCCCACTGCAGGGCAAAGGCCTCTCCCATACCTCTCCAACTACCCCGGTCATGTGCTGATTTTTGCCATGTTGTCCCTGCAAACTTCTTAATCTCATCCGCCAACCTATCTTTCTGCCACCCCTGGTATACGCTTCCCTTCCATTGGAATCCAGTCCGTAACCCTTAATGACCATCGGTTATCTTCCCTCCTTCATTACGTCCTGCCCATGCCCATAGGTATAGTCATGGAGTAAGAAAAAAAAGAGGAGGGAGCACGCCGCAACGCGATTGAAGCCGAAATCTACTGGGCCAGTGGTGATCGCACGTCTAAGTGCGCGGTTGGTTTTAGTGTTCCCGCTCTACAGGTAGAGCGACGGCAGGGCAGCTGAACAAGCGCGCACAGAATAAAAGCTACTGGCATAGCCACTGCAAACCAAGCATCTCAGCAAATCTCGAATCTTGTTCCGCGATCTCGAGGTAAGAGGTCACGTGTTGGGCCACCACTGTGGCTTCACGGAGCGTTCGCTTGCCAAGGCTGCCTGCGTGACGTAATGCTCCCTCCTATATTTTTCCTTCCTCCATTGGTATAGTACATGGATTCGCCTGATCGTGCTGGGGGGCTTCAGACGTTGTTGTAGCTTCGTTTATTACGTTTTATCTGGATCTAAGTTGGGCTAAATTTCAAAGCAATTTATACTGTCCTAATGCAGAACGTAATAAGACTCCGCAAGCATGCATAATCGCTGCTAATTGCAGGGTTGCGTTTATCCATGCATCCATGCCGTAATGGTTTCAATATCGGGCTTCTGTGCACGCTAGAGGTCCTGCGTTCCAATCATGCCATCGGACAATTTTAATAATGTTCATTTATTTAATTATTTATAAAGCAGCACTTTCTATAAAATAATCACTTCGCAAAGTGACGAAGCCGTTTAAAGCCAGAAGGACGAAGTTTACCAAATCCATGTACTACCCATCAATGCCATCATTCCCATGCTGGCTGAACTCCCCAGCTTGCAGCTCCCGAAGACACTAGCGCCACATTTACCTCTAGCAATTATATGAGACTCCATATGGATGCAGGTATGTTTGTATAATAGCACAATCGCAAGCATTTGAGATTGGTGATTGTGCAATAGCCCTCCGGTAGTGGGAGATCGCTGAAATGAAGGGGCGATTTTTGGATAGGTGGTCAATTTTGATCACACTGATATGTAAACTGAAGCATATAGGTGCGATAGAAATGAAATATTGCTTCTTCAGTGTACTTCACCAATGTGACTTTTTTGTAACTACTTACAGAGTACAAAGCAGGCGTAACTTTTTGTCGGTCTTTCCATGGTGCTCCGAAGCATTGTCGAGCTTTTGTGCAAAATACTTTTATGCTCTTCTAGTTTTTTCTTATTTCATGCTACCGAACCGTACACGCGCGTGTGTATTGTGCGTTTGTATTTTGAGTGTGTGTGTATGTGCTTGTGTGCGTGCGCGTGTATGTGTGGTGCATGTGTCGCTGTGCGTGCGTGCGTGTGTTTGTGTGTGTGCGCGTACATGCTTATGTGCGTGCATGTGTGTGTATATGTTGCGTTTATATGCGTTTGTCTAAATGCGTGTGTGTGTTGTGTGTACATGTGTTTATGTATGTATGTTTGTGTGTGCCATTTTGTGTGTTGCGTGCGTGTGTGCGTGTATGTGTTCGTGTGTATGTTGTCTGTATAGGTGTTTGCGTAAGTGTATGTTATATGTAAGTGTCTATGCTGTGTGTGTGTGTGCGTACACGTTTGTGTGCGCGAGTGTGTATGTGTTGTATGTACATTCGTTTGTGTACATGCGCGTGTGTGTTGTTTGTATATGTATTTGTGTCCTTTTGTGTTTCTGTGTGCGTGTATGCGTGTTTGTGTGCATATATGTGTTTGTGTGTATGTTGTGTGCATGTGTTTTCGTGCGTGCGTGTGCATGTGTTGTGTGGGCAGCTGTTCCTGTTTGTGTGTGTTCGTGAATACATGTGTGTGTTGTTTGTATGTGTTCTTGTTTGTGCATGTTTGTGAGTGCTTGTGTATTGTATGCATATGTGTTTGCGTACGTGCACGTGTGTGTATGTGTGTGCGCGTACGTGTGTGTGTGTTTGTACAATACACATATACACACACGTGCGCGATCACAAACACATACGCGCGATCACAAACACATACGCACGCATACATTGCCACGTGACTGGCCGCTCGAGGCACTTTGCGCGTTATTCGCGAGCTTCTTTCACGCTCGGAAAAACACTTTAATGTAGTCCGTATTGAGCAACGGAAAGCTGTATCGGGAGTTTTTCATGTTGCTCTACAATTTCTTTATTGAAACTTCCCATCTAATTATAATATTTGAGAAGTTGATTAATTAATTAAAACTGATTATGTAATTAGGCAGAATGCGAAAAATGCTTCGAGTATCTCCAAGCGACGGCAAACAATATTACCTTGATTCTGTCCAGCTACGTGGCATTTGCATATTTTTAAATATTGGTACATGTTAGTTGGGACACCCTGTACGTATATATATATATATATATATATATATATATATATATATATATATATTGTGCGTAGGTGTGTATGTTTGTGTGTGTGTGTGCAACACAATGGTGAGTTAACAGCCATGTGCTGCATTCCTGAATATAGAATTATGGACAACAGGCGTGAAACACATTTGCTCGCTCTTTCAAGTGGTCTCCTTGAAATGATAGCTCAGTAAGCGATACGTGCCACGTACACTGTCCCGCGATATTACGACCTCGATTGTCACTGTGATGCCCTATACAGCGTTTTCGTGTACTCGTGCGTTTTTAAGGGATGGTGTTATGAAAAGTTACGCAGTTTACAATTACTTAGTCATGTTACCATTTTTACATATGAAACGAGCCTGGAACCTGGCCGACCTATAGTTACTTAACTAAATTTGCCTTAGTATAGATGCAAGGTATTGAGCACCAATAGCAACATATCTGACAGTGAATTACTAACGCTATTTTAAGAACTGCTTTGGGCTTTTTTTGAAGAGTGTACTTCTTGAAGTAACATGGTGGGGCAAACCAAACGCGAACTACACTATTACAGCATATAGGCACCGAAATATGGTGTTTTGGTGAAACAGCGCTGCTGCTGTTGTTGTTGTTAACTTTCCTTTTTTTTTACGCCGGCATACTTTACATCACTATTTCTAAGTGGAAACTTACGGCGTCATAATATGATTCCTGTAATTGAAACATCCTGTTTGTGTTCGAGTTTCATTTGGTCGTGGCAGCCACTTCGCTATTTGCGTCACCCCACCAAAGCTCGGCGCACATAGCGGATGCCCTCCGGATAAGCCATTGTCATCTTTCTGTTTCGAAAGTGTCCTACAGTGACCTCAACACCCCCGCAAGCGCGCACACACCCACACATACACAAAGAATACGTCGCTTTATCAGATAAGAAGCCGGCCTTATTTTTATCACCTACGTCATTTCCTAGCTTGTGATGCTGACTCACCTACTGCACCCCGTCGATGTAGCAGGTTCAAGCGAACCTCCATAGGACGGTGTACTCATTATGACGCCATCAGCCGAAAGTATTGACGAATCTGCATAGATTTACTGACTTCATAGGTCACGTGCACTTTTGCACTCTGAAATCAAGGGTCAATTTATATCGACATACCGGCCCAAACGTGCATGAAAAGACGAGGAAATGCGACTGACTTGTATTCCGAAGCGTACTTTTGCTGAATACCGGTGAATGAGAACCATAACAGGACTGCCTTTCGGTCGGTCTTTATGCGTAAAAGGTCGAATCCTTCATATTTTCCGCGGCAGTCTATAGTTGTCGAACCTACTGCTCAAGCGGAACAAACTCGATATCGAAAACGTTACAGAACTTGGACAAAGGGATGTGTAATATACTGAAAAAGTGGTTTCCCAACGCCAGTGCGCGTATATCGGTTAAATTTGATACTGTCTTATATGTTGTTTTTTTTTTACGTCAAGGACGAAAAAAAATAGCGAGATAAAAACAGTTTATCTTGTCAACGTTTTTTTTTTTTTTCGTCAATACCCATATCTGGACGATAGTTAAGTTTGCCGTTCATCTTTTGTAGTATGTTTTATCGCATGGGCCCATATCTACAACAATAGCTTTCGCTTTCGCTCACAATAAAGTACTGCCTCCTTACATCTAGGTCGCTCATGATAGCCTGAATAGCGAGAAAGTACACGTCCGTACCTGATCAACAAAAAAGATTTGCTTTTTTGCTTTTGCTTCGCTTTTATTTTTTTTATATGAATCGCCACAATACATTCTCGCGATACCAAAGCGCTTGCGTTTGGTGCTGGGCGGCGCACATCCATTGAGCTGCGCCTTCCCCGTGGAGTGTTTTGGAAACAGCTCTTCCCGCCCACTCAGCAAGCAGACTGTGCACGACCAAAATAACGGGCCATCTCAGCATGAGATAAGTGTGGTGTGCTGGGTGCATAACAGAAGCGGCTCTTCTGAGGCAACGGCCGCGGCTCACGCTGTCTTCCATGCACACGCCGGACACCAGCGTGTGCAGTCTTTAAAAAAGAAAACTCGAACGTCAATGCAAATTATATACAGGGTAATTAACGAAGAGAGTCAGGCTAATTGGTGATAAGGCAACTGCTGTGAAATAGTTACTAGCGCGAATGAGACTACCAGAAAAAAAGATGGGACAAGACAGAGCGCCCACTAGGACAGTGTGCTTTCTGGTGGGCGCCCTGTGGCTGTGCCATACGTACACGGGGCGTCCCACCGCCTAAAAAAGGTGGCAAACAAGTGTTGATGTTGTTTTTCCAGGGTCACAATAGTTCGCAAGAATGTGCCGGTTGGTAAACAACGGCGGGACGAAAAATGCCTGCACTAAGATGCCCACGATCCGTTTTGTAAACTGCAATGTGGGCGTGGTCTACAAGATTCCACTTTCTCGTGGAAAATGCTATGTAGGACCTGAATGATCGGCTTAAGGAGCACCGTAACGCTGTAAGCGCTCTATTGCAGCCGCTGACCGCTTGGCTGATCACTGCCGAAGATGTAATTGCTCCCCTTGTTTCCATAGCACGCATGTCCTCAGACGGTTCGCCAGACAGTTAGCGAAATATTTGAGGCGTCTTGCATTTTAAACTCGTCTGATGAATGCGTAAGCGCACCATCTCTGGCTCTCACAGATAAAGAAGTGTTGTACCATGAGAAGAACCTTGTCATCAATGATTTGTAATGGATCATTGTTCACACTTTCCGCGTACTTAGCCTATTTGGTTTTCTCATTTTTGGCACATTCGTTTACGCGTCTGTCTGCGCACTTCTTTTTTAGCATATGGTGGCTTCTTTAGATGTTACATGAATAAAATTTGCCAGTTTATGTCTAGCACTATGTCCTGTCACACCTTTTTTTCTGCTAGTCTTGTTCGCGCTAGGAACTATGTCACGGTATATATAGGGTGTTTTATTTTAACTGCGCCAAATTTTTTTTAAAGATTGCCTGAGGCACGTAGCACAATTCTAACCCTTGAAGTTAATTACTCGTTGAGGCGAAGATTGCTTCCATGAGAAATCATATGCTTAATCGACTAATTAACAAGATTTCACTAATTATGTTCTTTACTAATTAAGATTTTATTGACAAATGTTGCCGCTTGTCGCCCTCTGTTGGGTTTAGTGCTGTAACTCAGGACAAGGAAGAAGTAGCTTGGCACGCGTGTCGCTTTCTTTAGAAAGCACGGTCAGGGGAGACAGGCCGACGCAATATCTCCGGATGCAGTAGTGTCACACACGCGGTGTAGAACACATGAAATGTACACCCACGGTTTCCATGTGACGAGAGCTGTCTGTAAAAATTCCAAAATGAAGCCTTAGGTGGGATACGATGAAGCCCACTTCCAGTTTTCTGTCTGGAATTTCTCCTTTATCGCTGAAAAAGTTTCCGTAAAATATTTATTTTCTTTCCTTGATTAAGCTTATTCTGGGATGTGGTTTGCACATTCAGACAGAAAATAAATATTTCTTGGGGAGGTATCCATATGTGCCTTCATGAATGTCACAATTTGGCCACAAACAGTCAGAAACTGACCAACCGCAGAAGGTGGTTGATTGACAGCACATATTGTAATCTACGAATTGAAGCTAGTGAGTTGCATATCGACCTGGAACGAATTCTGGGCATGGCCCCTGTTTCGAGACATGCGCCGCCAAACTCGCGGAAAAAATGCGCTGTTGTTCCACTTACTTTGTTTATGAAAACGCTGGCACATGCATTGAAGCGGGAAAGTAACCGGAACGCTAGTGTATTTCATCGAACATTTTAAAAATTATTGTCTCGAAACTGTTGCCATCCTGAGAATTCGTTCCAAGTGGATAGCCTTGCGAACTCACCGGCTACAATTCGGAAATTTCAATATGTGCCGCAAAGTAATTAATTAAATAGCTAATGAATGCAATTGTGTTCATTATTCAATTAAGCATTTTAATTTTTTGGTAGAAGTAACGTTCGCCTCGCCGAGAAATTCAGTTCGTGAGTTAGAATGGTGTTACCTTCCACAAGCGACATTTTAAAATGTTGGTGCAGCTAAACATAAGACACTTTATAGCGGCACAACCCAGACGAGCTACGTACAAGAGCATTGCTTTTGCGAGCTCCTGAATAGTTTTGACCTCCTTGGCATTTTTTCACCCCGAAATCACATTACATGAGCATTCGTACATTGCAGCTCCATCGAGATGCGGCCGCCGCAGCTGAAATCGCGATAGGTGGAAACGCCCCTGCAGCGCCGCTGCTTCGCACTTCTGTCAGCCCTATCCCCTGTCACTCTCCTTCCAGTGACGGCCAGAAGCCTGGCCCTTATGAAATTCGCGCACGCACCAAGCAAGAGTGCGCCTGTATGAGTGTGAGCTTACGTGCGTGTGTTCCGTTCGCTTTCATTTCACGTGGTTAACTTAGGCGCGCTTACCACATTTCGCTTTCTCACTCTTGTTCCGTATGGTATAGCTATAGCGTAATCGATCCCTTGGAACTTGTACCAACTACGTAAACACTAGGACCTGTTTTGTTGGTCGCGGATGCCCTATTCCCCACCACCACGGCTGCTTTCAGAGTAGGACAAATATTTGGGCACAAATCGACCCACAGGCCACAGCGAGTGCTTACCGCTCATATTTCGTGATCTCTTACTGCCACCGCATTTCGCCCCTCTGACTTTTCTTTTTTTCCTAATGCAGTCAATTTTCCAAAGATTAGACGGCTCTGAGCCGTGCTCCTTCACGAAGGACGATTCGCCAAGTCCGGTGCCTCCTAAACCACCGCTTGTCGCAGACGGTGCCTCGCCTCAGAGTTCAAACAGCTCAACTATACGGGGCAGTCCACTTTACGCGCGCCCGGCTCGGGTGCATGGGTCGCCGCAACGCGGGAAGCCCGTACAGCAAAAATGCTTTCTCTCGCCGCACGGGGGAGCTATATTTAACTCAAATTGAGTTACTCTTGACGAAGCTTCGTCGTGGCTTGTCATTATTAAACTTCCTGGACAGCTGAACAACCCTGAGATTGGACACGCGTACAATATGGGATGATTTCAGATAGCCTAAACTCGACCATTCATCGTTCAATTTTTTAAGATTTAGATAAAAAACAAAACTGGGATACTGTCGGCAGCTTCACAGATTAAGAACACATGTTTCTCAATCCGCCAAGGTTATTCAGCACATCAAGCACGGAAGAACCATTACTCGTATGGCCAATTGTGTAACTCTGTTTTAAAAAAAATTAATTACGAGGTCTCACGTGCCAAAACCACGATTTGATTATGAGGCACGCCGTAGTGGGGGACTCCCGGTTACTTCTGACCACCAGGGGCGTGCACCTAAATCTAAGTACACAGGCGTTTTTGCATTTCGGGCCCCATTTCGGCCCCAGGCGGCTACCGCGGCCAGGATTTGATCCCGCGACCTCGTTCTTAGCAGCGCAACACCATAGCTGCTAAGCAACCGCGGGGGGGTAAAAGTACAAACGAAAACAGCGCATAAACAGACATATTAAACGTGGCCACCTGCTCCAAGTTCAATTACAAAACGGCTCCGTAATACAAAACAAGCAACCGCGTACGAAGTAGTATATTGCAAACATGAGCAGCTACGTTTATTGCGCTCCGGTGTGAACAAGTTGTAGAAGTATGACGGGATAAGCGGCAAAAGTAACTGCAGACTTGTTTTAAATAAATTCCTCTTCCATTCTTTCTTGGACATATTAAATATATTAATGTATTTATTTTCTTGTGAGTTTAAACAAATCGTAATGCAGTGTACCGGTCTCTTTAGCTAATAATTAGCACGGAAGAAACGTACAAACCAGTAGAGTATTTGCCAGCTTTGCCAAGCTGGGGGTAGATGTGCGAATGTCCTAAAGCAGGAGCTTGAACAGGAGCATGCGAACCAGAAATTTCTCTTCCAGTAAACTTCCCTGCCTTTAGCATCTCATTTACCCCCACTCTCTCTCTCTCTCTTGGATACGAATCTAATAGTCTTTGCTATCCGATTCGTATTCGGTTGGAGAATTCAATATTCTAAAATGTCATAATAATCGAATCTCTTCGACTACTATACCGAGTAACAACAGTCGTTGCGGTCTACAGGCAGCAGGACCAATGTAAATGGAGATTGTTCCGAATGAATGACACCACTGTCGGAGGACCGCGTTTGTTGCGCAGAAGTATCCGTCCTGAGCGAACACATGCAGGTCATCACGTCTGCATAGTTGATTCCCGTCGCTAAATAAGCATGACTCGCCTTTGGCAATCTGCGAATTTATCTCGATTCAGTCAAAGAAATTTATTATTCGCCCAATTGATCGTTGCTTGGATCCTTTAGAACGATGCGTGCGGCTGTAGTATTACCCTTTGCTCTTTAAACAAACACAGCTCTACTACGTTCATCTGATGGCGTGCTCTTCCTTTGCTTCATTACTATCATTGCCACAAGTGCACCATATATATGCCGCGTGTTTCGGCGAACACTTTCAAATAATTTTTAAAATTCCCTGTGGCAGATAGCACAATTATAGTTCATGGGCTCGTCTACTCGAAGATTCGGACACTACTTACAAAACAAATTTAAAACCATAATCGGCTAATTAACAAAAAGAAACATTAATTCGTTTTAAACTAATTAACTTATTGCGCATATTGCAATTTGCAAATTCTAGCCGGGGAGTTCGCAAGGCGGTCTACTTGCGACGCATTCTTACGATGACACCAGTTTCGCGATATCAATTCCCGAACTTAGCGGAGAAATGCACAGGCGTTCCTGTTACTTTTGTGCTTCAGTGCATAAACGACGTTTTGTTAAGAAATTAAGTGGAACGACAGTGCATTTTTACCGCAAGTTTGGCGGCGCATATCTCGTAAATGGTGTCATCCACACAATTCTTTTCAAATGGACATGCTTTCCAGTCTTATCTGCTAGAATTTGTAAATTGCGATATATGCCATAAGGTATTTTAAAAACTTAAATAGTGCGTTTTTGTTACTGAATCGATCATGCGTTTCAATTTTTTTTGTGCAAGTAATGTCCGCCTCTTCGAGTAGACCAGCTCACGGACTAGAATTGTGCTATCTGCCACAATCTTAAAAAAAATGTTTGAAAGAATTCACTGGAACACCTTGTATAATGGACCTTCAGTTGTTGTTCTTTCAATTTTTTTTTACTTAAGAGATTCTCAGTTGACTTGACATTGTTTAACGGCATTTATCAATTGACGTAAAGCAGTCCTCTTTATTCTTTCTTTTTCTTCTTTTTACCCAACGAACTTCATGGTACCAATCTATTTCACTTCGTTTATGAATTGGAAATATTCGGTATTCGATTCGATATTCGAAGGTCGTCTTTGTCAAATATTTGCATTTCATTAGATTCGAAAATTTCGCTATTCGAACACCCCTACTGATTTATTCTTATCAACTGGAAGGTATGTTTGGTGTAGCAACCACCCCTTCTGAAACTTTTGTTTATAGACCTCATCATTTATTGGATTTAACTCGTCTTGACTTTAAACTGTGGAGATGCATTATAGTCATCCCCTTGATAAAGTTTTTTTCCCAGTTAGACAAACACTCGTCGAAATGTTGTCTTTCTTTCCTTTTTTTTCTTTTTCCGGAATAAAACGCGGAGAGTGACTGAGTCACGCTCTTCGGAGCGAGGAAACAGCATTGAATTTACCGCAACACACACATAGAGACACGCAAACACAACACTTCCTCTCTAAGGAAGAAAAAAAATAATTGAAACAGATGCAAAAATGCACGCAGAATAGTTGTTAATGCACTACAATTCCCCCATTGTCCGCGTCTGAAGCAAGAAGAGTCATGTCGTAGATCCCCTTATTCATCCGATGATAGCATTTATAGTGTATTATCGTTAATTCCCCAACCCCTAATCCAATAGCAAAAGTGCGTGTCAGCTAGACCTCATATGGAGTGGTGCACCTCCTTATACAGTACACAGTAAGCGATCACCGTCATTAACAACAGAAAGGATGCATTGATACCAAACGAATGGACTGTGCTTATCGAAGGCACCCAGTCGTGTTCGTCAAAGAATGTCAGCACCACGTAATTGATTTCACCCGCTATGCGGAAGTCGCTTAAACGGTCACACTTTCCACAAGTTCCGCATCACCTGACGCACCGCAGAGCTACTTGCATCTTAAAGTACAAATGGTAGTTTAACGGGACACTTATCCAATTTTTAAGACCAACTGTTCCACTTATGATCGTATATTTAGCATTCACCCAGTCAAAACAGAAACTCATCTACATAAGAAGCCCTACTACAGACAGAGTACAGGCCGAGTAATCATTGCGAGAAGCAAATTTGGAGAAAAAGGAGACCGGGGGTGAGGGGGGGAGCCACCAAACATATCTCAACCACTCGTTGAGCATATCGTGCAGCATCTCCCTTAGCAACACTTTGTTCAATGCCAAATATATATATATATATATATATATATGCGTATACTGAAAGAAAAAAGTTTAGCACATACCGAGTATAAGTGGATGTTTTTTTGTGGCGAATATTCTGTTCCGCCGCCTTTCGAGGATGGTGGCACCGTCGGTGTCTCCAGCGCTGAAGAAGGTGCACAGAATCGAAAACAATGCAACTTTCGCTGCCTTCGACATCGTACTGGTGCTGTGACGGGACGAAAACTACTTTAGATACGAGCGGAAACTCTCGGGAAAATCAGAATGAAAAAAAGAAAAACGATGGAAATCCTTTCATACAAGCTAGCTTCCCGCAGATCGGGTGCAGCGGCTGCACACGCTAGACAGCCCAGCACGAGCTCAGTCCGATCAGCGACGAGGGATGCGGGCCGACCGACACTCGGGAGTCGCGGACCACGGCCTGCCTCGACGAGGCGCGCGCTCAACGCAGGCTCGCGGCTGGCTGCTATGCGCCGGCCGCCGACGCGTGGTCTCTTTTTCAAGAGCGGCGAAGCAGGGCGAGAGATAAAAGAGCTGGTAAAGAAAAAAAAGGGAGAGAGCCGGGCGATGGGACGGTTCGGCGCGAGACGAAGAACGCAAAAGTGCGCGCGCTCTCACACACACGCCGCTCGGGGGACGACAACGTATTCCGGCATCACGTGCAGCCTCGGTGACGCGCTCGGCGTCGTAAACACGCGGCCGTCCATTGGTCGTCGAGCGCGACCGCTTCGCGAGGCGGGACAGTCAAGAGAGGCGCGTCTGCCAGTGTACTCGCGCTCGCCATATGGCGTCGTCGTCCCAGCACCGGTGGCGCCCCCGAGTTCCTCGGACTGCGCGCCGCACCCCGTGCCCTTCCCAGAAGAGGGCGAGCGGGCCTGGCCTGGGATTCGGCTAGCGCTTCCATCACCACGTGATGGCTGCTTCTCACGATGACTAACAATGGAAGCGCCATACCGGTGAACCCCAAGTTATTGCTTTCTTTTTTTTTTTCTGCCCCTTATGAACCGCAGTCTAGCGCCCGGACGAAGAAACAACCTGCCCTGCTCAAGAAGATCAATGACCGAAGCCACTGCATCGCCAGCCTCTGTTCACTCACCGACGGCTGCAGCAAAACGCGGAACGTTGCGAAAACCGCCGTCATTTTTGGCTTCACACTCCTCGCGCTGCCAGTTAGCCGAATACGAAGTCTGAAAAGGTTTTTTTTAAAAAATATTTAACTTTCAGGTATTCATCACGACAGTAATAATGATGATGTTGGTGATGACATTAAAGAAAGCTTCGCATACCTATAGCTTCGCTATGGGGGATTTGCCAACAATCACGCGGGAAAAACAATGAATTATTGGAGTGGACTTTCGGATTGCAACGAATCAAGAAATCTTGTTTGTCTTTCGTTTTTCGCTGGCGTTGTTGTCTGCCTGAAATGACTGGTATCCGTGAAAGGGACATTGTTCAAAGTACGTCTTGTAATCACTAACTCTATTTTTGCCCAACATATTTAGGCAGCTATACCCTGTGTCCCAGTTAACGTTAGCCAACCTGTTTAAAGAAAAAAGTGTATTAACAAAACGCGGTGCGAGGTACGACTATAAGACCTACGGTGTTTGGTTGTCAGAGCACCGACGACCAAACACTGTAGTTCTTATAAGCGTATCGTGCATCGTGTTCTCTAAATCTTTTTTTTTTTCTTTCTTTGGGTAGCTTATCTAACGTTAGTCGGCACACCTTATATAGAAACAGTTATTTTCGTTTCTCTGTTTCTTTTTTTTTTTATTATTGGCCGGATTGCCACAGGGCATATTAGAGTTACTTAAATGTACGCAAGCTTTCTTCGTAAAGAAGCTGCGTAAAGCTGGTCTGCGTAACTCATTGTCTGTAGTCAACAGTTCGTATTCTCTGGGCTTCTCTGCATGTCCGTATCCCGGCACCTTTTAAGCACTCTCTTTGACTCTCTTGGGGTCTTTGCCCCTGGTTGAAAGATAAAGCAACTAAGAGTAATAATACAAAAAGAAAAGGAACAATGCACTGTAAAAACGAAAAGGTCAGTTGATGGCGAGGCAGCAAGAGAACAATATAATAATAACGTTCTAAAGGGTCATTTAACACGTCAGTGTCCACGTAAAACAGTGCGGTCTTTGTAAGCATTAGTGTGAACGCAACACGCACGAAGAAGGAAATAAGCATAGATGGAACTGGTCTGTGTCTCGTCCGCACTGAAGGTTTACAGCAACACGAACTTCCTTGCAAACCGCTACATGACGCCGTCAGTGTAGGCATGCAAAAGAAGAAAAAAAATGTATGTGTATAATAAATGTACCTTATCCAACATAGGACTCAGTTAAAATGATCAAGAGCAGAATGACTATAAAGTATCCCTCGCGCGAGGGAGCAATTCAAAGAAAATGTTTCTTTTGGAACCACTGGCACATGAGGATAAAACATTCTAGAGACTCGACATGTTTTAAGTATATCAACGTGAAGGGTGAAGGTTCAACACTGTGAACCCGCTCACGCACAAGTAAAGACTTAGGCGCCAAATTTGACAACGTGGAAGCATTTGTGATTCCTTTCACTGTCGTGAGAGACGCGAACGGGAATTTCAGTGCAACGCTACACGCCGGCTAATCTGCTGCACTGAGAAGAGAAGGAGTGTGCAGGCTGTAATCATGTTCTTTTTTTTAACCATCATTGCACATAATAATATTGCTGTTAACGTCATAACCACGCCATACCCACACTTGTGCAATCCCCTCCACACATCCATCTTCGCTCCAGAAAGCGTGGCCACAGGAGCGTCGACCGAGGGACGCATCATCACACCCCAGCTTTGCTCGAGAACGCCAGGGTCCGAAGGCACCGCGCCAAAATGGTTCGAGTTCCAGGAAGGCAAACAATAATTGGGCTCAAATGAGCCCTTCGCACGTGATCGAGCCAACTGCAGTCGAATCCGCTCAATTCAGGCGAATAAGTGGAAACGTGTGCTTTTCAACACTCCGTGCACGCCGACGGACGCGCCACTGGTGGCGGCCTTGCGCAGAACACGCGGGAGAGGAGCCTGGCGCGCGCCGTAGTTTGTTGTGTTGTTGTTCGTGTTTCTGTTCTGTGGTGCTTCTCTGTCTTATTCACGTTTTCAGAGCAAGATAGGCAACACCATTCGCACGTGTGAGGCGGCCAAAGCTTCAGGGTATGTCGAAGAAGAATTGTTGCAGGGTGGGGGGCTCAAATAGCGGTGAAAACGTGCCGGCGATACGGTTCTAATCATTCCCGGCAAAGCCTCATCAGCGGGAGCAACGGTAGCAAAAATGGATCGTCGCTTCGAAGGGAAATATCTTGTTCTCATCCTTTCCTTTGTCTCGTCGGTGTTTTCTTTTTCACTCGATCATAGGTAGACGCGTGAGCAACGAAGTTCGTCTGCAGTGCAGCATGAGGTTTAAAGGCATTTCGCTAAAGTTCGGAATGCTGTTTGCCGCTTATATTGGTTTCCGCTTCTTTACCGCGTTGCGCTAGCTAGCCAGCACGACTGCGCGAGCGCATTGCGTTGTATGTTAAAGCTACTGAAGTTTGCAAGAACTGAAATTGTTGGTTTCATGTGGCGCGGTAAATTCTCGCACCAGCTGTCGCGCACTTCATGTTTTTACATCTATTTTATGCGTGGCTTCGCACATGTTTAACTGTTGCTAGTCGCTCCATGCATAACTCTTGTCGATTCTTTTGAGCTGCGAAGTTTTCACCCTGCCTTGTTTGTAAAGGGTATAAATCACGCTGTGTCTTATCGGAATGATACCAAGGAAGTGCTTCTTTGACATATTTATTCTTTTCGCCCGAGGGCATCTTAGATATTGTTTTCCTTTTTGGAAACGTGTTTAGAAAATAGGTAGTTCAAAGGCGAGAATTGCTAATAGCTGCTGCATATGGTATTTTTGTTCCATTTCTCGCTGAAAAGTTCGCGTCCCATTTGGGAAGTCATCACACCTGGATGCTGCCTGAGCAAACTTAACACGCCGAGTGATTTGTTTGTTTCACAATGTAGTCCCTTCTTGCATGTGAGTTTTGTACTCAACTGAATTCTTTTTTATGGTTACGATGCAGACGACTAAATGGGGTCTTGCCGCCAGCACTCATCTACTTTGACTGGCGCTGCTCTGCCTTTAAATATATCATGTGGCACCTCTCTCTAGTAATATAAAAAAGTACTGAAAAGTTAGTCTTTAGCTTTGTACGTTTCCAAGCAGCTCTCTTGGGGAATTTAAAATTGCACAAACTGTAGTTCGTCGGCGTATGCAGCAGAATTGCATCGGTGGTACAGCACTAACACGCGCTTTTATTAACCCGTGTGTTTGGTGACTTCGTTGGCTAGTGTACGCGTTTCCATCAATAAATTGGCTATGCAACATAGAAGTGAGGCGTGCAGACAGGACACAAGAGTAGAGAAATGGACAACACGAACGCCGGCGTTCGTGTTGTCCACTTCTCTACTCTTGTGTCCTGTCTGCACGCCTCACTTCTATTTTGCATAATGAATCCTTACCAACTAGCTCAGCTTTCTGCAGTGGCGTAGCTAGGTCGTCTGGCACCCGGGGCCCATAGGTCTTCTGTCACCCCCCTCCCCCCGGCTGTAGTTGAGGAAGGCGAGGATATCGACAATTTCCGGGTTTCAGCAACCAGTACAGCCGCCTCGGATACCGCGCACGTCCCCCGGGTCCCCCTATTCTTCGCTTTCTTTCCCAGAGATCACCAATGCGGCAGGTATTGGCGCCCCGCTGGCGTAGTATGAGGGATCACGCGGCGTGCTCCTCATAGGTTTTGCTGTCAGCGCTCACTGAAAAAACCACGCGGGAGCTCTCCCGGACATTTCTGTAAGTACTTTCGAAACGAAAGAAGGTTTTTACTGTCTAAATTATAGTCTTGGGCAAACTGAAAGCACAGAATCGTTTACAGACGCCATCTCTTTACCGAATACGTACAGTGAACGCCACTGTGCGCGGTCGCCGCGATGGAGTCTCCCGAACCGGCTTCTTGCGTGAAAGGTAGGCAAACGCTGAGAGTAAACGATGTGAAATATGTTAGAGTGGGCTGTCCGTATAACCAAATGGGGCATAACAGAATGAAGCCTCAATGCAGCGATCGCACAGCTTCGCAGCGACCAACTGCGCGTCTGCATGCTTGTCCGCGCACTGTTTCGCTTTCGCCGCGTGCGCGTTTTCGCACCGTGCCATGAGCTTTAGGCCGCAGAATATGAGCATTTCACAGTATGCGAGCAACCATTGTTGCGTGGGCGCTATCAGAGTTGTTCAAAAATAATTTCATTTTAGAGACTTCGACGCCTACGGGGACTGTGAAGTGCCGACGCGACGATTCAATCTTTTTTTCTTCTAAATTCTTGGACGTTTCAATATTATTTCTCGAGTTGCGTCGCACTATATGTTTATCGGTTTTCCCAGCGTGCGATTTCCCGCTGCTTCTTTCTTTGTAATCCAGTGCATTATTTCATAACACAAACATGACCATATGCCATGCTTTTTTTTAATGTGCTTCTTACCGCTCCCTTTCCACTCCAGTGAACTTGCCAGTATCTATAGCATCGACAAGTTCATAGACTAAACCGTCATGACATTAGTCGGGCAGCGGACTCGGGCGAGAGTCTCAGTGGGCGTTTTTCGAACATCGCAGACCCGGCGCCGTAGCAGAAATCTTCCTCGCGTCTGTGCTTGCTGCATACCCGAGTTGTAGCCGATGACTGTTTGCCGGTTTTATGTTTCGCGAGCCAAGCTTCACGCAGCTTCTTGTCCTGCGGCTACGTATGAATAAGGCTGACACCGGGCTCCGTTGCGTACGTCCTGCATTGCGGCACCGAGCAGTAGCCTACCATGTTGCGCGCCTGCAAAGGCAGCCACTACGTATTGTAGTGCTTTCAATCGTGTTAAAGGAGACACTCGAACCGGGAAAAGCTCGCCACTAAATGAGGACCGCAGCGTACGAGGGAACTTGAACTCTCATCTCCAGCTCGCTTCGGCGCTCCCGAAGCAGCCGACGCGGCCGCTATGTCCACGTGATCCATCCTAGCACGTCACGCCGACGGTGGCGCCAGCTTTTCCCATGGTGGAGCTCGAGGCCAATACACGCTGTTTTTTCTGCGCCAAATAACACAGGGTGCTGCACTGATAACTTGTGATAAGCGCATGTGCACATCTTCTGTCAGACTGTAAGGCTTGGCAACCAATACAAATGCGGCATCGTGGCAAATACGGCTGACGTCACAAGTAAAAAAAAAATTTATAAAGTTTTAATTACCAATTTTAGCGGCAACACTGCATTTGCAAAATTGAAGGCCGACATTCATATCTTGCCCAACAACAACTTCACAAAAATCGTCGTGGATACTACTGCCCGCAGTATTTTGGTTGTGGGCAGCCCTAAACGAAAATGAAATTGTGTCTCAGTGACGCTGATCTCCCCACCAAATTAGAAAAACGGAAAACGCCACCTGCCTCCCTGCTGCACGGGCGCCAATGCTATGACGATTACGAGTTCTCTTCATTCTAATCAATAAAGCCTTGTTTTTATTTGCTGCTATACGGTCAAACGTGATTATTCGAGCTGCGGTACCTCCAAAAGATTGGGAACAGAATAGAGCACGCTTCGCGTCGATTCTTGGCGTCACCATAAAAAAAAAAAAAAAGAAGACCGCGATGAAGCCCGTGCCAGCGAAACCTGTTGGTCTGCACTCGCAATGGAGAGGGTTGAGGGATCAACGTCACTGGTCCACTATTTCATATTTCTTTCGCTACTGCCATACTGGGCGCCGCCCGCCGTGCCAAAGTACCGTAGGTTGTAGCACCCAAAACGATTTTGTTTAAGAAGTTTTTGTTCAGTTAATAATATTACTTTGAGTCCTCAATTCTTGGAATTGAAGTGCTTCCTCTATAAGTACTAATTAAGGAATTATTAAGAAGATGGTTATTACTTATCTGCCATATTTTTCACGCTACCGAGTTCCTAGCAATCACAAAGACACGTAACTTCATAGAATATCGGGAAGTATACTTACAAAATTCATGTTTTTTTTTTGTGTAAAATTCTGTGCAGCTGACACAGACACTGTACTTGTGACATGAAGTCACACAATAATAACAGTTTTCTGAAACTTTCGAGGGTAGGAAGGAAAGCGTGAAACATACCGCCATGTTTCGCAGCGGCTTCTCGGAGCGAGCGGGAGAGGGGAAGTAAAAGCGAGCTGAACATCGCAACACCCGCGACTATATGCAGCCTGTCGAGTCATACGCCGCCAAACTATTCGGCCGCACCTAGTCTGAAGACGATCCAGAGAATCCGATTCGCGACTTTTGACGGCCGCACTTATGCAACGTCGCTCTCAACGAACGCTTCGCCGTAAACGCGAGCGCCGGGTGCGCTGGTTGAACGCCCTCTTTCTGCTGTCTTTGTTCGTCTTCGCTGCGCGTTCTGAAGGGAAGAGGGACTCAAGAGCCTCAACGCCTTACTACGCCTCACTGCATGTTTAGCGACTCCTGCTCCCAGCATCAACACACGGTACGAGCGCACCCCACATGAAACGTTCCGCTAAGGCGAGTAGATTAGCGACCATTTCGCGAAATAAATTTTTTACCCCGTACATTCGTGCAATTATTTAGTGGGGTGTCTATAGAGCTGCAGCCGACAATTCTGCAGCGCAACGCATCGGGTACATGAGCTCGGGCTTCTGGAGCATTCTTTGCCATTTGCGGCCAGTCAAGCCGGCGGAAAGAGGGGTGTCTTCAGGCGTACGACAACCCCCCCCCCCTCCTCTGACCCCTTGCACCCGGGGCCCACGGCCCCCCGGCCCCCCCTGTTGCTACGCCACTGGCTTTCTGTCGTTCTAATAAATTGGCAATTACTCTTCTTGAGGCGACTTCGACTGCAGTTATTCGGCGATGTCACATGTATTCACCGGCAGAAAATCCCAACGACATATGCAGAGATTGCACCGTGTGGATTTGTTTGATATAAGTCTTAACTAACGACGGGTGCTTATTATTCAGGTACAGAAGCAGCATTGCGGCATGGGTAGAATAAAAAAAAAAACATCGAGAGATCGCATCACTCAACAAAATTTATCGGCTAGTCAACATATATAATATTTGGGGTTTTACGTGCCAAAACCACTTTCTGATTATGAGGCACGCCGTAGTGGAGGACTCCGGAAATTTTGACCACCTGGGGTTCTTTAACGTGCACCTAAATCTAAGCACACGGGTGTTTTCGCATTTCGCCCCCATCGAAATGCGGCCGCCGTGGCCGGGATTCGATCCCGCGACCTCGTGCTCAGCAGCCCAACACCATAGCCACTGAGCAACCACGGCGGGTGCTAGTCAACATGAGCTAGTCGTCATGTAAATGGGGTTCATGGCGTTTGTCTGCGGGACACACCTTGCACGTATGTGGACCATGTTGTCCCAAACACCGGTAACATCGTGTTCATACCCGCTCGCACAGCGGTCAGCATCTTCCCTACAGCTGTCACCGCAGAAGCAGCAGCCTGGCACCTGAACAAAGGAGAAATCGCAGCCGCGAACTTCAGCCATCCTTGCTGCAAAGGGTTGTCGTCTGCTACTGCTCCCGCGTGTACTGTTGGAAGCGTCCGCTAGGTGGCTTTCAGTGGCGCCTCTATAGGCGGTGCACGAGGCGTATAGAGATAAAGAGATGAAGCATGCAGTTCATTAAATTATAGGGTTTTACGTGCCAAAACTACTTTCTGATTATGAGGCACGCCGTAGTGGAGGACTCCAGAAATTTCGACCACCTGGGGTTCTTTAACGTGCACCTAAATCTAAGTACACGGGTGTTTTCGCATTTCGCCCCCATCGACATGCGGCCGCCATGGCCGGGAACCAGGGCGGGTACGTGCAGTTAATTGGCAGCGCCATTAACAACATTATATCTCACCAGGACCTGTATGCGAGCTCAGTGACAATACGACAGCATATACTCTAACATCAACTGTGCTATATAGCACGTCCGAAAGACGTGGTCGGCCAAGTCTAATGAAAGGCTTGGTCGCTAAACGCCGAAAGACCACTAACGGATTTTGTCCCAGTCGCGGGACTATGACGGTGACGCCTCTACACTGCCGTGGGAAGTCGTTGGCTGTCAGTAAGCGACCCGTGACCGTTGGCGCGAGTGGTCAGCAACGCAATCTCCGCAGTCCTCCCAGCACTGGTTCGTCACCAGTCCAAATGTCACCAATGTAAATCCATCTGAATGGGCAAATACAGCCTACGTTCGAACATCCGAAAAGTTGCATCATTCCCACAAACCTTAAGGGAAAGCATCGATCAAAATTAGCCAACAGACAGTCACCTGCATACATTCCACCAGTTTTTGCTAGCTTGTGCGACATACGTCTTGCCCAGTTTTGAACAGGCCAAATCAGCAAATCAGCAGATGCAACATAATTATTATTGACCGACGCGCACTTCCTGAGAACCCTTCCCTCCTTCCATCACCTGTACGATTTTGTTTTGGTTTTACGCACTGCTATGCACCGGTTACCGTCTGTTTCATTATTTTCAGTTGATAGCGCTTGATGTTCCAGTGACGTGTTTTTCAGACAAACATCCTTATCATGTCATGCAGTGTTATAAACTCGAATAAATAATAGGTAAACAAACGCACAGATAGTTCCGTTGTATAAGAACAGGTGTCAAAACACTCTTTCTGAAGCACGATGCGAACTGCGGGCTACAAAGTATCTCCGCAGGCGAAGAGCTACTCGCCTGTCACTCACCAACGTTAACCCAAACATATCGTTGCTCAGTCGAGCTTTTAAAGGGCCCCTCGTTATACATTTTTGTTGTTATACATTTGAAGTTGCAAATCACCGTCACGTTATGCCACTGAAAGTTTTCAAGGCGCTTTGGTAATAGCGGAGGCAGAAGAGTGAAACATTGGGAGACGATGGTGCGAGGAGGCGAGCTACCGTCTTTGCAGTGAGACTCTCTCCCGTTGCCTCGACCACCTTTCGCAAGCAGTATTCGTTCCCTGTCTTCTTCCACACTGGTGTCGAAGGCGGCGGATTTTCGCGCTCTGTATTTACCATGGCTATTTGTGTGCTGCAGGTGAGACTTTCTTTCTTTCTTTCTTTCTTTCTTTCTTTCTTTCTTTCTATCTTGCTGAAGGATCTGTCGCAAGGCAAGTGGGAAGAAAAAAAAAAATCAAATGTGACGTATTGGGCGAGACCTGCAACGTAGTCTATGCTGGAAGAGAGACTGGCTTCTGTGAAATAGAGGGCGCGAGGGCTTTCGTTTAATCTGCAGTTGCTATCGTGCCGTACGTAAGGGCGTAATATTTTGTATACGACATTGTGACCGTGTTATCTGCGCACCGAGCTTGTTTCTTTTCAATGCCCGAACCTGGTGCGGAACTTTTTAACGGCGACAGAAATGTAAGGCAGTTCGGCCAGTTACTCAGCGGATCGCGCTCGCGTTTCGCGATGTCGACTGCCAACAGATGTGTCGCTGTCAACTGAGCTTCGCCCGTAATGCATAGCAGACGCGCGATAGCTGGCGAAATATAATGCGCAGTAGGTATTGCACTGTTTCCTGCGGTGTCGGTTGCAACAAACAAACTCAGATGCGCGCGAGCGATTTCCTTTCGAGAAGAAAAGTCGGAAGTCTGAGTATTTTTCGCTTCCGGAAGCGACGCCGGTGTTGGAGTAGTGGAGAGACCTTTCTGCCTCCTCTTCCCCCAGCACGCGACCAAGCCTGGTCGGCACCGAAGCACCACTGACGGATGCTGTTCCGGTCACGGGGCGACATCCGTCATCACGGGCAATTCCGTGCAGTATTCTTTGACAGCCGCAGTTTATGCAGACGCAGAAGAAACTGGAGCGGTATATAGGTGTAGGAAAAACAGGTATTAATTTCGAGCTGCTAATGAAAATAACTTTACATTTGGAAGTGTTAAGTGTCATTTGTCATTTAATACAGCTCTGATGGACGAGATCTATGTCACGTTGCAATCATCAGAAGTATTAATGGCTCGATAAATTAGGCAAACATCATCACAGTGTCGCATAATCGAACAAAATAACGGCGAAATTAGCGTGTATGTACGTTTTATTCTTCACTTAGGCCAACCGCGAAACCTTTAATGAGAGCGAGAGAGAGTTGTTTGCCGTAGCTTGGAGCGCTTGGATACACTCAGATTATTTTTAGCATTCCGCCTAATTGCATAATTAGTCTCGATCAATTAATCAACTTCCCAAATATTACATTTAGATGAAAATTGTCAATGAGAAAATTGTAGAGCAACATGAAAAACTCCCGATACAACTTTCTGTTGCTCAATATGTGCTACATAAAAGTGTTTTCCGAGCGTGAAAGAAGCCCGCGAATACACGCAAAGTACTTAGAGCGGCCAGTTGCGCGGCAATGGAACTATATGTTCGCTCCAAGTTAAGGTAATGAGACCGCCAAGTTATTTGTATTTTTAAACAGCGGAATTAAAGAGCGGTGTTATATGGGAAAATAGTTAGGACATGTTGACGAAATTCCAGACAGGCGCATGAACCTGCATTTAGACATATTTACTTCAGTTTCATATGTGTTGCACCAGTTAAGAACGGTATTCTTGTCATCTTGCAGGTAATGTCGTTGTCATGAGCAATTTTGCGCTACCATACAATCGTCCAAGATAAGAATACGGAAATTTTCGATGAACTGTCAGAAGACAGATCATTAGTTTAAATTAAGGATAGTAAACGCTCATGTACGGAACCTTGCGGCACACCTGACTGCCCTTGTGCAGTACCGTAAATGAGTTATGATCATTAGAAACGACGAATTGCGTACCGTTTGTAAGAGAAGTTAAATCAACTTATATGGGTCAATGTTTAAGAAACTTCGTTTTAAAAGTACTAGTGCGTGGATAACGTTATCAAAATCGTTTGTGAAAGCAGAAAAATAATACGGTCAGTGGTTAATCTATCGTCAAGGATATATGTGGGTCATTGGCGAAGAGAACTAGGTTAGTCTTGCAGGAAAATTATTTGTGGAACCCATGATGACGCTGAAGTAAAAAACGTTCCGTCTTAGTAAACGTAACGAGGTGGGTAAAAATCATGTTTCATGATTTCATGAACACGTGATCATGAAAAATCATGATCACGTGTTCTTCGGACTTATGAATATGAACTATTCTACCAATGTGAAAAATAAGAATGTCGAAGTTACTGTGCGAAGATACATTTTAAGATAATGAAAAAAATATGCAGCAGTTCTTTCTTATAAAAATTTACTAGCTATGTCGTCACACTCACATAAATAAGGATTAGAGTTAGTTGATCATGTAGCTTATTTCTGTAAACTGGACAATAGGGGGAATCATTGACAAGAAGTTAAACACACAGTTAAACAGAATAACCACAGTAGGTGGTTATTCAATTCACGAATAAGAAAAAGTCACGATGAATGTTTCGCTCAAAGCAGAAGTGCACTTCTGGTTAAGAATTTCATTACATTGCGCTGTTAGTAAGCATACGTAAGCATACGTATGCATATAAGCATATAAGCATAGTAAGCATAAGGCTAATCTAACAGATAAGGGCGCTTTAATAATGTAGGAGCATTTTTAGCTACTTTAACCTACGACGCAACAACACTGCACTCGAAAAGAACCGCGATAGCTGCGCAGGAGTAGACGCGCCTACTCCTGCGCAGAGTGGCTCTTCAACGCGGCGCTTGTGCCGCGCAGGTGGGATGTTTCAGCGTCCTCCCCCTTGGCATCTGTTGCGCCGGCGCTTAATTTGGCAGTGGGGGCAGTGTTCCGGCCTAGCCAGCTACGATTCCCACTCGCCACTGCCTCACACTGCGCAACGCGAATTCATGCAACGTATAAAAGAATCGCATTGTAATATCTGTTACGGCACAGTTCGCGCGTACCACTTGGTATGACGTAGTACAGAAATCGACTCTGCATTGCGACTATACCAAGTTTGTCTCATACAAAGCACTTTGTATTTACACAGGTGTGTTCCACCGTTGCCGGTTGTGCCCAACGTGCCCTCGGTTGCGAGACAAACGTCATGCGTCAACTTTATTTTACTTATGTGTCAACCTGTTGGAATGAGGAAGCGGGACGTCGCGCGTCATCCTATCACTCTTACTACGTACAGTATATCGCATCACTCCTACTCTGCACATGCAGGGTGGTGTTTCAGCGAACACTTTAATCATTTTTTTAATTGCCTGCGGCAGATAACACAATTATATATATATATATATATATATATATATATATATATATATATATATATATATATATATATATATATATATATATATATATATATATATATAAATATATATATATATATATATATATATATATATATATATATATATATATATATATATATATCAGAAAAAGGCAATTCTGGGTCCTGGTAAATATTCACAGTGAAGTAGACGCGCGTATGAAGCGGTTTATTGACGTTTCGGCCGGGGTCCGGCCTTCATCAGAATCAGATGAAGGCCGGACCCCGGCCGAAACGTCAATAAACCGCTTCATACGCGCGTCTACTTCACTGTGAATATATATATATATATATATATATATATATATATATATATATATATATATATATATATATATATATATATATATATATATTTATTTATTTATTTATTTATTTAGCTGGTCCACTCGAAGAGGCGGACATTACTTGCACAATAAATTGAAATGTATACATAATCGACTACTTTGAAAGATTCACCAATTACGTTTTTAAGTAATTATCCTACGGCACATATTGCAATTTACAAATTCTAGCGGGTTAGACTACAAGGAATATCCACTTGAAGATAGCTGTGCGGATGACACCATTTACAAGATATGCGCTGTCAAGCTTGCGGTAAAAATGCACTGTCGTTCCACTTACTTTCTTAACAAAACATCGCTTTATGCATTGAAGTGTAAATGTAACTGGAACACCAATGCATTTATCTGCAAAGTTCAGGAATTAATATCTCGAAACGGGTGTCATCCTGAGAATTCGGTCCAACTGGATCCGCCTTGCGAACTCTCCGGCTAGAATTTTTAAATTGCAATTTGTGCCATCAGGTAATTAGTTCAACACTTAATTAGTGAACTTTTGTTATTTAGTCGATGATGTATTTCGATTTTTTGTGCAAGTAATGCCCGCCTATTCGGCTAGACCAGCTCATGGACTAGAATTGTGCTATCTACCCCAGGCAATTTTAAACATTTTTTCAGTGTTTGCTGAACCACCCCGGTATAGCACGAACCTCACGGAAATACGACGTTGCATTTCACAAAAGTGCGTTTTTGCGCCAATAGCATTAATCGCAAAAATACGATGCACGATCCACGCTTGGGGGGTCAGATCGAACGCCCGCATTATCTCTCAGAATTACGGGAACACTTCGATTCTTATCTACCCTCGAACATGTGTGCATATACGCATTGCCTGATAGTGAGAATTCGCGAAAATGAGTGCGTTCACATTTTTTAACGTCATCGTTTCTGCTTTATCCCTCAACTCGGTGACTGGAATCTGTCCAGGTATCAGCCCCGCGCTGGACAACTGAACGCCAGCAAACACCCGCTCCAGCAGATTTCCCTTTTCTCTGTCAACCGATGATTTCCGACTTCTCCGTCGAACATCTGAGGCCTCTCTCCCTGACGTAGGTCTCTACGCAGGTCGCAGCCTCTTGTAGTCTGTCCTGCTTCTCCCCTAACGATCCTTGGGTGACCCACACCGTGATGTCGTCGGCATACATCGCATGTTGGATGCCCGGGATTTCCTTGAGGCGTCTTGCTAGCCCGATCATCGCCATATTGAACAGGACGGGCGATATCACGGAGCCTTGGGGTGTTCCTTTGCAAGGCGTGGTGAAGACGTCGCTTCTCAGCTCGCCTAGTCCCACGGTCGCTGTTCTGTCGCTCAGGAAGGCCCTGATGTAGTTGTGGGTTCTTCCCCCGCAGTTGGTGTTGTTGATGCCTTCCATGATGGCGGCGTGGCTCACGTTGTCGAAGGCTCCCTTTATGTCGAGGGCCATGACAACGTTTTCGCCACTTCTCGGCATTTTCTCGAGTACTTCCTCCTTGAGTTGGAGTAGTACGTCCTGCGTAGACAGGTGGGCTCTGAACCCGTACATGCTGTCTGGGTACAGTTGGGTCCTCTCTAGGTGCGACTGGATCCTTTTTGTGATTACTTTCTCGTACATCTTGCCCAGGCACGACGTGAGGGAGATCGGCCTGAGGTTCTCGACCTGGAGTTTCTTGCCTGGCTTCGGGATCATTACCACTACCGCGTGTTTCCACTCGGCCGGCACTTTTCCTTCGTGCCAGAGCTTGTTGAAGTAGGCTGTGAGCTGATCTATGGCGCCATCGCTGAGGTTTCTTATGAGCGAGTTCTTGATTCTGTCCGCCCCCGCTGCTGTGTTTTTTGTTGCCGACCTGATCGCCTCGACGACTTCCTCTCTCGTTATGGGCCGATCCATGGTGGTACCAAAGTCTCGCTGGAAGTAGTTCTAGAGGGGCAATTGATCCCAGAGCAGAACATGGTACGAATCCTAGGCATGTGGCTGCAGAGCAGCCGAAAATGCAGCCATACCATCAGCCTGCTGAGAAGAGCCGCGGAGCAGGTTGGCAGAATGATCAGTAGAGTCTCTCAGAGAAGGTACGGGATGAAAGAAGAAGATACCCTCAAACTCGTCAACAGCCTAATCGTTAGCAGAGTTATGTACTCCTTGCCCTACCACGCAACAACAAAGGCGGAGCGAGAGCAAGCCGACTGTATTCTCAGGAAGGCATACAAGATTGCTCTACACCTACCCAGAAACGCATCAAACGAGAAGCTACTCCAACTCGGAATCAGCAATACCTTCGATGAGCTTGCCGAGGCTCGATTGGGGGCACAACTCATCAGACTCAGAGGCTCCTCTACGGGAAGGGCGCTCCTGAGAAGGTTGGGTCGGAACACGTGCGGACTGGTAGACAGATACGCGGACGTACCGGACGACCTTAGAAAGACCTTTAATGTAGGACCCCTGCCTAAAAACATGGATCCTAACCTACACGAGGACAGACGAACAGCAAGGGCCGAGCAGCTAGAAAGGAGGCTAGGCCGGTCAGAGAACACAGTCTATACGGACGCCTCCATGTACGTACATGCAGGGAAGCGCTTAGCCGCTACGGTGGTAGCTAATAGCACAGGAGACATGGCCACATGCGCCTCAGTGGAGGTCGTGGGCATAACGGAGGCCGAGGAAATTGCCGTCGCGCTGGCGGTAGCAGAAGGCTATAGGAAAGGCCGATCCCTAAACATCTTAACAGACTCGAAAGACACGTGTAAAAACTATACGAAGGGCAGAATTAGCGGCATGGCCCTCAGGATAATCAGTGGGGCAGCAGCCTCTGCTGAGCAGACACCCATACAACACATAATCTGGGTCCCAGGCCACGCAGGCGTAGCGGGGAACGAAAGAGCAGACAGCCTAGCTCGAGGGCTTACATACCGAGCAGGCATGTCAGATGTTCTGGAGCTTCAGCTACTGGCATGCGAGGGGGGATACACAGAGACATTACAACTATACAGGGGGACTAGATTCAAGTACCCACCACCACACAAAGCCCTCACGAGGGAGGAAGCAGTCGGCTGGCGTAGGCTACAAACGAACTCCTTCCCCAACTTGTACATCTATAACAAGATGTCACCAACACAATACAGAGCAAACTGCCCCTGGTGCGGCGACACACCCACACTATACCACATCACATGGGAGTGCGAACGAAATAAAGCATTCCACCAACACGAATTCCCGAGTGCGGAGCAATGGGAGAGCCGGCTCACCAGCAGCGAGCTCGCGGCCCAAAGGGCCTTAGTGCGGCACGCTGCTGATGCAGCGCGACTCAGTGGAGCCCTGGACTAGGGGCCCAACCTTGCTGAAGAGAAGCCTCAAGTCGCCGGCGCCAAGAAAGACGACGGAGGCTTCGAATCCGCGAATCTCTTAAACGATCTCATTAAAAGTTTTCTACTACTACTACTACTACTACTGTCAACCGATCTGTGTCCGTCACTCTGACATCGTTATGAAAAAAAAAAAAAGAGCAGTACTGACGAAAGCCTACACAAGGCCCTGCTCCATCTTTTCAATTCAATTCTCTTTATTTACCAGAAAATGTCCTGGCTGTACTCCTGGGCTAAAATCTGCAAGGAAACAGCTGGATGGAGCTCAGGAGACCATACATACATGGCGATATGTGACAGGTAAATCAATAACAGAGGTTTAACAGCATCATACACGAAAATAAAGACGTTACCTACACACATAGTAGAATATCATTATGCATTAATTAAGAACATGAACATCAGTAATATCACTAGGAATCAGCAAGAACATAAACATAATACATAAGGCGTCAGAAACCAGAGTGACCTGTTTTGTAGAACACAGTCACCTGCGAATGAAGAGAGCATTTTAAGAGATAATTGAATGAATAAATAAATTAGTAGTTCAGAAATATTTCACCTAACATATTTACCGTGGGTTTATGTTACTTTAGAATAAATTGAAGATTATGTTTCAAAGACTGGCGTTTATAGTCGGTACGAAAATGGGATATGTGCCACTCTCCCACGCTACGAGCATGGATATCATGACTTTTTCTCTGCAGAAATGCCGTAGTCTGAATGAAGTGTTTCAATGCGGAAGAGCCGATGTAAAATGAACGCAGGATGCGAAACTTGTACACGTCTTGGATTTCAATTATTCTGTGAGCACGAAAGTATGTGGATGTCGGAGATAAAAACCACTGTTGGCAATGTTACGGGCAGCTTTCTTCTACAAAAACAGTATTCGGCTTATATTACTCTGAGTTGTAGTAATCCAAGCCAAACTGCCGTGGTTTATGTGTGAGTGAAATAGCGCGTGATATATTCGAACTATACAGTACCACCGGCACCCACGACGATAATGGAAGAGAAAACAGTCTAGAGGAATTCGAAATCCCGAAGGTAACGCCGGAAGAAGTAAAGAAAGCCTTAGGAGATATGCAAAGGGGGAAGGCAGCTGGGGAGGACCAGGTAACAGCAGATTTATTGAAGGATGGTGGACAGATTGTTCTAGAGAAACTGGCCACCCTGTATACGCAATGCCTCATGACCTCGAGCGTACCGGAATCTTGCAAGAACGCTAACATAATCCTAATCCATAAGAAAGGGGACGCCAAAGACTTGAAAAATTATAGACCGATCAACTTACTGCCAGTTGCCTACAAACTATTTACTAAGGTAATCGCAAATAGAATCAGGAACACCTTAGACTTCTGTAAACCAAAGGACCAGGCAGGATTCCATAAAGGCTACTCAACAATAGACCATATTCACACTATCAATCAGGTGACAGAGAAATGCGCGGAATATAACCAACCCTTATATATAGCTTTCATTGATTACGAGAAAGCGTTTGATTCTGTCGAAACCTCAGCAGTCATGGAGGCATAACGAAAACAGGGTGTAGACGAGCAGTATGTAAAAATACTGAAAGATATCTATAGCGGCTCCACAGCCACCGTAGTCCTCCATAAAGAAAGCAACAAGATCCCAATAAAGAAAGTCGTTAGGCAGGGAGATACGATATCTCCAGTGCTATTCACAGCGTGTTTACAGGAGGTATTCAGAGACCTGGATTGGGAAGAATTGGGGATAAAAGTTAATGGAGAATACCTTAGTAACTTGCGATTCGCTGATGATATTGCCTTGCTTAGTAACTCAGGGGACCAATTGCAATGCATGCTCGCTGACCTGGAGAGGCAAAGCAGAAGAGTGGGTCTAAAAATTAATATGCAGAAAACTAAAGTAATGCTTAACAGTCTCGGGAGAGAACAGCAATTTACAATAGGCAGCGAGGCACTGGAAGTCGTAAGGGAATACATCTACTTAGGGCGGGTAGTGACGGCGGATCCGGATCATGAGACGGAAATAATCAGAATAAGAATGGGCTGGGGTGCTTTTGGCAGGCATTCCCAAATCATGAACAGAAGGTTGCCGTTATCCCTCAAGAGAAAAGTATATAATAGCTGTGTCTTACCAGTACTCACCTACGGGGCAGAAACCTGGAGGCTTACGAAAAGGGTTCTACTCAAATTGAGGACGACACAACGAGCTATGGAAAGAAGAATGATAGGTGTTACGTTAAGGGATAAGAAAAGAGCAGATTGGGTGAGGGAACAAACGCGAGTTAATGACATCTTAGTTGAAATCAAGAAAAAGAAATGGGCATGGGCAGGACATGTAATGAGGAGGGAAGATAACCGATGGTCATAAAGGGTTACGGACTGGATCCCAATGGAAGGGAAGCGTAGCAGGGGGTGGTAGAAAGTTAGGCGGGCGGATGAGATTAAGAAGTTTGCAGGGACGGCATGGCCACAATTAGTACATGACCGGGGTTGTTGGAGAAGTATGGGAGAGGCCTTTGCCCTGCAGTGGGCGTAACCAGGCTGACAACGATGATGATGATGATGATAGTGACTATGATATAATGTTACCCAATAATCGATTACATCTTTCTGGCAACTCATCTGCATCTTCGCCAGACAGCAAGACTGCGGCATCATCAGTATATATTATAAATTGCACTGTTTTGTCGATGTTTGCAATGTAATTTATAAAGGCGTTAAAAAGAAGGGGACCTAATAGGCTTCCCTGCGGGACACCTCTACTAATCAGCAATGAAGATGAGCGATAGTTTCCCAGACATACGCATTGTGATTTACCTGTAAAATATTATTAATTAAAGCCTGAGGGAAGCCTCGAACACCATACATCTATAACGTATGCAATGGTGCATTATGGTCAAGGGGATCAAAAGCCCTAGTGAAATTCATGAACAAACCTAATGTATAGAGCTTGTTGTCGATGTTTTGTAAAATTAATTATTTGAGCCTTAACAAAGCTAACTCCGTAGACCTGCCTCACCGGTAACCGAACTGGGCATCGCTGATAATATCAGTTTTATTGAAAAAAGAACTGATAACCAGGAATGTAACATTTCCTCAAAACATTTAGCAAATACTGGTATAATCGGTATTGGGCGATAGTTGCACAGCGTGTTTTTGTCGCCACCTTTATAGAGAACGGACACGCGAGAACGCTTCATTTCACGTGGGGATTCTCCGGACTCTAATGCTAAATTAAATATATAAACAAGTACAAGGGCAGCATACTCTAAAACAAATTTTTATACATTCGCAAATTGCGCGTAATTTGATAGTGTGTGTGTGTGCGCGCTCGCGTGCATGTGCGTGTGTGCGTGTGAGGGGGGAGTTGCATGCGTGTCATAACTAAATATCCTACATTTGAAACCCGATTTTACCAGGAATATCGCAAACTCGAGAAACAGGAGAATTGCTACGTGGTTATAAAATTCATTTCGTAACGATGAAGTCTGTTGTTTTCTCTTGAGTTATTTTTTGTCAATAGTGGCGGTGCGCACTTTTCGTGCGATGTTAGAGCACTCAGTGCGTCCTTGTCCCACGTCGCACAGTGTAGTCCACCTGCGCCCCGTAGTTTTCTCTAAAAGAAATAAGGTCCGGTGCTTTTCAGGCAGGCCTTGTATGTCTTGCAATCATGGAATCAAAATTTCTTCATAACATTGAGGACTTCTTGAAATTAGTTTTCAACTTTGTTATATACTCTTAGAGCTGCGATAAAATGGTTGTTCTCAATTTCGGCGCATATGTAAATGTGAATGTTGGTAAGCTGAACATGCAATATTTTCATGCCGGGGCAGGATGCACACAGTGGGTGTAGCTGTATGACGGCGGCGCTATATATTGCGTCTCACACTGAAGTCATTAATTTGTCGGCACGTACGCTTCGATGCTGAAGTCACTTGCCTCAATTAATTAACCTCGTGCAAGTTTGAGCGCCTCGCCCAACGAAAATAGCAAAAGAGCCTATCGTCGTAACTATCGCCGTCGCACCTCCATCTGAAGGCCTTCTCAGGCTATGTGTTGGGCAAGTATGTGTATAAGAGCAGTGCTCATGCGACAGCGCGGAAGAGTTTATTGTTTCATTAGTCCATTCATTCATCTTTTATTTCAGAATCGAACTCACATAAAAAGAAACTATATCAGCAATCACTAGCAGAAACTCTGATGTTAGAAGCTATGCTAATTGGCAGCTGGTTAATATAAATTAAAAATATTATGGGGCCTATATCTGGCAAGACCACGTCCTAAACACGCGCATGCGATTTTTGGCAGCACGCGCACGCGGCCTTATAGTACAGTATACGCAGAGGCTGTATCTGCAAGAATGAGCAACAACGAACTACTGACGGTCAGTTAGGAATTCACGAATCAATTCGGAAGGGTCTAAGTTAAGACATGATATAGCTGGAGCAATAGATGCACGGTGAGAAACTTTATCAAATGCATTTTCGAAATCAACAAAGAAGGCATCAACGGGAATATTGTAATCGATATGTGAGTGAACGTCAGCAAGGAAAAGAGCAAGGTAAGCATCCGCAAGAGTGGCCTGGACGAAAACTATGCTGATTGGGAAGAAAAGGTTGTTAGAAAACAAGAAAGTGCCAACTTCAGAATACATTTTATGTTTCATGTAATTTTGAAACATGCACTATATAGTGGTGAATATGGGACGATAATTGCTCGGTGAAGACCGGTATAAAAATCCCTTGGGCTCGTACACGGTGTCTAAACTGCACTACTCAGTATCCGGCTGCCCTCCCTACCCTCCCACTGTCAAAAAGGGGGAGGGGGACAAATTATCCCCATTTTTATACATTATACATGTACACGGCATTTAGTTTTTCTTCCCCGATATCTCGGTAAACTATGCGCAGTACGGTGTTTATATTGTGAGCGCTGCGTCTGCATTTCATCTACCTCATCTGTACACACTCATCAACACTCGGGGTCGTAATAGTGGGCGACTCGCTCGCTGAAATAAAATGGAAGACCTCCGGCCCAACCGTTGTCTCTCAAATGGTGGAGGTGCGAGTTAGATGGCTTGGGCCTTGCGCACACGCAGCTGAAGCTACACTCTAAGGACAGTTTACACCCTTTGGAGTGCCCCTTCTGCCACACAACGATAATCGTCATCTGCCTTGATGCGTTTCCTTTCTTTAATGCTGCGAGCCCGGTACTTTCCAGTAACGAACGGCACGCGCGTTGTCAGCATGATAGCATAGGAGACAGGAAATGCTCGCGAATTATGCTGTGGATGAGTGCACGCAGCTCGTTTTCGTTGGTTGCCCTGTGATCAGACGCGTCAGGCTGCAAGCGTATCGAATGAAGTCCATCGAGGCGTTGGCACGTAGCGATGATCTCGGCTACAGTTCTTCACGACAAGGGCATTAAACGCAACGGTCCCAATGCCTGTGAATAAATGGCGCAAGCTGTTATTCTCCGCCATGGAGCTGTTGACACGGCGGCAAAGGGCGAGGACGTCTTCTATATATGAAGTGTACGGCTCACCGGTGTGCTGAACAGGCTCGGCAAGCTTCTCTTTCGCGACCTCGAAGCGCTGTTGCGTTCTCCAGGGTAGCATACCCCACCGCTGCCGACCAGTTGTTGCGACGCCCGTTCTCGAAGCTCGACCGATGTTACTATTGGGTAGCGTGGCGTTGTCGGCGGGCTGCAGACGTCCGGTAGACCATGGCGATCTGGCAGGGACGAGGCGATTTCTAGTGCGAAACTTGCACGGTTTATTCAATGGTTGGTGAAAGATAAAAAGAGAATGAATGAATTGAAAAAGTACATTGTGGGGCCCTTTCAATAGGCCCACTAAAATCGTAGGCAGGGTCTTGCTCACGTCAACGTCACGTTAATTGCACTGAGTCCCACGGTGCTTGGCGGCGGCACCCACTTTCCCAGGACGATGTTTTCCAGAGCTTGCCTCCGCTGGTGGCAGCCCGCGGGCCCTGGGGATCGTAGGCAGCTGATCCCGTCTCTTTCGCGCATCGTTGGTTCGCGGAAAGGGCATCTGGTTGTGGATGGGCGGCTGATCCATTCTCCCAGTTGACGTCTTCACAAGCGTGCCTCCAGTGGCGGCAGCCCGGGGGTCCTGTCTGGTTCGCGGAAAGCGTTCTCCCCTAGAGTTTGACAGTTCGCGGAAAGGGTTTTCACGCACACACACAAACGGGCTGTGGACATTGGGGGGCGGGGGGGGGGCGTCCGCCAGACCGGCATCCACTCGAGCCAACCATAGCAAATTAGGAATCCATTCTTCGTTTCGCTTAGGCTTGTACACACACGAAGGGGCCTGTAAGTACTGCGGTGCACCTGCCAGACTGGTAACCACTCGAGACAACCACATCAAATTAGGAATCCACCCTCCGTTTCGATGAGGCATGGTGGTTAAGCATCCTTTTTGCCTGGGGTGTTACACGCCAACCGTAACAGCGGACAGCGCGGATGGCAAAAATCTGTCGCAGCTGCTGTTTAAAATTGATCCAGTCTACGAAGTGAAGTTCATGGTTGAGAAACCAAGTCTTCGCGACGTTGGTTAGATAGAAGGCTACATGAGTGAGCGTCGCGAAATCGTGCCAGTAGTTAAATGCGCTCACGCGCTCGTACTTTTCCTACCAGTCCTCAACATCGTTCTGAGGGCTAGCAATGGTCCAAGAAGGTATCGCCGCAAGTGGAAGCTGCCGTGTTGGGCTGCTGATCTTGCGACATTGCCGAGGACAGCTGACAAAAGCGTCGGCCTGAACGGAGCTCCAGGGATGTACTCGAGGGGAAGCTCGATAGAGGAGAGGACTATGGGGCCAGAAAGTAACCTCCAACACTTGAGAGACAACGGTTAGGCCGCAGGTCTTCCCTTTCACAGAGCGGGAATGGCTTGCTGTAGTTCGGGCCATGCGAAAATTCTGGCTATATATTTATGAACGGAGCTTTACCGTAGTTACTGACCATCACGCGCTATGCTGGTTATCATCGCTGAAAAGTTTGTGTGGTCCCCTTGAGCGCGGGGTTCTCCGGTTGCAAGAATTTGATTTTGACGTTGTCTAAAAGTCCGGCAAGAAATTCCAGATGCCGGATGGATGTATGGATGTTATGAGCGTCCACTTTGGAACGGGGCGGTAGGTTGCGCCACCAAGCTCTTGCTGTTATACTGCCTAATACTAAAATAGACGCTCTCTCTCGCTGCCCCTGCCGATATCATCTACGAGCATATATCTCTGCATTACAGTTCACGAGGTCATGAGATTACGTCTTTACTGACGTTGTCACCACTAGCGCCTATCAACACGTTGCCCCCCAACCACTACATTGAGTTCGCCTCTTATCAACGTGCTGAACCACACTGCCACCGAATTATTCAACGTCTATGCGGAACGTTTATGCGTCCACCTAATTCCAGGCTTCGTCTCCAACTGAAGCAGTTCAAGCTCGAGAACCACGTGCTGAGCCGTTACATTTACCATTCTGATGGACACCGTTGGGTTCCAGTTCTTCCTCGTTCATTGCGCTCACAGGTCCTCGAATCCTTCCACGACGACCCCTCTGCTGGCCACTTAGGTTTTCACAAAACCTACAGCCAGATCAAGAGCCGTTTCTTTTGGTCTGGCCTTTCTACCTTTGTGGCTAACTACGTCGCTTCTTGCACACTTTGCCAACTGCGGAAGTGAGCAACAACGCCTCCTGCTGGCCTGCTACAACCCATTCCATGTCTGGAGACACCCTTTGAGGTCATTGGAATAGACCCTTTCCGACCTCTTCCTATCACGCCGACAGAACATCGATGGATTGTGATTGCTGTTGACCACCTTACACGCTACGCAGAGACCGCTCCTCGACGCTCTGGCTCTGCGTCAGACGTCACCACCTTCTTTCTGGAAGCCATCGTGTTACGCCATGGAGCCCCTCACGTCCTGTTGAGTGACCGAGGCAAGACCTTTTTGTCGACAGTTCTCGAAGAAATACTCAGAACATGTCGTGCAGTTCATAAGACCGACATCAGCTTATCACCCACATACAAATGGTTTGACAGAGCGATTTCAACGCACATTAGCTGATATCTATGTATATCGGACCAGATCCCAACTGGGATACAATTCTTGCATTTGTGACGTTTTCTCATAATATACCGTTGTTCAAAGAACTACTGGCTACTGCCCTTTCTACCTCGCTTGCGGCCGTCCGCCGACATGTGTGTCGACGCGGCATCAAAGAAAAATAAATCACATTTTTATTTTGTTAGTTTTATATAAAACACGGATTCATGGAAAAGGAGCCTCTCTACCCTGGAATGTTAATTATCGGCTGTGCAACCAACCTAAAACTTAAACAACACTAGTTCTATTCTTTGCCGTGACGCTTTTTCATTTTTGGGACATTTACAACAGGATAAAAAAATCTGCAGATTACATCGCACGGTATCCACTTCCTAGCGCTCGGCAGCTCCAATGCTACCTACATCTTGAGTGATTCTAAAACTGCACTGCTAAATTATGCTAGGGGCAGAGTTCACCCTGCCACCCTCCACATACTGACCCAGAACCCTCCCTTCTCCCGCAGCGCTGAGCTCATCTGGGTGCCCGCGCACTCGGGAAACCCTGGCAATGAGGCCGCCGATTCTTTAGCCCGAGGGTCGAGAAACCGGGCACAGGCGGACCTCATGGGGGGTTTCTCGAGGGTGCGTGCGTGCACCTTCGCTGACTTCATCGCGAATGCTCGTGCCGAGAGGCAAATATACCCACCCCCCCACTCTTCCCTCACTACCAGGGAGCAACACCTATGGCGCCGCCTGCAAACGCGCACGCTACCTACCCCATCCCTCCTATCCCACTACCGACCCATCCCCCCTTCTTGCCCTCTGTGCAATGCGCCGAAAGCAAACCTCACCCATATACTCCTGGCCTGTCCGGCTTCTCCTCCCCCCGGCGGGCCGGTACCACTCCAAACCTGGGAGGACTGGGAGACCTCACTACGCTCCACGGACCCGGCAAGGCAGAAGATCGCCGCCAACCGGGCTGCCAGCGTCATGGACATGTTAAACATGAACGTTTGAGTGCAGTGGGGTCGTGCGGGGACCTAGGGGGCCTGGGAGGTCCCAAATTCCTTTGCAAAATAAAGTTTTTTTCCTCCTCCTCCTCCTCCTCCTCCTCCTCCTGCAGTTCAAAAATAATATGAATACTTGTAGAGGTACTTTACGCAAAGAGAAATGTGGCGTGGCGAGCACGTGGCACGAGGAGCGTTGCGCCCAAGCAGCTCGGTAAAGCGGTGCGCAACAAACGACCGTACGCTAGTCTTACCGACGAGCACAAGCTTCGCACATATACGATAATTCCCTTTACGGATTTTCGGCCTTACTTTTATTCTTGTCTACGCTCTTAAGTATAGTATGTGTCTAGCATGCTCTTCATTTTTACTACTTCTTCTTCTGTTGTTTTTCTTTCTTTCTCTATTTTTTTCATGTAAATATAACATTCGCTCGACGTTTGTGACAATATTTCTATGTAATGAAGGGAGAAGACGCGTCTGGCACAATGGGTACCGCATTGGATTGTTGTCCTGGAAGATCGTGGATCGAATTGTACCACAGGACGCTCTCTCTCTCTCTCTCTCTCTCTCTCTCTCTCTATATATATATATATATATATATATATATATATATATATATATATATATATATATATATATATATATATATATATATATATCTTTTTTTGAACAGACCCAACAGAAGACGAGACCTACCTACCTTAACATTCCTGGCATGAGGCTAAGAATTCTTCCCGTTAGCAAATGTAGGAGCGCTTTTGAGCAGTAATTTGGTCTGCTAATGATCCACAGGCATTCTGTTTTTTTATAAATATATAGAGTGATTTGCAACTTCGTAACACTCTTCCGAACCACTGCATGTGCGGCGGTTTTACATGGCCCAACCGCAAAAGCAGGATTAGTCCTCTGCACAAAATTTTAGGCCTTAAATTTGCGTTTGGGCACGATCGTACCCAAAATCCCAAAATGTGTTGGGATTTGTAGACCAAAACAACGACGTGTGCAACCAGGTGCCGGGAACAATTAAGTTGTTTTCCTTCCTGCATGCCGGGAACTACCCGAGAAGGCGCCGTACGTGTACGCGCGACAACACCGAATCGAAACCGAAACTGAAATAACTATGAGCTTTAAAGGCCAAAATGAGCCAAAGCAAGAACCGAAGCGAGTCGTTTAGGAGCAGCCTCTGGAAAATGTAGGAGGTCTAGGAGTTCACTGTACGACTGTACCACTGTACCCCGCGTGAGCGCAGACAGTTTTACGCGTACTGAACAAACTAAACGTTCTATGGTCACTTCGGTGGCCTTGCTTGGGGACGTATAATTTGGGGGCGTGGACATGTGTGTTCATTCTCCCGTAGCTTTGTTGTGAATAGGCTGCCACTTTTGCTGAGGTCGTGTGCTGCTCGCTCAAACGCTCAAAATGTCACTTGAACAAACAGCTTGTGAGGGTGAGAGCACTAGTATTTCTTCGCTCATGAACATGTGCGCAACGCTCCCGTACGTCTGAGGATGTGATCTATTGTCATAGTGTTATTTCTTCGTTTCTACCCAGATCTCAAAGCCTTCGAACGGCGGCTAACGGAGGTGATCGGTTACCTGAACCCTCAGACGAAGCGTTGGAGAAGTAATTTCTTACCGCTTCACTTTGGCGACAGTTTGACATTCAAAACGTATTTATTTGTATCTGTCGTCCTGAATAATACTTGCCACTGTTCCAATTTTTACCACTTTCTCTCCTCCAGTTATTCTCTTCATAAGCTCGATCTGCACGGCGATAGGTGCTTGGCAGTGGTTGATGGACCCGGTCACGTCACAGGTATTTATTCAATAGACGCGTAATTTTGAGTGCGAAATGTTTTGCGGACTGCGTATATTGGATTCGGTTTTCGCAGATTATGTTTAGTAGGGTAATATGATTACGTTCGGTTGATAACATTTGTGTATATTATCTGCATTCGCGCGACCTTCTGAGAGATGGATCCTCCTACACTTAAAAACGAATATTCTTGACAGATAAGCGGTCACTTCATGTTATACC